>NC_079440.1:28739048-29071548 GCF_903798145.1 Danio aesculapii | reverse complement strand
ACAGAACAGACACAAAGCCATGGAAACCTGATCTCGGAAAAAGAGAGGGGCCCCGGGCCTCTAAGGGCAGCACTAGGTGACGTCATAGCCAAGGCTCAGAGGCTAGATCCAGTTACAGCCGCTTTTGGGTTGCACAGGGGGGAGCACTGTTGTTAGGGGGGAAAGGCAGTGAGAGAGAGTCATGGGGTTCACAGCTCAGGGGTTGTGATGCTCAATGAGTTACTGTAGTAGGGGGGCAGAAAAAGCAAAAGAAAGAGAAAGAGAGAAAGAGAGAAAGAGAGAAAGAGAAAGAGAAAGAGAGAGAGAGAGAGAGAGAGAGAGAGAGAGCGAGAGAGAGAGAGAGAGAGAGAGAGAGAGAGAGAGAGAGAGAGAGAGAGATGTCCCTGTTTTCCATTGACTACAGATCTTAAATCCTCCAAAATGTAACCTTTCAATCTAATGTTTGTGTCCAAAGCACATGGTAAACTGCATTTGAAGTCAAATAAATGTTACTTTAAATTCCAGTCACAAGTTTCAAGTAGATAGAAGGGCAATTGTAATATAATACAGGGGGTTTTATGTACATAGTCAAATGCAAAGTTTTTCAAATTAAACTCTCTTTTACAGGGCACAAAAATTTAAACATTAGAAAGTTTCGTAATTTTTCTGTGTCTGTACTTTTTCATTTCAAAACCTCAAAATGAAGCTGGGTGGCATGAAGTTATATATCATCATTACCACAGAATAAATTCTCAACCCAATAGATTTTTTTTTTTAATTCCATGTATACCGTGACATACAAGCAGACATGGCAAACTGCATGAAACTGAGTAAGACGCTGCTCATGAGACTGCAGGAAAAGAGCTGACTGGACCACTCAGCAATCGGAAATGAACTT
This sequence comes from Danio aesculapii, assembly GCF_903798145.1. Lineage (NCBI taxonomy): Eukaryota > Metazoa > Chordata > Actinopteri > Cypriniformes > Danionidae > Danio > Danio aesculapii. The sequence goes on along the minus strand of NC_079440.1, from coordinate 29,070,671 downwards.
TTACCTGTGATTATGATAACTGTTTTGTTTTGTTTTTTTGTTTGTTTCATTGGACAACAATTTTATAAATAACACTTTTCTATAATAAAAAAAAGAAAATTCAACAGCAATAAATAATGCATTAAATAAGATAAAAATCTAAACCATTAAGACTTTTTAAACTATTTAATATACCTTATTTGAAGGATTCACATTTTGAAATAATTCATTTAAAGACTCTCCAAATACAAAATGCTGTCTACTAACATTAAAAATAGGGCATTACCAACGAGATCATCTTGACATTTCGACTGCTGGTGCAATATTGATTACCAAATTGAAACTGAAAGTGTGTACAGAATAACTCTGTGTACAATATCTCTCAGTAGCGCCACAGCCTCTGCTGACTAAAAGCCTCCAGCAGGTCCAAGTAACAAGCCAGTAACCTGACTCAAACATTAGAGTAGGAAAATTTAAGTAAAAAACATAACATGAAGTCATGTCATAAAATGCTTAGTTTTGTTTAATATTTTGGTCAAAATATATAAAAAAAAAACAGTACTAACTGCACCTATAATACAGAATTTAATTCAGGATCTGCAATCTTAATATCTTTTCTTAACAAAATACCAAGCAGCCTTATTCCTAGTTTATGCCTCATCAAAAATTATATCAGGGACTGCTGTGTTACACTAATAAAAATTTAAGAAGGAAAAGTGATTTCTATCTTATAGACAAAGCATCAATTGGGTCACAAAAATCACAAGTCTGATTAAAGCCAGCAGTCCAAAATTGTTTGCCAAGTTTACAATTACATTACATATTTGGAATCACCAATAAAATCAAACAACTGTCTCATAGGTTTCGTTTTTAAAAGTCTGAATCAAACTAAATCGGCATATTTTCAGGTTACCCAAGCTAATGCATATACGCACTCAAAAGGAATGAGATCACATCACCAACCTCATTGATGGCGGTTCTATACATTATCATTTTCTGGATAATGCTCCAGAAATGACAGCAACTCTTTGTTTACAAGTTTGTGGGCGTTTGAGTAGTTGCTGTCATGTGACGTGCGTGACAGGACTGACTGTACCTCGCGTTCATTTCATACAGATTACAAAACCAAAAAACTTTTGTTATCAAGAGCACTTGGTTCATTTAAAAGTACAGATTTCAAGCTTTATATGGATGTATTTCTTTAGTCTATAAAGCAAGTATTCGCTGAGATTCCAGAGTGTTTGTTGTCCACCAAACTGTCGAAAAAGCACATGTCTGGTCTGAGCTTCCCCCCGGAGAAACATCAGTCTATAGCAATTAATGATTGGCTCCTGAACTAGTAGGCGGGGCTTCATTCGCCATATTGACCATTACACTTTTCCCCATTCAAAACTAAACGAGTGACATGTCTTGTGTATTCTATAGTCTTCAGAAAAGCCCTCTTGACAGTTTAAAGTAATACTATCTAATTATATTGCAAATAGTAATTAAGTGAATAGAGAATAGTAGAGCTCAACTAAAGTTTTATTTGTTGACAAATTATTAATATCAATAACGCTACCCAAGCTGTGTTTGAAATAAAAACAATATGATAGCTAATGTTAGATTAGGATAGTATAACAGACATGTTAAATCAAAAAAATACATTAGCCATGTCAGGCTTATTATCAGTGTCAAGCCTGACATAATAACAAAACAAAAACTCAGAATGTTGACCAAATCACAATAGTGACCAAGTTTTTTTAAGCAAAAAGGCTAATTTTGTTGAAAGATGACAAAAATGCGCTTTAAAAATAGTGGACAAGAAAAAAAATTCTGGAAAGAGAGATAGACTTGAACTTGCACCACCTACTCAACCACAATTTCAAGACAAGACAAGAGCATGTGGACCCAATGCAAAGCTCTATCTTGATGATATTTACTCAAAGGTCAGAAAGTGATCCTGGGAAAACCCAGCAAACATTTGCAAAACTGCATATAATTACAAGCTATTAAAATACTAGATTAAACAGAAATAAAGCAACATAAATAATCAGGTTAAACAAAATCTTGTTAGAAAGCATATAGGCTTAACCTATCTGACGATTTCACTAACTATTTAAGACAACTTGAATCAGAATGGTTGCTTCAGTGTTAATGATTCACTGCTGGTTAAAGTGCAAAATGGATTCTTATACAGCAAACAAACACGATACATTCCTCCACAAAAATGTAAACGTTATATTTGGAAATCCAGATGGATAGGCAAGTACTTGTTATATGAAAGAATTAAAAGGCACTCACAAAGAGAAAATAAGAATGAGGCAAAAAAAAAGACTGCATAAATAAAAAACGTTGTGTTGTGCGATAGAGAATTGATCAAAGGTATAACCGTGAAGCCGCTCACCACGGGAAGCTCATTCTGCAATCCACATGTCTTTCCTCTGATTCCTCCAAGTAATCCCAAACGTGTCTGTGAGAAGTGAAACAACCCGATTTTCTCTCACACTCTCTTGCTGTCTCCGTCTCACCCAACTCTCTCTCTCCCTCTGAACCCGCATAAACACACACAAGCACTGCTTATCTAAAGTGCAAAGGCCCTCAACCTGTGCAGAAGCAAAGCTAAATCCCAGAGGAGTTCAAAATCGGTCTCGTCATTCCTGGAAAAAGGTGCAAAATTAGCTGTTTAGCTGCACCTGTCATTGGTGGGCAAATTGAATAATAATGTAAAACTGGCTTGTTAGAAGCTGTGATACTGCATTTTCAATTAAAACAACAGGAATTTTAGGCTTTGTTTACTTTGCATTTTAACTAGCTTGTCAGTTCCAGTACCATACATACAACAAGAGGAGTCATTTATTTGTTTTAATCTAGATAAACCCATTATTGTTTACTCATATTTTGGTGTTGTTGTATTTTTATGTACATTTGTACATATTAAAATCATTAGTCATAAAAACAATACATTAAACAGAACAACTGTTTTCAACATTGATAAAAATATGAAATTACTCATCACATTAGAATCATTTCTGAGGATGGCTAATGAAGACTAACGGCTGTTACAGAGCTGCCATTACAGGGGAAAAAAGGTAAACAGTTAAATCATAATAACACTTGTTAAATAATGGTTTCACTGTGTGAAAAAAAAATGCAGTGTAACAAATACACTTAGTCAAAAGTTTGGGGTCAGTTATTCTTTTTGCATGTTTTATTTTTAAAAGATAATTATTCTGTTCAAGGCGGAATTTTTTAAATGTAAAAAAAAAAAAAGCTAAATAGTTTAATATTATTTACATTTTAAATAACTGCTTTCTTGTTGTATTTAGTTTCAAATGAATTTATTACTCCAGTCATTATTGCTTTTATTACTATTACCATTAATAATAATAAAAAATAATAATGATAATAATAGTTATAATAATAATAATAATAATAATAATTCATAATAAGAGTGATTTCTGAAGGATCATTTGACTCAAGACTGGAGTAATCAAGCTGAAAATTGATCTTTAAAGGGCACTTATGGTGAAAAATCTACATATTGGGGTGAAATAAACACACCCAGTCCTTTTTTTTTTCAAATTTAACAACATAAAAACGGTGGACCAATTGAAGCGGTTTTCAGATCGACCGCAACTTTACGTAGGAGAGTGGTCCCCCCGCCCATTAATATTGATTGACAGCTGCGCGCATTAACATGTCTCCGTAGTAACGCATATAATCAAATCAACAAGAGAAGACGAGCGCAAAGCAGCCGGGAATAAAAGGTCTGTTCAGTTCGCTAGGATCATCAATCATCATCAAATGTGATCAAGAGTGAGTTTTACAAGTTTAAAATGTTTAAAACAGAGCATGTGTTTAATGAATTACAGCGATTCACTTCAGATTCACTTAATCAGAACAGCCGCGTGTCAGAACAATTATAAGAGAAGACGCTTCAATCCCGGTTTGTGGACGGTAAATCAGGTTTATTTTGTACATTAACATAACAGATATTCATACAGCAGTGGAGATTACCAGTATCATGTCACATATGTGTGCAAAGCTTAACGCCCTGTCTCTCTCTCTGTGTGTGGGTCTGCTCTATGTGTGTGTATGTGTGTGTGTGTGTGTGTGTGTGTGTGTGTGTGTGTGTGTGTGTGTGTGTGTGTGTGTGTGTCTGCGCTATGAGTGTGTGTGTGTGTCTGCGCTATGAGTGTGTGTGTGTCTGCGCTATGTGTGTGTGTGTGTGTGTGTGTGTGTCTACGCTGTGTGTGTGTGTGCGTGCGTGCGTGCGTGTGTGTGTGTTGACTTTGTAATGACTGTGTGTGACTCATTGTTGTAACTCCACAAAAAATGCATCAAATACTGATTGTTTAAGTTCTTACTGTAGTATTTCTCACACACGTTACATGAGATCTGCTTCCTAAGGCAGCCGAGGGCGGCGATTGTGGCATGTTGCTGACAGGCACGTGGGAACGGTGGGCGGGGAGGACTAGCCTTAAAGGCCCAGTACAAAAAAAACAGCAACAACTTTTTCCCAGCTACAATACAGACACTTCAAACAGGTATAATAAATAACCTGATAATCTGTTTTGAGCTGAAAATTTACAGACACATTCTGGGGACACAAGACTTATCTTAAATATGAAAAAAGGGGTAACCAATGTGCCCTTTAAAATCACTGAAATAAATGATTAAATTAAATGACAAACTACTTTTGAATAGTTATTTTGTAGTCCAATAACATTTTACAATTTTTACTGTATTTCGATTAAATAAATGCAGCTTTGGTGAACAGGAGAAGCTTATTTTAAAACACTTAAAAATTCTTCTGACCACAAACTTTTGACCAGTAGCGTACTTTTTTCTTAAATCTTGTTTGCTGACCCCAAACTTCTGAATGGTAAGGTACAGTCAGGCTGGGCATTTGACAATAACCATACAATACATATCACAATATAAAATACATCAAGCTATAACTGAATTGTTTTTGAAACTCTGCCAGACGTGCCAAAGAGTATCAATGTGTCAGCGAAACAGAGAGAGAATCATGTGGTATCAATCTTTCATGCTTCAGTTCTGTTAAGTATACTTTCTGACATCACAGAGAAGTGTCAGTTTAGAAATTCCTTTTCTAATTTAATTTAATTAAAGGAACACAAACTAATAAATCAATGAGTAAAAACGTGAAAGCAAAGAACCTGAACGTGTAATTCAGCTAAATCTCTGTGATTCTATTTAAGTGTGATTATATTTATACCTGATTTTATTGGCACAGTTCTAGATTTACTTACTGAACTAAAATTGACTAGATTTACTGTAGCAAAGGCCCTATTCCTGCAGTGGTGAAATGAGCTCAATTGGCCAAATGTACTAAATCAGAGCTCCAAACACTCCGCAGATCCTCCAAGCAGCTGCCCTACTTTCCATACTGCAGAGAGAACTCTGTGTGGGTGTTACACCCGCCCAGGCAGATCTCTCTGATTCAGTTCTAATAATGAAACTAGCCTGTGACACCAAAAACAACAAGGTAAAGGCCAGCTCTGGATCTCCAAGTTAATTAATAATTCATTAAGGAAGGGGCAGGGCTTTGATCTCCCCAACACTAATTCAAACAAACGCTCACAAAAAGGTCAGCGTGCCCATTAACACTTTAAAACAGCCAGGAAATCAGTTACAGGTGCTTATACGGTCACCCTTTCTGCTTGTGTAAAAGCCACAAGCAAAAGCCTTTTATTTTAATAGGTCTCCTTCCTGGATTCTAATGTTCCAGCCTTTCCCTTGATTTTAAGGGGCCCGTGAAGTGCTTTGAAATGTGCATTTTTGTCTGATGTGTGACGTAAATTTAACTGAAACATGAAAACCCTTTTTAAAAAAGCAGCAAAAAGCGTTTCATATTTTAACCAATGAAAGTGTTTGAGCTTAAGCACATAGCAGTACAGCGACTTAAAGGGAGCAGGACGTGTCAGATACTAGAGGGCATTTGATTGGTCAGAAGATTTGATGAGAAACTGAAGTATGAAGAGATGTCAAAAAAACTGTGTTGATACATTTAGGCGGAATTGACAAACTTCAAGCTTTAGCTGTTTAGATCTTAATTAGGCATGGGACGCGGTTTGGAAAAGTCAAGGTTTTAAAACCACTAAAATTTTCTGTAATACCGTTTCTAAGGTATGTGTAAAAACTTTTTTATTTAAATTATTTTTAGAACAACAGTATCTCCAGCAGAAAAATCATCCAAAGACTCCATTTTAAATTGTAAAGAAATCTGTGTTTTTGAAACTAATGAAGACAGCAGAAGTCAATGATTCATTTGAATTATTTAGCCTGACATGTTTACTGCTCCAAAATATTTTTAAAATAAATATATTGTGTTCAAAGGGGAAAAAAGTTTTAGTTTTTTACCCAGACAATTAAAAAGAATATACCTTAGAGCAGTGATAACAATATCGTAATACCGTGAAACCGTGATATTTTTATCCAAGGCTATCATACCATCAGAATCTTAAACCGGCCAATGCCTAACCTTAATACGAATTTTGTAACCGTTTGAGCACATTAGCTTATCTTTAAGACTAACATGCTGATACTAACATCTAAAAATATGTATTTTGATTTCACCTGTTCCAAAGCATGCGTGGCTTAAATGTCTTTGACAATTAAATATATGTTTTATCATGCTTTGCTATCAGACGAACATGATGTGAGCATTATGACAATCCAGAGGCTCATGTTAACTTGATTAAACTAATGGCATGAGTATTGTGGGAGGCAGCAGGTGATACAGCACTGTTAGTTATCTCTGTATCCAGCTGTGGTCTCCAGTTGTTTTGATGAAGGCTGGGGTCAAAGGTCAGCTAGTCTGAACACCACACCCCTATCGGCTACCCAGTCAAAATCTGTAAACATGCTAAATCTCTGACGTTAATATTAAGATGGAAACAAAAAAAATGGCACATTCATATTTAGATATGAGCTCCACCTTTTCCTGTGGAAAAAAGGTCAAGCTGGCTGTTTAATTGGTCTAAACTACTAGCCAATGTGAAATATGTAGTAAATTATGAATGTTTATATATATATATATATATATAAATGACTTGCAATAAGTTACTTAATATGTTCAATGTATTATTTTATTCTTTGTATTGCTCCCACATTTAAATTTTGCACTAAGTTTTAGATTCTTACTAATGTTAATTTTGTATTGCAAAACACTTTAATACCTGTTCCAGATTTGGTTCTGGCATTGTCTATGTGTGTGTGCTTTATTAATATAACAAGTTGATTCAGTCTCCTTCCCCCCTTTTCAGTCTTTCAATCATAACTTATGTGTAGGGCCAGACGGAATCTGCAGATATTTTTGGCTATTTCTGCACAGAATTGGGTTAAAAATCTGCAGATTTTTGCGGAATGATATTGGGATAACAAAAACCTTAATATATAAACTAAAAAGTAATACCTTTTTAGCTTGTATTTAATGTTTACAATGCAAATCCAATTAGATCCACTTTATTTGGTAAACAAAGCAAGTCTTCTATATAACATATCTACTAAAAGACAGAAAATATGACTTCACAAACTGTATTGTGAATAAATCATATGGACATTTTTATATTAGTCAATACTATTACTGAAATTAATTTAAAAACTGAATAAATATAAATTTACACACATTTACACAAGTAAATAAACAGAATCAATGATGAGCTAAAATCTGCGGAATTCTGCGCACACAGATTCCATCTGGGCCTACTTATGCGTCTATATTTCAGCTCTAATAAAAGAACATCAGCTTAAATAAAGTGACTCCATCTTCCAGTTGTTAATTTTGTTTGTTCAATTCCATGCTTGATGTCAGTGTTTGTCACTTTATGTCATTTCTAATCTTTATAGGATCAGTGCTAATTCAATCTAAAAAAATAATTTTGATCTCAGCAACAGACCTGTGGGTAGTTCCTATAGCTGCTCAGTGCAAAAGTGGTACATGTTCACACTTGCTCTAGCTCAGTACCAAATTTTTGGCTTTGGCACAAAAGCGGAATGTAAAACCAGTAGTATAAATTGACGCCATGATAGCAGTTTTGCTCTTTTGTTTTATAGAATTCAGTTCCCTTGAACAGGCACTACAGATAAACAAAGCAGATGCTAAACAGAAAGGACTGCAGAGTAGCAAGAGTCAGAGCAGCACATAATTCTTCTTGATTTCATTTGCAATTGACCTGAACCCTATTGCATATCTTTGAGATGTGCTGAACACACTGCATCCTTAAAACAAACATACAACATCCCAAAAACACATTCATCACTGCACTAAAATCCAACTACCAACTCTTAAGTGTTTACTTACCTACATTTAAACAAGACTTGGTTGGATTAAGTAAATGACCTGGGAATATTTTAAATTAAAAGATGCATTCTGAGGCACCTGAGACTTGTAAATTATATTATATTATATTATATTATATTATATTATATTATATTATATTATATTATATTATATTATATCTTTGCAACATGCTTGTCTCCTACACCCCAACAACTGGGGGCAGATCATTTAGTGTTACTGCACCCAAACTCTGGAACTCTCTACCACGCTCACTCCATTCTGTTAACAAGATCTCAGAATTCAAATCTTTACTTAAAACCAGGGCCAGTCGGAATCTGCGGATGTTTTTTGCTATTTCTGCGGAGAATTTTGGTAAAAATCCACAGATTTTTGCGGAATTATTTTGGGAGTATCATAACTAAAACTTTAATATGTGAAATAAAAAATTACATCTTTTTTAATTTTATTAAATTTTTTAAATGCAAATCTAATTAGATCCACTTTATTTGGTAAACAAAGCAAGTCTCTCATATAATATCTCTACTAAAAGACAGAAAATATTACTTTACAAACTGCATTGTACATACAGTAAATCAGATGAACATATCCATATTAGTCAATAATATGACTGTAATTAATTAAACTGAATAAATATAGATTTACACACATTTACTAAAGTAAATAAACAGAATTAATGAAGGGCTAAAAATCTGCGGAAATCTGTGGAATTCTGCGCACGCAGATTCCGCGTGGGCCTACTTAAATTTCGCTTATTTTCTGAATGCTTCATTTATAATCTGCCAAACTGACCACTTTTGATCTGATCCACCTGCACTCTGCTTATATGCTTATGTCTTGTTTTTGTATTTCCAGTTTGTTATATTTCCCTTCCTGTATGTTTGTGTATCTAATGCAGTCTCTACATGTATCTGCTTGTACTATCTCTTTTTGTCGCCTTCTTTGTAAAGTGTCCTTGAGCTTTGGAAAGGCGCTATATAACTAAAAATTATAACATAACATAACATAACATAACATAACATAATATAATATAATGTAATATAATATAATATAATATAATGTAATATAGCTGGGAACGTTTAAGTAATTTGTTACAGTTACTAGGTAATAACTGAATTGCATCATTATAAAAGTAACTATTTAACAGGGGAAAAAATGAATGCATTATTATAGGTGCAGTAGGTGACCTGCCTAAATGATAACTGGTTTGCATAATATGTTTGAAACACAGTCCCTCCCCTGCCATCCAAAGCCTCACCTCCCAATATCATTAAATATGACAGAGACCCACTAGATCATGTCATTCGCCAGTTAGAAAACTTTATAGTACTTTATAATACTACAATTCCCAAGGAAAAACTGTATTATACCTAGCACATTTCCAGTTGTGTAGCAAGCAAAACTTGTCATAATGTGCAATATTTTATGCATGCAAGGATCGCTGGTCTGACTCTCTCACGCGCTTTGTCCTAACGCGAGTAGGCATTGGCCGGTACAAGATTCTGACGGTATAATAACCTTGGATAAAAATATCACGGTTTCATGGTATTGTGATCACTGCTCTAACATATTTTCTTTTTAAATGTCTGGGTAAAAAACAAAACCATTGTTCCCTTTTAAACACAATATATTTTATTTTAAGAAACATTTTAAATATTTTGGAATAGTAAACATTTTAGGCTAAATCATTCAAATGAATTTTTGACTTCAGCTGTCTTCATTTCAAAAACAGATTTTTTTTTTACAATTTAAAATTGAGTCTTTTGATATCTTTTCTGCTGGAGATACTGTTGTCCTGAAAAACTAAAAAAAGGTACATAAAAAAAAAATAGTACACATACCCTAGGAACGGTATTGTAGGAAATTGAGGGTTTCAAAACCTTGACTTTTCCAAACCACGGTATACCTTGAAAATGGTTATCGTCCCATGCTTAAAAGCGACTACTGTATGCTTAGTGGTTGGCTGGCAGGGTGCAGAAATTACACTTATTACTAAGCCATACTTACATCCTAATTAAGACCGAATATTCAGAGTAGCACAGTAAACTATATAGGGAGCGCGTCACAGGTTGTCATTGTTCAAAAATGAACCAATGTGAATATAAAATACTTCACCTCAGTACAGCAGGCTAGGTGGAATTGCGCTATTTATTTATGTTTTGTTGTTAAACTAAATAATCTACATTATGGATTCAGTAATAGGTCCCTTATAAAACTGAAAAAAGTCACATCAATCTATCGCCGGAAGATTTCAGTGGAGGAACAACACTTTGTGCATATTACCCATTCATAACACAACAAAATCTACATCAGCTTTGCGTGACTAAAATAGTTTTAAAACATCATTACTGTCTAAAACAAATACTTGGGAAAAGTAGCTCCAATATTGATTAAGAATTTAAAAAATTTTGATTCAGCATTTGTTTTTAACGCTGTCAATGATGTCCACGGGACCATGGCGTATGTGCACACACAAACGGTGATCTGTGTGATCAGAGATGCGCAGTTGTACAAATCTACATTGGTTGACATACAGTTTTGGCTACTTATCAGAATAATGGGAATTATTGGCCCGACAAATTTGAATTGGATGAACATAATTAGTCTTATGCCTTACCCAGAATATAAAAATACATATAAATACATTTACTTTAATCAATATTATTGGAATGTGAAGAGACTTTCTATGAAAGGTAAATCCTGCCAATTTTAAATAAATCAAATAAACATTGGAAATTAAAATGAAAACCAGATTAACATTTTCATTATAAAACACTGTTCGCAAAGTATCTGCCAAAATTGAAAATGAAATGAAATTATTTCATTTTCACTGTGACAACACATCGCCCCTGTCAAATCGATAATTAAAATGAAGTTGCCGATTTAACATTTCATTTTCACTGCATTTCCGCGTCAAGACTGCCAATATTAAAATGAAAAGCCAAACTAAAAAATAAAATGCAAACACAATTTTTACAAAGCTTGTTATTAATGTTCACGCTATAATAGTGACACAATTCAAATTAAAATGTACATTTGAGCTTTCCTTTTATTGACACTTTTTTATTTCAATTTTCATTTTCAATGGCCGAGGGCAGAAGAACGGTTTTGATGAATGAGACAGCGCGAGTTACTAATGTATATATTACAGAAGTAAAATGGCATCATTTACATGAAGCAGCTGCTGCATTGGTACAACAAAAGGAACAGAGGACACATAATAACCAACCGTCAAACATTCGTCCCACAGCAGGAGTCGCGGGCTTATTCGGTGGGCAGAGAAACTGTGCAGCGCAAGTACGGTAGGCCTTGTGATGAATTCGTATAGTATACTGTATTAGGTCTTGTGGGGTTAACAACTTGTTACTACTAAAATCTTTGAAAGATAGCTAAATTAGCTTGGTAAAATTGGTTTTAGGTTTGATATTCACCGGACAGTTTTAGGGATCATCTGCGAATTTCATCGACATTATTTAGAATTGGCAGGATTTACCTTCCATAACTTTCAACCAGCACAACAAAAAATGTTTCTGAAGACAATCACCTACTGCACCTTTAAAATAAAAATGCCAAAAAAATGTATGTTGAATAAAATGAACACAAAATAAATAAAATAAAAATATTCTATACTATTCTAAACTCTATAAATGTTGCTGTTGGACAATGTAAGAGACAAAAATGATATATTTATCGTAAATATTATCACTTCTGTAGTGGAACAATAAAACATGATAGATGGTTTAGAACTTATGTAGGCTTACAGAAGTGAAACTGAAATTGCTGACAAACTGCACCAGCAATTCACATTCTTTTAGAAGACAAAAGCATTGCTGTGTACTATGAACTTTAAAACTTTGCAGATCTTTAACGTACAAACTGTCAGTTTACACACTACATAAGAGAGAATACAATTAGGGGCCTTTTAAGAACAAGTCTTCTTTCCCGGTTACCAGATTTAGCTCGAAATCATGGTTTTAGATTTTTAAAGACGTCCTTAAACCCCAATGGGATACAAAACAATTACCTTTACATGCCTGTACATAAGCCATAATGGGGACAATTTATGGTAAAAATGCTTTGGAAACCACCATCCCAAAAAAAAGTTGGAAGTAATTTCCTAGACAACATTTATCTGTTACACTTGTTAGATCAACACGTGAAGACACCGCAGATTACAGAAGAGCAGAGAGTAACAGAGAGCTTCTCGGACCTTTATCTCTTACAGCTTCTATATTTGGAACGAGTTCTGTGCCATCACTAGTCTGTGATCTCAACACAGCAACCCTAGCGAAGGCTCCACTATGTTAACATCATGTCAGTGCTCTTGACATATCACTGTTTGTATTAGAGAGCAGGCTATATTTGGACCACACCAGAGGAAAAGCTGGACATGACTAGAGCTCTTTAAAATGAGACTGGACAAACTTTAAAAGGAAAGTCTGAATGCCAATTACAGGAAGTACAACAACTACAACAACAACAACAACGCCAACAACAAAAGCATGTCTGCACCCTGCAGACCCTGTCAACTTCCTGCTTTTTAGCATAAGAATTCTGAAACCTAGAATTGTAATGACTTAAAAATAAAACCTCTTCCTTTAAGTTGCAAAAAGAAGCAGGGTGGTAAACAAAACAATCACGTGAAACTAAAAATCTTATACTATTTGGCAACAAAATAGATGGCATAAGACACAATATACAATACTGTTCCCATAAAAATACAGTGAATGGGGAATTTTTTGCAGTGTTTTACTATGTAAGGCATTATAAAATCAATATTTTTTCCTTAAATGCCATTTATCTCTTCTTTTTTTTTTTTTTGTTATTTACCTCTTAATATATTTTCTAAATTGTTTTTTTGAGATTAGTACTGACAACTAGTAATGTGAATGCAAATAATTTAAATTTTTTTTTTTAAGGAAACACTATAAGGAAACCAGTGAAATGTATTTTTATTTTTACTTTATTTTACTCCTGTTGCTAATTTTTAAACTAGAGATGCTCCGATCAGGATTTTTGCAGCCAATACTGAGTCCCAATTCCTTGTCCTGGTGATCAGCCGGTACCAAGTACCGATTCTGATGCTTCAAGCTTTATAATGCATAAAGCACATTTTCCCTCCAAGTACGATACTTAAGTGGAGATCTTACCATTTAAGATAACCATTAAGTGTGGACATGTAAGCAGTTTTACAGAAAAAAATAGATAAAAATTGGTAAGAAAAAAAAATCACTAACAAAGCGATTTACAAACATCACAAATGATGGAAGAAAAATTCAACATGTCTCAAAGTTTAGAGCGCATATTTGATGCAAAAGAAGTTAAAACGCACACCTATAAATTCATTACTTCTTTACTAAAAGGAAATAAGTCCATAAAGTACTGTTTATTGCAATAATTATATTATGATAAGCTATATTATTGAATATTCAAGTTAAATTTTTATTTATTTTTTATTTCCCGCCAGGTTTTCCTGAACTTGCAATATTGTTGAAAACACAGAACTTTTACTTCTGATTAGTAAAAAGATTTCAGTTCTTATATGTCCTCTGCTTGTAAACTCGTAAAAGAAACAATTGTGATTGGTTCATTAGATTAGCCAGAGTACTGCTCAAGTCATGAAATGTGATTATCGGCCGATGCCAATCTCTGGCAGATCGATCGGAGCATCCCTAATTTAAACAGTAAAGAAAGATTGTGTGATTGTTCCTCTTAAAAAAAATAAGTGTTTTTTTTATTTTTATTTTATTTGCATCTATTATTAAAATGTGTTATTAAATATAGTCTATTATAAAACAATAATAATAGGCCAAATTCTTGTTTTCAGGGTTGTTAAAATAAGACAGAGAGAGTTATCAGCTTCTCTGGCTATTTCATGGCAAAACAAGATCAAATTTCTAACATTTTATAAAATAATTTTGCTCAAATAGGACAAAACATTACAAGCATTGTGCATGCTTTAGGGTTTTTAGCAATCATCTATACAGATACATGGAGAACATGTCAGTTTCATAATAATTACAGTTTTTGTGGTATTCTGTAATGCTCTACATTAAACTGTAAATTCCATATTTATTACTGGATTCCACAATTCATTCGTTTGAGCATTGTAGAAATGGCAAGCTTTGGTGAAGACTGAAGCGCTCGTACCTGTTCTGCTCCTCTAGTTTGGCCAGCAGCTCCACATCATCTGGGCTGAGCTGAGTCGGCGAGGCTGAGGAGGGTGAGGACAGTGAGGCAGTGGATGAAGCCACAGTGGTGTGTAGCGAAGACGGAGTGGCCACCTGACTAGCCATCTGACTCACCGTGTGCGACACTGAGTTCTTCACCCATGAAAGAGTCGAACTCAGCTTACCTGCTACCTTGTCTGTCGCCACCTTTAGGATAAAAAAAAAAACTGTTTAATTGGACGATAAACAAATTCTACAATTTAAATCAGAAAACAACTTGAAAGCTATATCTTAGTAAACAGGTTTCACTTTATAAATTATGCAATCATTATACCTATTTAGTAAGTGAATTGTCCCAACCACACAATACTTTCAAGGTTTAACTTTAACTTGACAAATATTTAAAATAAATAATCATCATATGTTCTTCTAAAAAAAAAACAGTGTAAAATAATTAATAGTTAGTAATAGCTTAATAGTTTTTAGATTTTCTTTGTTTTAAACTGATTGACACCACAAGATTTAAAATGAATTTAGACACAAGCACAAGAATTAAAATCACAAGAATCTAAACACAAGTTTTAAATCTGGAAAAATAACATATTAACACGACAGCAGGTCCAGTCCACAACAAAGTGTGATACTTTGATCATTCTATTAAAACAAAGCTGTGAAATGAATGCCATTGTTTTCCTTCTAGAAGATATTTTATGAAATTTGAAATAACTTGAGTCACTGCTTCAGTTTGTTAGTGAGGATCCTGAGATGACAGACTGACAAATCTCTCACAATGGATTCTCATATGAGCAATTCCAGCGTTATGGACTAGACATTTGCAGAAAAAAATTCAAAGCAGAGAAAAGTATCTTTTAACATTATATTGAAACATCGGTTTATATTTTCCAAAACAAATAACCACAGAGTTATGGAATCAGAAAAATAGCAATCTGTAAACTTTTTTTTTATTTTAAATGAGGAAGATAAAACAAGCGTTAAGGATGTGACAAAAAAAGTTAGCAAGTTTACAGTATAGAGCATACTTTGTAGAAATTCTGTGAATTAAACTGCACAACCCAAAAGAAACACTGATAATCAAAAGGACAGGAGTTGGTCCACCATAGAACAAGCATGATTCATTTTATTTAATTTAACATTTTTGCATTCATGAGGAAAAAGCTTTGATATGGATGTGACATCTCTCAATTTATGGATGTGACAGATGTGAAATTGGCACTTGTGTGACTTTGTTAAATCAAATAATTTATATAAATAATCGTTTGAAAACATTATTGATTTGATTTCAAATATATACACCAAATCCATCAAATGACATAAAACTACACTGGGGTTGTAGAACAGAATTCTACCCATCAAAGGGGAAATGTTTTTTGCTTTGAAAGTGGCTCTGTGAAAGACTGTTTGTTCATGATTAGTTCATGCTAGTGAATTAATGAAGCCATATTGTAAAGTGAGAAAATGATACAGTATCTCATAAAATGTAATAAAAAAAATACTGGGATTTAGGGCTGGGTGATTAATCGAAAAGTAATCCAAAAAAAAAAAAAATCGGCATTCAAAATCGATCAAATTTTTCCAGGTGAATTAAAAAAAAAAAAAAACTTTCCCTACCGCGTGTGGAGTCACGTGACCCTGCTCTGTTAGCCACACTTTCCAGCCCCATCTGATCTCTGATGGACCCATTTTTGAGCCTTACTTGGCACTACACTGATAATGATTGGAAGCTGCAGTGAGATGCCTTGAGACGGCATATTTTCCATTACATTAAAATTATTATTTACATTAAAATATTTGCTCACAGAAGATGAAAGAAAAACACTGTTTAAAATATTATTTACAGGATATACAAGAGTTATTTTATTTAGAAGAGATACTGCTTATTTTCTACTTTAAATTTGAAATTGAAACTCTAAAAATACTAAAAATAATTTATTTTGTATATATACACATATATAACATATATAACACATATAACATATACATATCTATATATACATATATTTATTTATTTTCACTTTTTTTTATAAGAAAAAATGTGACTGTTCATTTTAGACAATGTGTGTTTTAATTTCAGTTGTTCAACATTTAATCATAGACCGTAGATAGTGTGTTTCCTTCAATTATTTTAAAATCAAGAAATGCACCCTTCATTCAAAAATGTCTCACTTGTAATATGTGAGCATATTTTCCATCAGTGAACTATATGAACTAAAAAAAAATTAAAAAAAAATAAATAAAATAATCGTTCGTTAATTGTAATCGAGTTTAAATGTTCAATCAATCGAGATTTGGATTTTAGGCCAAATCGCCCAGCCCTACTGGGATTTCTTCTGCTTTCATCACTTGAATTATAGGGGTATCCCAACTGCAGTCTAACAGGCTTCATCATGTAGTGAATAATTTTTGACAAAGTCAGTTCCCACATTGTTAAACAAATTACAATATTATAGAATTTCACACATCCCTTCATGGGTTTGTTCATTCTTCCTCCACAACTTATTCCCCTAGTTTACACCCATTTAAAAAAGGGACACGATCTTCTGGACCAACGTTCAATGACAAACAGGCTACACTGACAAAAGAAAGGACACTGTATTCATTCTTTACAGCTTCAAGAGCAAAATGGTTTACCAAGTCATTAGTTAGGCGTGTACACTGTAGATTGGTAACCACCACAGTATCATATGTCATTCTACATTTCCAAAAGACGACCTCTAAAAGGTTTGGACTGAGGAAATGTTTGAAGTAGTTGTGTACTTTTCACTAGGATGACAGGAGTTCAAGCACTGAACCTCTGGTGAAGTGAATAAAAAGGTACAAAGCAATGTCAACTGACAATACAGAGAACCCAATACAACTGGAAACGGCAGGCCATGAAACTGTAACACTAGACCAGTAAGAAACCTCTTCCATCTAGAATTTCCTGTGTGCGCTTCATTCTTACCTGAAGTCACAAGTCACCCTAACTGAGTTCCTCCATAATTCCATTAACAAATCCACAAGAGAAAAAGCAGGGACATCAAAAGCGTATCCAGTCTTCGAATACCATCTCGGCAGTCTTCGGAGTTTTGTAGATTCCAAAGTCACAGCTGTCTAGGTGTCACCTGGGGTCAAAGTGCTCATGTAGCAGAGACAGAGGCAGCTGTAAAGTAGACCGAAGCAGCTGTATAAGCTTCTGCCTTCTCTTTTACAGCTGTAGCAGCACTAACTCAAACTCTGGAATTCACCCGACAGAGAAAAAAAATCCTTTTCCTGAAAAACTTGAGGTGACGTCTGAGCTTGCCGCATCGAGCTTCGCGACATAAATGAGCTGTAATGATAAACGCAGGGGAAGTCTGCCTCTGTACAACAAAGCAGCTTTCTCATTTGCATGTGGCACTTCTCTGAATCCTCTACAAGACTGATCACGTTTCCTCTTGCGATCTCCATTTCTGACAAACTATGACCACACGCCTATGCATGGCTTCTGTGGTTTTACAAACCAAAAAGAAAATGTTTTAGTATTCCCCAGCAAAATGCTTAGAAATGACTCAAAGTGGTCAAAGTTGGAAACACCCTTTCTTAGACAGCGTTACAGTCAAGAGGAGTGACACAGAAAGAGGCGGAGCAGACAAACCTCAGAGCAAAGTGCAGATTCAAAGGATTGACAGGTGCGATGCAAATAAAATGCATGCAGCATATGTGTCGTTTTAAAATAATTTAATTTTGCAACATTATTATTTTATTGTAGTTGTTTAATAATAATATCATTAATAATAATAATAATAATAATAACAAAAAATAATAATAAATTGGGTACATTGTTCATGTCATAAGCCCAAAATTAGCTAATAAGCTAATAAGCTAATAGGTAAAAAGCAGCCAAGGTTGTTGACAAATGTTCTTCCCCTGAAGCCCTGAAGTCTGAAATTGAGTTTTAATACTTGAAACATTTATGATATTGATTATGATGATTATAATCAGGGCTTGACATTAACACCCGCCAACCCGCCAAATGCTGGTAGATTTTAGCTGTGGCGGGTTAGACAGTTACACCCAGTAACCACTTCGGCTGGTTGAAATTTTTTAATTGTCAGTGCTGGCTAGTCACTAAAGATTACAATGATAGTTTTTGACCGTTTGTACTAACTGTTGAAATAACTGATCAAAATAAAGCAGGTGAAAACAGTTATCTTTAAAATAGACAGGACAAAAAGCAATGCTCGAGCACCCACTGTCCTGCCGCTTTAAGGAGCTCAAGATTTTTTGTGCAGCAGCAGTTGCCATTCGCTTTACCCATTCTTTGAACAGATTATTAATGGGCCTTACGTTAACTGTGATCATGCATGTGATCATCCTTTCATTATCGCACACGATATGTTTTTCACCTGGTTTCTTGCTTACAGTTATTTTTAATATGGTTTAATTACCATCCATTACTATAACATTGCTTTAATAGGAGATTAACTCTCCATTTACGTATAGCTAACTGGTGATCTGGGACAATACTGTGCACAGTTTTGGATAGATGACAAGAAATTTTTTTAAATATCATCTTTAAGAGGATTTTTTGTTAAATAAAAAGTGTATGTATACAGCTATATTTTGATTGTTTTGACACATTATTTAACATTTCTGGCAAGGAAATAATTAGTTTGGTAAATCTTTAATGTTGAGCCCAGAAAATTCACGTGAAATAAAACTAATTGCAATGCAATACTATGAAACCCTGACTATGTTTACATGTACATTAGTAATCAAATTATTTGCCTTGGGAAAATAACTCTGTGGTCTGACTTCACTGACTCGGTAGGTGCAGAGAATAGTGTCAAACAGCTGTGTGTGTATAGACTATACTATCGCAAAACGCGTCAAAATTCTGCACGATGGTAATAGTTTGATTAAGGTGTTTACATGTCTGTACAGCACTTCAATAACGCGACTAATATCTGCATACTCCAAGTGTTTTAATTTGATTTCCGTTTAGTTTGATTATGACCTTAATCAAATTAAATTAATCAAAAATTGCTGTTTACATGGTAGACTCTTAATCAGAGTATTGTCTTAATCAAATTAAAATCAGATTATTGGTGTCATTATAAATGGTGTCCACTCAAAAACTCAATGTTTTAAATATCCAACATTCTCAAAGAAAAAAGAATGTCCAACCATGTGAATATGTTGGCACTGTTAAAGGGTCAGTATTGTAATGAAAACATCATCTCGCTAAGCCTAAATTAGGGGCTGTTTACACAACAATGTTTTCAAGCAAAAACAGAAATGTGCTTTTTGGGTGGGATGTGGGGGCTGAAAATGCATAAATCTGAAAACAGTTTGACAACTGGAAGTTTTTGCCACAGTTGTCTGTGTTAACACCCAAAAATTAGAGCTAATTTAAATGCTAGAGAAAAACTATTTCTGTTTTTAGGTACATTGTTGCCAGGTAAACGTTGCCTAACTTAGCCTCTTTGGACTTTTCAGACATTATAAAGAGGAAAGTTACGGCCAGCAAATATCACTTCCTTTGTCCTGGCTCTCTAAATGATTCATGCATAGGTGCTGAGAGTGTATACTGGTCAGGCCTCATGCACTTTCATTATCCTTAATAAAAATTCCCAAAGGGGTTTCCTTCTTCTAACAGTGGAACTAATATCAAGCATCAAACACAAATAGGCACACAAAAGGAACTAACTCATCTGTCACGTCTGGGTACTTTAGGTCACACTGAAAATGTCAGTGTTAGACAAGAAAAAAAAATGGTAGTGAAAAGCAGAACCTGAAACCTGTGCAGTCTTACACAATTCTGAATAATACAAACATGTCAAAATGACATTCAATAAAGATAACATTACAGTAAGAGAATACATAAAATTCTAAATGCAAGTCAATGAAATTGATCTCACAAAATTAATATGATTGATTGATTGATTGATTGATTGATTGATTGATTGATTGACTGATTGACTGATTGACTGAAGTTTATTTGTTGCATTGCAGAAAAAGTAGGACATATTCATTACTGGATAGAGCTAAATAAATTCGAGACTCCAGTCTAATCTGAAGCTGACAGAGTTATGTTAGTACCGTATACTTCTTTGTTACACTGTCCCTGACATACAGACTTTGGCTCATCCTGAAAGGAGAACAAGAAACTGATGTGTATGCACTTTTTATATGCAGTGCTGGAGGCTTAGGAGAAGGGAAAAAACTGACTACATGGACTTTTAAATATGCTGAAGTCAACACTATTTTCAAGCAACCCATTAACTGGCCAGAGGTACATTTTAAGAGTAGGAACCAGAGAAGAGAGTGTTCATTAAAGATAAAGGGCAAAAAACAATACCACAGTAATTTGTTATTGTGTCAATCTCAGTAGAAACCTACAAACACGCATGTTTCCAGAGATCTGGTGTTGGAGAGGAAAACAGGAAACAATGACGAGAGAGGACCACCTTTTTTAGTGCTACGTCCCCAGGCTGATCCTGTTATACCTCCAGAAAAGACAACTCATTTTAAAATGTATCTACAATAAAAATGTGAGTCTGAAAAATC
Organism: Danio aesculapii; assembly: GCF_903798145.1. NCBI lineage: Eukaryota > Metazoa > Chordata > Actinopteri > Cypriniformes > Danionidae > Danio > Danio aesculapii. The sequence continues at coordinate 29,049,665 of NC_079440.1, read as the reverse complement.
CTAATGAACAAAGAGTGAGAGATGTTAAACCGATGTACTGTCTGATGTGATTACATCTCAGTTCAAAAATACGGTTAAGGTTTTCAGTGTGCTGCTCACTAATGTTTTATAACTTATGTCATCACCATTATTTACTCACCCCATTTTAAAGAATCTTAAAAAGATAGTTCACCTAAAATTAATAATTCTTTCATCATTTACTTATTCCAAAACTGTTTGAGTTTATTTTTACTTCTGAAAAAAGTGCTGAAACCATTGACTTCCGTAGTATTTGTTTTTCCTACTATGGCTGTCAATGGTTAATGTTTTTTAAGCTTTCTTAAAAATAGCTTTAGTGTTCAACATTAAGATTTGGAACAACTTTAGAGGGTGAGTAAATGGTAATTACATTTTATTTTTATTTCTATATCCCTTAACATAACAGTCACATCTAACAAGCCCACATATTGGGTAAAGAAGTCCATATATCTTTTGCAAAATCAAAAAAGCCTAAGTTATATTGTTATTCGCAGATAATATTGCCCTGTGGAATTCTGTACACTTACATACTCGTCAACCCTCCCATTTTTCACAGGGATTCTCCCGCATTTTACAATTTTATCTCGCTATCATCCCGTAAAGGTATTTTTCCATATTTCTCCCATATTTTCAATCAAAGGGTGGCAATAAACATTAAAGAGCCAATCCTCCCTATAGGAAACCCATACCGCCGAACACCCAGGGGACACCCTTTGCTCTTAAACGTGAATTTGTTCTTTGCTTTCATTTTATTTAGGCATGAAAACACTTTGAAATAAATATAAATTCTCTTCCTTTCCATTCATGACTGACAGACGCGCTCCATATTGATAAATATTCGCAGTTTCCCAAACGGATTCTGTAAAAGCAATTAGAAGCGGAGCAAAAGTGAATACTCTGGGTTTTGGTTGGGCATTTGAACAGACATAATACACATCATAATGTAATCATGTCGATCTTGGTTTTCTTTTAAACAAAACAAATTTAGTCTTAAATAAGCATGAACAGTTAGGAAAGCAATCGAATGCTTTCATTATGGATCTGTGCATTTTTAAAGTGAATGTAATCAGATGAAAAATCTAATGAGAGATTCATTCACTGCTCTTTAATCAAAATGTTTAAATATACAGTGAAGAAAAGGTTAATGAGAATTGATAATGATTAAATTTCTTTATAATAGCTATTATTTTAATAGGTTAAACTGCTTAATTTATTTGCAGCTTTTTCTAATGTATAGTATTTATTATATCCTTTGTAAATAATAATAATAATAATAATAATAATAAAACACATTACTGATCGTTTCAACTATTTATTGGGGGGGGTTATCCTAGTTATCCCTTATTTTCAGATCCCAATATTGGCAAACCTCCAGGTCGCAGCTGATAGCTTATGATGATATGATATAATATGATTTATTGAAGCATTCGTTCAAGGTTTCATTCAAAACGCTGATTCATTTAGAAATTAAGCAACCGACTGTCCAATTCCTACTCAGAAGATAACTGTCCTTTATTTTAGTCTTTTGATTCTCCAAATCTGTCCTTTACGGAGTCCCAGAAAAAATTAACAGCATAAGAATTTATTACAACAAAGGTGAACGAATTATGAAAGCTTTTATTTTTGCATGAGCCGTTCCTTTAAAATGGAAAATAAAACTTCACAGTGCAAAACCAAGCTGCCCCTCTGTGAGAGGACTGAGAGCTGTGAAACTGACTCATTGTTAATTCTTTAAAGCAAGCAAGCAGGAGGCAGTCATGTCTCTTGCTAAAGCTCTGTGTCATCCACTGTTTGTTATGGATTTTGCTTCAGCTGTCCAAATAGTTCACAGGAGAGCCAACCTGCTGCCCTAACAACACACATCTATATAGAGAGAGCATTATAAAAACACCCGACAAGCTCTGCATGAGGTTATTTTGGAAAACAGCTTATTATTATTTCTAACACCTGCTCAGTATGAGGAAAGCTATTTTGCTGTATGATAAGGAATAGGTTTAGGTCTTCCGATTCAATTCACTTGGTATGATTGACTTATGCAAAGCCTATTTCACAGTAAACTAATAGACTTATATATTAGAAAATACACTTCCCACAGATTCAGTTTTGAGAGGGGATATTTCAGAAGTACATCTTTTAAATTTTGCTTAATGTTAGGGTGACCTTATTTTCTCAGGGTGGACTACAGGGTGAAATAATAAATATTGCTTTCTTGCTTTTTAATAGGCAATTGTTACATGTAGGGCTGGATAATATGGACAACATTTAATCAGACTGCTGAAATTCGTCAATGCAGTTAATTTGCTGACATCAATATTTTATTTGACTTATTTTATATTAGTTTACCATATAAATTTCGTTTTCACGCTTTGAATAAAATAACAACCATTTCATTCATGGCACTAGGATGAGCAAGGCATATTGTGTCATTCAAATTTGAATCAGTCGCCTGATTCGATCACCACAGAAATGCTATTGATTTAACATAGCAGAGCTGCAAATGTATAATGCAACAACACCTGTAGAGAAAACATTCAGTACAGCGACTAACGTTGATGATGGACCACTAGAAAAAACAAACTGTAGGTGTTTTTGTTTAGTAAATTAGAGTAGCCATTTTAAAATCCACTGTCATAGTTTAAGTAAGATAGGTTGATTTTTAAGCAAGATGTGCTATTATTTTCAATTGAATGATTGTTTGAGAAATCAAGTTAGGCAATCCACTGCTCTGGGTATTTTGTATGCTTCTCTTATCACTACAGACATTTGTTCCATTTCGATATCAAGAGCCCTGTAAGGTGGACTTAAGAGTTAAATACAAAACTCTAATATAAAACACTACAGAGTGCAATATGTGAATTGAGAGATGCTAAAATACTAGCTAAATTCTGATGCTAATATACTAAATGCTGTTAAAAATGTGTTCGTTTACACAACGAACGTTCGGTTTCCCTTTAAGGAACGAGAAAACTTGCAGAGTGGAAAGACATATCCTCTTTTCAGTTGGCTATTATCCATTTGGTGTGTTCACATACAGCTTTTTGATCCAGACCTCAAACGTGAGGCAACGACACAGTTGGGTTTCATTGGTGCTAGTTGTTTGGCATCTGCTTAGTGTGTCCTGGCCCTTAAACACAGCTGATTGGTCATTGTGTTCACAAGTTAAATAGAAATGGTTCAATCAGCGATAAAATGGTATCGGCATTTATTGACCGTACATCCATGGTCAATAATAATTCCAATGGAGTGCGTCACTTGCATGCTGCTTGCACACCATGCTCCCTATGCGCTTGCATTTTCAGGCGCACCTAGTTGAAAACATCTCACTGCGTTAGTGTGACTAGAACAATCCAATCAGCTTTACACTTTATATGGAATATATACATATCAATAATAACCAGAGTAACTACCTCAGACAAACACAGAGAACCCAAACACTGCAATGCTTTTTCATGTTCTCCATTAGTTAACGGGTATCGCAACTACAGCAATAGTTGGTCCGTTTATCATCCTCTGAGAAAATGGTTGATGGTTGTCTAGTTACGACAGATGCCAGGGGAGCGCGACTGCAAAGCACATCAAAAATGGTGAAGGAAGCCACTCGCACTTTTTACATGTTTGTAGATGCAATATGTGATTGGACTCGAGTTGGCATGCTTCATCACCACCTCAGGTGAGAATAACACGTTAAAATGAGTGCAGTGGTTAGCAGCAGTGAGGAGATTGTAAATAAAAAGAATGTATCAGGTAACTCAGGTTGCCAGAGTGTTTCTTTCATATCTTTTCTTATGCATCACAACCACTAGCACCCCATCTGAAAGATTTTTGGAATAGAGGTTAATGCAGTCACATTTACTCTGGCAGCATTAAAGCCAGTGAGAGTTAAACAACTTGTATTTAGTTTGTAATGTTGCAATATGATTTTGAGTAATGACAGTTGGTTCCTTTACTTGAATGCTCAGATTTGATTATCATAATTTGTTTTGTTTACAGAGTTAGATGTTTACTGTATGATTATAATTGACATCTTAGAGATGTTGATGCACAATAAAGTTTGCTTTGATTGTTCAGCATTTACACTTTACTATGGCACACACATTGTAACATTTTATCTATCAAGTTTAAGAGTCTTTATGAGTCTTAAGACTTAATTAAAAGACATAAGAGAAGATATTTTGATTTAATTTAAAAAAAATTGTTTAATCACTGCTGTTTTTTTTTTTTTCAAATATCAAATATTATATCATGATCTTTTTTTTTTTTTTTTTTTTTTGTATCGCCTAGCCCTACGATCATCACTTTATGCTCTTCATGAAGAGCTTGGATGGACCAGCCTGATCTCACGAGAAAACGTAAGTATTTTACGTTTTGACAGTTTAGTGGCTAATTTGTACGAATTCGTACGAGTTCAGTCGTTCGAAATTGTACGATTTTAAAAAGGAGGTGTGGCACCTAACCCCACCCCTAAACCCAACCAACCATCATTGGCGGATGAGCAAATCGTACTAAATTGTACGAATTAGATCGTACGAATTCGTACGAATTAGCCACTAAATCAAAAAGTTACGAATTGCCGTGAGATTGTGTTGGATGGACATGGGGGTGTTTGAAAACCAAACATTATGACAATATAATATTGATTTGTAGCACAAATCACATTTATTTTTAAGTCTCATTTTCAATAACTCATAAATATATTTTATTACTAGCAAATTACAAATTTTTCAGACACATTATTGATGGTTGTCACCTATTGGTTAAACTATGTAATTGCTACAACTTTCATTTTGAGCGTCAAGTTTCATTAAACAATAATTTAGATTTTTACCATAAATATCAGTGTTTATATCTGAACTGTTAACTGTTATCCCAGTACCTTTGTATTGTTTGCTTGCTTACAACTATAATATTATAAGAAATAAAACTGGCTGAAAAATTTAAAGTCTTAAGACTGAATCTCTTTCATAGTCCAATGCAGATTTGAATGTAGGCTAAACAACTTGTGACAGAAAACACGTTTTAACCTGAAAAAGCATTTGAGTGCCACCACAACTTTTTCAATTATCATTATTTTTTACATAAACATGCGATTTGAATGACGCAGGAGTCGATCTCTCCATGAACGTGGCAAATTTAGGATTAATCTAAGAGTTAAAAAAAACATTATTGATCTGCGGGTCACATGCATTCCGAATTGTGGATAGTGATCTAGTGATCCGAACAAATCACAGATCATGTGATCCATTAGACCTCTACTGATTGGTCTGTCGAATCCCAACAGTTTCATGTATAAGCATTCACATTATCAAAATCTTGGATGGTCAGCATTATTTGCAATATCATGGAAAACAAATGAAAATCTTTGTTATAGAAAAAAGAAACTACCCACTTTGATGATATTTGAATGCAAAGTTGGGCTTAATGGGCATATTAACATTAAAATTAAAATGAATATTTGTGTTATGTTGAACGTAGTATACGTAACGCATAACCAAGCTCATCTAAATGGGAGAAAAAAAAACTCCTCGAACAAACATCTTACAGAACAAATCATGCAAGTCACATTTCTGCTTTTGACTTCCTTTGCTGTGCCAAAAAGCTTACATTTTATTTTACTTTGAATTTTCCATCAAAATGCACTTTGCATAAACAGCAGATGATCACTTCATGTATAGTCGATGAGTTCTCTCGTTGCCCAGATGGCCTGTTCCCATATTATGTAAAACTAAAGCACTGATTTACAAGCACATGTGTAGGACAAATTGCAATGGAATGTCTAAAGTCTTCAAACCACACTAAGTTTAATGATTTCCTCTGTAAGAGCTTGCAGCAGGAGGCCATCTCACAGGTAGCATCTTATCTAATGATCTTCTACAACAGCAATCACAAATCATAGCTGAACTTCTAGATTTCCATATTGTTTGTCAAAGGGAATAACAATGAGAGGGAAACTAACATGTGATACAGAGAGATTAAAAGGTGGCTGTCACTGATAGATAAAAAAAGCTATTCACTGCGCAAGACAAGCCAAAAACATTACTTCAGGATATGCTGCCAAGCAGATTTATTTTTGAAGCATTATGTCTTTCTGCTCTTTTTCTTGGGTCAGCACTTTGTTGTGAGGGAATCTACTGGTTTGCTTACATCTGTGGACTACTGCCTGGCAAGAAATTCCCTCCGTCATGAAGACTGAGATGTTACCATATTCTTAAGAAAGAGAAGAAGCTTATCTGGAAAGCAAACACAAGTTCCACTTTTGACTACTTCTAGAAGCAGCCAATCACTTTCGAAACATTCTATCAGATTTCTCATGTATTTAAACAGCTACAAACAACAACAACCTACTCTCTGCCTACAGACCTAATTGTTAAACGCTAAAGGAAGTCCTGTTGAAGTGCTCTAGCCAGACAGGGTTTATACTTTGCTGTCTAAAATTGGTTTGGTCTTAAAGCAAAAAACACAACAAATTAGCATGACATTCAAACTAGGTATCGCAATAATCATTTAAAATAATAACAAATTATTTGGTTATGCTTTTTTACTTTAAATAAACAGCTTGTAAGATAGAATTGTTGATATTTTAATAGAACCATTTCATTAATAAATGTAAAGACTAAAGTACGATGCTCTAATACTGGCTTCTCAGATTGCATGTATGTGTGTATAGGTGTGTTATTATGTCTTTAAATGTCCATAGGATATTGTGCACAGAATATCTAGAGATTGTGAAAAGGCCAATGACTTTTCATGAATGTACACCCCATTGTTTATTTCACTTACAGTTATTAACACACTCCACCTATTTTTATATACTTCACATGGATATTATTTCAATTTTTAAATTACATATTCTAGGGGTGGGTGGTACAACCAAAATTATATTACACAGTATTTCATTATCTCTATAATAATAGTATGGACACAATATTGGATCTTTCCCAACTTTTGGAAACTCCTTTTGGCTGAGATGATCATGAAATCTTTTCTGTTTGTGTTTCTGAGAAGTGTTCATTTTGAGTCAAGTTTGAGACTTTTATTCCCCGGGCTAAAAAATAATACTAAATGAAAAGAAAAAAAAACTTCAGATTTTTAATTTTTGTCTTTAAATTATTTAGATAACACTCCCCTAACACATTTCTCATGTGGAAAACACCAGGAAACAGAGGGGAATGCTTGGGAGCATGCAAAGCAAAGTTTTAATAAAGCAGATAGTGAATTATTATCTACATGATTAGTGTCTATTAGTCAACTTTTTTTGTATATTCTGATCAATATATCAAACAAGACTAAGCCTTTTTGACATACATTTATATAATTTCTTTAAAACAGGACAGGTATTAGGACCTAGAGGAGGCTGTTAGTCTGCAGAGGCTGCAGTGCAATAGTAGTGACTTGCTGTTTAACTTACTGAGAGATGTTGTAGTACACTGCACTGCCTTTTTATTGACTTAAAAAATAGTGTGCTGCTAATTTTGTGTTCCTATACAACCGCTGTATCAACAGTTTTGGTGCTAGAGCAAATAACATCAGGCACTTTTTCCACACATTTACTTTTTTCAACTGCAGTTGCTCAGAACTCTGGGCACATAAACAGTATGCAAATTGCTTACTTGCCAAAGGAAACCATTTTTAAATGGCACCTTTTTGACCGCAAAAACACATTCAGTGTGATGAGGGTCTAAGTTGCGCTGAATGACAGATCATTTCAGCTTGGACAAGAAAAATGGAGGAATAGACACCTAGCTGCAACTTTCTGAGTTTCAGAGGACAGCGCTCAAACTATTATGGATTATCTCTCATATCACTGTAGCTACTATCAACAAGGTCACATTTGTATTTGCTAAAATCTAAATAGAACCTAACTGGCAACCACCATAAACTATAAACTGATCCCCCATTCTGCATAACCTTAAAAAAAGTACTGCAGATCTTTTTTAATAATCTCATGAATGCTCTTTCAATTTTTTCCTCGCATATGCTGTGTGTTTAGCATGTTTTCCATATGCTTAATCGATGATCAATAAGATAAATTGATTTAAAGGATTATGGACATTTAATAGACTGACTTATTCAAGGGCAATTGGAAAACTGTTGTCGGCTTGCTTCTGGTCTTATCTGGACAAAAAAGTTGCAAGTGAACACACCTAATGGAGGGTGTTCTGCATCTGCATATAAGGACAAGCCTTTCCATACCTGTGGAGGGCAGTAATTTTTCATTCTACAAAGGGAAAGAAGATGAAATGCACACAAAGCATTTAGAACCATTATCACAGTAACGGCCCGTTTCCACTGTCTTTTTGGGTAGCCCTTCGAAAGGGTACCTAGCACAACAAAAGGGTACCAAAGCCGGAGCAAAATGCACTGCTGAACGCTATTGGTTTACATATATACGTCATTATTAGCTGGTGCACAAGTCAGGAGAATGAAAACAAAGGAAGGGCCACTTTTAAATAAACAGCGGAGAAATTACACCGTAACATACATATAATAACGAGCCATGGTCGACGCAAGCTTAAACAAACCTTGTCGTCTTGATGAACAGCCACAAGGCCAAGAAGAAGAGCAGAATCTACCGTATACCCCGTTGTTGTTTACAAGGCCATCTAAAGCATGAGTGGTTTCACTTTCTTCTTTTCGAGAGAGAGACAGACAGAGAGAGAGCTCCCAATCGCTCAGCGTGCGTCTATACTTCAAATAACAAACTTCTTGAGCTGATGATAATAATGTGTGCATGAAATCCTTTCAGAAACAGACAAAACAAAGGAGAAAGCCAAAAAAACAAAGGAGCAAATGATTCTTTCAGCAACCTAAAACATTAACAACCTGCAATGTTTAATTATTATCATCGCCTTTTGGACTGTTATGAACTCGGAATGATGGAATTACTTTCTAACAAGAGGTTTCATGGACAAAGACTTTGCGTACGCCAGATTTCATGCTCACGTTTGGATTTACTAACGATGAAATGAACGTGACAATGTGCGTTGGTCCACGCCAACTTCATGTCTGGTGTACGTGCATTTCTTGTGTGTGTTTGTTTTATTTCCATTGGCGACTCCTAGAGGCAATTATGTTAAATATCACACTACAAAGTATCTTTGAGCCGTGCAATGGCAGCTGTATGGGACGGGATCATCCGCATGTCTAGCAGGTATATAAGGTTTCCATACCATGCAGTTGACCAGCCTAACATTAAAGCGCAATTTGCAGCGATCGCCAGTTTTCCCCAATGTAATCAAAGTGATCGACTGCACGCACATTGCCATAAAGGCGCCATCTGAAGACGAATTTGCAAACGTGAATCTGAAACATTTCCATTCAATAAATGTGCAAATAATATGTGACGCTCAAATGCGCTTAACATAATACACACACTTATTAATGATTCCTACTTGTCTCCCTCTTGATGAAGAGTAGGTAAAAGTAGTGGGGGAAAAAAGAAGGAGTTCATCAGACGCTGGATTCAAACCGGGCTCATGATCGATCGTGTCAAAACATGTTGTCATGCGCTTTACGAGCTTTGCCACTCACACTGCTATTTGCCGCTCTCTTTAGTTATATTGTCTCTGTCAATCAGACGGTGATGGGCGGGAATCACTCAACTAGCCCATTCCAACAAGGTGTGCTAGTTGCACTTAGCCTAAATAGACACTACAAAATTGTACTCCTTTACATCGGCCCATTTCTTTTTTTAATTCATTCACAGTGCAATGTTCAGACCCCACTGCGTTAACCGCGTCAGCTAAACTCTCCCACTCTATTTTTTCTTTTATTATTAATTCTGGAGGACAAACTTCTCCGGTCTACCTCCGATAGGAGCACCTCCAATTCACATTCTGTGAAGTCTCTCTTTTTGCTTGCTTTTGCCAATGTTTTTTCGTTTGGTTTTGCCAAAGTAAAGTCATTACCATATTTATTAGGGGGAGGAGGCAGGGAGGGGTTTTGCGCTTGTGCACGTGCGCTCAGTTTCAAGTTAATTCGGATGTACAAAGAGAATCAGCGTAGGATTCCGCGTACGCAGTGTTTCATACATCTGATTTTTTTTACTGCATTCGCACATTTACAGCTTTGTGTATACGCAATGTTTTAGTATGAATTCAACGCAAGTCTGAAGATTAAAGATACAGATGAGAGGTTTGCTCTGACTGTGGGCTATGGGTTGTATGTTGTTTCAGAACCCAAATAAGGACTAAATGTATGTTGTGTCTAGTTTTTCTGTAGGTAACATATCAGAGACTGTAAGGGTCTGTATGTGTTCATATATTTTACATTTATTTTATATAATTTTGCAGACGTGGCGACGCGGTGGCGCAGTAGGTAGTGCTGTAGCCTCACAGCAAGAAGGTCGCTGGTTCGAGCCTCGGCTGGGTCAGTTGGCGTTTCTGTGTGGAGTTTGCCTGATAAAGGTGATCCATACAGACCCGTACCGTACCACTTAGTGGAAATGGGCCATAATTGTCACTCACCAAAGCTGCTCATGTAAATATCTCTGATGATCTAATAACCAATTTTGCTTGCAAATATTTGAGAAATTAGTCGGCTTCTTTGTGTTCCTTCATGACAGACTTCAATTGTTTACTTCAATTTTTGTTCTCAGTCTCAGATTTGTTACTGAATAACCAATCAGAGCACTATGTTCTACATGCTGAATTGGGCCAACTCAATCCGACAATAATCAATGAGAAGGTGATGTGTTGACCACATCAAACCAACTGGCCAAATAGACTCTAACTGACAAAGCCAAACGACTGATGTGTCCCAGCCTTAACAAAACCCCACAACATGTGGTGTAGATCAGAGCAAGTATAAAAACTGCTACTCTCAATTTTGTTTTTTTTATTGTTCATATTTAAATCATGTGAACCGAATTTGCATTATTAGAATAAGCTTAAAAATAAATTGACCCATGAATCTTCCCATCACAAATATAAGAATTAGGAAAGTTGTGAGGCTCTGTAAGTGATCATTTTCTAGTCCAACAATAAATAATCTAAGGATTTCTGCTGGTTACAGGCAAAATACAACAAAGCCAAGTAAAAAAAACAAAAAAAAACTCCACTACCAGACAAAAAGCGTTCCAGAAGGCGAGTAGAGACAAGTGATTTGGTCACAAGATTTCAAGCAACCAAACTTTACACCCACAAGCCACCACTAAGACATCCACTGTCAAAAAAAAGAAAAGAAAAATCACACCCTTCCACCAAGTCAACTTAAGCATTGACATTTCCAACAAAACACTCAAGCTCTCTTCCAAAAGACTGTAGGAATCATTTAAGAGTATCAACTTGAAAAATAAAGGAAATCTGTCATATGACTGACAAACATACCTCAGGTCATACTACAGTCCATTTCCTGAAACTGCATATTCCAGTAAAGTGCTGCTACGCCACATAGCAGTGCAGTTTGGTGTGCAGTGCACAGAATAAGAAGGTTGGGCTCACAACTAAAGTGGATCAGCAGTGATCAAGGAGGGATCAGCTGTAATCACTATAAAGCCAGAGTTAAAGGTCTAGTGGTTCACGTTTTGCTCACGGTTCTAAGCAACCTTGTTGGGGTCAGAGGATGAAGGTGGGGAAAAAGCAAGTATCTAAACTGCAGGAAAAACTCAAGACTCCTATAGAAATCACATCTCTCTCAAAAAATATGTAAACAGAAATTATGATTAAATGAAGGGGAGAAAACCATCAAAACTTGGCAGGTTTCCTAAAACCATTGATTAACTAATGCACTACCCTGCATGGCCCTTACAGTAGCCTATGTTTACATTATATTTAATTTAGTCAAAATGACTAAAATAGTTGCACAAAAAATTATACCAGAAGAATTTCATACCAAGGAGAATAACTATAATGATGGATCAGAACAATGACACATAGAAACAATATCATGGGAATCATGCTCAAAATATATTTTTCCAGTTAATGAAAAACATTGACAATCAAAATCCTGTCAGCATTAAACAGTTTGAGCAAAACAAAACTGCAGCATGCACTTAAGATAAACAGAACACCACTAATAAATATGTAATTGTTTATGTAAAAAGACCTTCAGTCAGCCCTGACACATGCATTACACCTTGGACAAAACACTATTATCTGTCATTAGATTTAAAACACTTTTAACTTTGAATCAGAGTTCAACACTAGAAAGTTCTGAACATGCATGAATAATCACAGTTTTATTAAAGTTAAGCAAAATAAAATACAAATGTTTTTTTTTTTTTTTAACTGAGATCAGTGTTCATCCTGAAGACACTTCTTTCACGTTTTAATTTATGTGAGCTTACGACATAAATATTTGTTTTTCTAATATATATATTGCTTGGTAATATATATTTGTCCTGGTATACATTTAGTCACCTGCTCAATTGTTCAAAACCTTTTAAGCACTACATACTGTAAAATCAGAGCAAATGCAAACATACTAAAGTGGACACAAAACAGAAAGACCCCAATGAAGCATCAGATCATCGGGATTCTTGAAGCTTGATTGGTGCAAAAGTCACTAGACTAAATGTGCTGCTTATTGTGATCAGACTCCTCCAGTTTCCTCTTATCAGTGCATGCTGGGTCTCACCCCACCCTAGACATCTAACGTGGCACTGTGATCCATGACAATGTTGTGACCACAAGCACGTGCATTAACCTCCTATGACCTGTCGTATTTAAGTACAAAAGTGGACCTGTTATTCAAAACTCAAATAAATAACTCTACAAATAACAAATTCACTGCCATTTCTGTAACGCATCGTGCAGCTCAAACCATCCGCTATACAGTATGTGTTTACACGATTAGCTATTATTTGAGCGATTAGCTAAATTGCCAATATATGGGAGATTAAACTAAAATATCCTATATGAAAGTATAACACGTTATGCATAAATAATGACCCATGTTAGCTGTGTGTTATTGAGATGTCTGAGGCTAAAGGAGTTAGCAGTGGTGGCTAACGGACAGTGTACACCTAAAACTCTAATGCTGGGGCTGTTTTAAGAGTCTCAAAACTGACAACTATCTTATCTTATTTAGATGTTAAAACGGTGTTTTAGTAACTGTCATACAACTAAATAAATTGAGCTTGTACAGCTATAAATACAACCACAACAAACAACGAACGCTGGTCGGTATCCCTCTCCCTACTCCAACAGGCACAGACACACACGCATACTGGGTTAAAAGCCGTCTCAAACTGTTTACCTTGAAGTCTTTTTCAGTTCCAGGGGTTTAAGCTAAATATTAACTTTCCATAGAGCGAGGTAAAGTTGCATAACCTTGCACACACGCGCACACTGAGGGTTCAAGCCCGACGTCAGCGGTCAGTTTTCACACTGGGGCAGGATTTCAACAGTCCAGTCCATAAGAGAGGCTGAATGTATAAGGGCTGTGTACGCGCAGATAGCAAGGCAGTTCCCGCAGCTCCTCCGGCAGTCACTCATTGCCAGCAGAAGACGGGCTATGCGCTGGACAGGACGCATGCGTACACATGCGCTGCCTGCATGACTTACCAGCTCTCTACCACCCTCTGCTGTAAACAGTAAACTACATGTAAACACAAGCTCTTACCAACGAAATAAAGCTATTAAAACACTAAAGTGTAAAAAAAACAGCAACAACAACTACATTTAACGTTTCCAGTATCAAACCTGAAATGTGTTATACACGTTTATAGAGCATCTTCATGATTATGGATAGTTGATGTAAGGATGCAATTCAGAACTGTATCCTTTTAATTCTTAGGAAGCTTAAGAAACAAAATGTAGCCATTTCATAACAATTGTTCACAATACACTCCCATAAGCAAAATTAGGTCATAAAGCTTATATTTGAATGACATCACAACATATAAGCTAAGCAAATTCAAGACAGTTCAGTGTAATGTATTTGTATATACAGCAATAAATTCACATAATGATGAAATATTGTAATGTTTTTTTTATTTTAAAAGCCTCCAGATGTATCTTGTCATTACAGCCAGAACGTTCCACTGTTTTTGGTTTACGTGATAGAAACCCATGGTGTAGATTCAATCTCTTTAACATTTTGCTAAAATAAACTGACCTCATGAAATGAATAGGTCTGATATTTGAATAAACTCACCATTAGATGGCTAGGTCATTTCCAAAATGTAGATATCCCTTAAAAGTCAGTGACTAGACAGGCAGTTCCGATACATGGATGGTAAAAGATGTCACACAGCAACTAACTTTTCTGGTTTTCCTTGGTCGTGCTGACGTTGATCTCATTTCGTTCTGATGTAGGACACACCTTTCACTCTCCAACAATGCATCACTGACGCAGCAATCCAGCCTATTAGAAGTGCATTACGTGGAACCTATTATAAGCACAAAAAGAGAATTGCTTTCTCTATGTAATGAGGTTAATGTCATCAGATTTTAAGGTGTGTCCACACAAATCAAGATATCAAAATAAACAAAAACAAAAAAAGGAGAATTCTGTAAAAAAAATTTAACAGTATAATTTAAAAGTTATGAGCACTGTTTATGCAGTTCCATCACGATATCTCCATATCTCAGATATCTTCATATTATGATTAAGTGTTTAAACCATTATGATGTAAATAATGGTTTAAAATGAAATTAAATAACATTTAAATGAAATATAAACAAAATGAAAAGCAATGTAGAAATATTAATATTTCATAATATTACCATTCATTCATTTTCGGTTTACACCCCTTATTAATCTGGGGTCACCACAGCAGAATGAACCGTCAACCGCCAGCACATGTTTTACGCAGCAGATGCACTTACAGCTGCAACCCATGTCTAGGAAACAGTCATACACACTCATACACACATGTCTTTGGACTGTGGGGGAAAACGGAGCACTCAGAGGAAACCCACACGAACATGCAAACTGCTGAGGCTCGAACCAGCAACCTTCGTGCTGTGAGGCAACAGCACTACCTACTGCGCCACTGCGTCACCCATAATATTAATATAATACCATAATTTCTTTTTATGTTCAATAAATCTATCTTATCAGGTATGAAAAAAATTAATAACATCAAATAGCTTTTACAAATAATAGTACCCACTACATATCCAGTTACTGCAGACAGCAGAAGATAAAATAAAACAAAATGCTAAATTACAATTAATTAATGAATTATTACTAAATAAACTGGTCAAATAATTATATTATAAAACACATAAAATCTAAACACCTTCCATGCCAACATGATTTTATACATACAAACAAAAAGTGTAAATATGAGTTATTTGACACTTTATTTTCATTATAGGCTGTCAGTTTTAACCACAAAATGTAATTAATTATATTTAATATTCTAATTTGCAATATTTCTTATTTATTTATAGTTTAACTGGCAGTTTGGGAAAAGGCCTAAACATTAAAAGTAAACATAGAATACAGTATAGTATATCACAGACACCTTATAAAGCTTGCAGTTAGACAGCTAGACTCCACTCCGTGTTGCAAAACAACTTTAATTGTTCTCAGAACTAATTTTCCACAACTGTCCTTCCTTAATAAACATTATATAAACGTAAACAAATTTGACCTCACATTCGCACTTATACATCCAAATGAGCAGGTGTCGCTGTGCCCGCTGTCCGTATTTACTGGGCATGCGCACATCATTCTTTCTTTTTCCCATTGCAGCGGAGTGTAAACTCCCCAGTTTGCCTCCTGGCTCCGGCTTAGGAGACTGAAAAGTCTACAAAATGGTCAGTACGGCACTGTAATACTTTTACCATTGTGTTCCCTATAGATTCGTCCACCGTTTTCTATCCTTACGACGTGGCGTGATGGCCGATAATAAAATGATGGTTCACGATTTTCTCGGAAAGACCAGTTCAAACGTGGCCTTATGGCTGATTTCAAGCCCTTCCCACATGTTTCAGAGAGAAGCAGGCAGTAGTGAATCTGCAGGATTTTAGAACTCTTTCGCCCCGTCTGACGCTCTCAAAAAGCGCAGTGTGTTATTAAACACTTAAACGACTTAAACGAGCTGTAGCGGTGTTTAATGCTAACATGCGATGCCTACAGTGTTAAAGTGGAGGCCTTCTGAACATCTATTCTCGTACAACGTCTGTTTTCAAGTTAGGGAAGCTTTTTATTTGCGGTACGTCGGCATTGTGGATAACTTTTTAAAACACTGTTGTTTTTCAGGGATTCGTTAAAGTAGTGAAGAACAAGGCCTACTTCAAGAGGTACCAGGTGAAGTTCAGGAGAAGGAGAGGTAATTGTAGTAATGTAACTTGTAGAAAGTCATAAGATTGGTTTGAGTTTATTTTCTTTTATTACTTTTGCTTCACAGAGGGGAAAACTGATTATTTTGCCAGAAAGCGCCTGGTCATTCAGGACAAGAACAAGTACAACACACCCAAGTATAGGATGATTGTCCGCTTCTCCAACAGGGACATCGTTTGCCAGGTGGGTTAAGAGGTATTCTTCATTTACACCTTGATGCATTTGTGTAAGTGGGTTGCGGCAGTCAAATGTAATGTTTCTCTCCTGCTTCATTTAAATATGTAGGTTTTGAATTGTTGACAGTCAAATGTGATGTTTTTGTTTTGTTTTTCAGATTGCCTATGCCAAGATCGAAGGTGACATGATTGTGTGTGCAGCCTACTCCCATGAGCTGCCCAAGTACGGCATCAGTGTGGGTTTGACAAATTATGCTGCAGCCTACTGCACTGGGCTGCTGCTCGCCCGCAGGGTACGTTTCAATCATGTCTCTAATTTGCCTTTTTTATTTTTTAATTATATACACAATCGAAAGTCATTTATTAAGGGTTAATAATGCATAAATTAAGCAGTTTAAAAACATGTCTGCTAATGCTTCTAATATATGAATTCCAACGCATGTCTTATTCAGTGTACAAATCCTCACAATACTTTTCTGCGCATGTACCAGTTTGCAGTGCATCGTTAAAGCTGTAGCAGCAGTTCAAAAAGAGAGTAGGATTTGCTGTTTCTCTGCTGTTGGGTACACTTGATGGATTTGGGGAAAGAAAAAAACGAATGTGTTATACACGCATGCATTTATAAGGCAAATCTAGAAGTAATAAAAAAATAATAATTTTTTCTCTGACTATTTCATGCTGCCACTAACAGCTGAATTAAGACAAACCTGTCAGCGCATCGAAAAAAAGCAACATGAAATTTAAAGTGCTTTGAGTTTGCAAAATTTGTAGTTGATATTTTTTTTATACCTTTTATATTTTGTGGCACTAGAACACATAATTTTTTCCTTTTTTTAAATTTTTTTGTTAAATATTAGAATTTTTCTAGGCTTCAAGTTATTCCGCAACATTTGTACTGATTTCCATGTTCTCACTGAACTAATTAAATGTATCTTCCACCCATATCATTTTTTATACTTGTAGTAATGAGTTGCTGGTCTGTTGAGGTTATTGCGATCTATATAACAATATGTTGCTGTAATTTGCTGTCATTTACAGATCCTCTTATGTGGTCTTAAGGTTTAGTTATGAATTGTTGTTTTCAATGTTTTCTTTCTTTTTAAAGCTCTTTATTGCAGGCTATATTTATTACACCATGAAGACAATTCAAATTATAAATGCCTAAAAGGACAACACCAGTCAAATGTATAACCTAATAAAAATAATTGAGGCTAAACTTGAATGAATGTAGGGTAATTGACAGGAAGACAGAAAGATTAAACAAATAACTGTTCTCTCTTATAGCTGTTGAACAAGTTTGGCCTTGACAAGGTGTACGAGGGCCAGGTGGAGATCACTGGGGATGAGTTCAATGTGGAGAGCATTGATGGACAGCCAGGAGCTTTCACCTGCTACCTGGACGCAGGCCTGGCCAGAACCACTACTGGCAATAAGGTGTTCGGTGCCCTGAAGGGGGCAGTAGATGGAGGTCTTTCCATTCCACACAGGTAGATCTACTTGCTTTTAATGCTTATTTGCTATTATTCTGTCTTAATGATGACACCACTTGAAACTGAGCAGCTGTTATATCAGTTGTTCCACTGATGTGATTTTTCAAGACGGGACTGATTTCAAGACATTTTTACTTTAAAATCACCAAAATTCTGCGTGAGCTGCTTGTTAATTGGTGAAATTTGAAATCTAGTACATCTAGCATTTGTGTTTTGTTTTTTTAAAGCACCAAGAGGTTCCCAGGGTATGATACTGAGAGCAAGGAGTTCAATGCAGAGGTCCACCGCAAACACATCCTGGGCCTGAACATCGCAGAGTACATGAGACTCTTGATGGAGGACGATGAGGAAAGCTATAAAAAACAGTTCTCTCGCTTCATCAAAAATGGTGTCACAGCTGATTCCGTAAGTGCTGTTATTTTCTTTTTCCACATTCTCAAAACTTGCATTTAAGCTCTTGTAAGTAGACATTTTTAAATAATGGATGAGAAATCTTTTGGACATTAAGGTTTCATCACCCCCAAAATCAGAATTTATATGCCTTTGCACAACCCTATTTCTGGAGGTCTGTCTTCCTGCAGAGTTCAGCTCCACCTCTGATCAAACACAAACCAACTAAGTAGGAGCTGATGGAGCACTTGGTATTTAAAAACAGATGTGTTTGATCAAGGTTGTAGTTTAAAATCTGAAGGTAGATCTTCAGCAACAGGGTTAGGCACTACTGCTTTAACCTTATGCTATCCCACGTTTACCTCTTTTGTATGTAAAACATTTAGAATAATATATTAAAGGTGAATAATGTCTGATTTGAGGTTTTGAAAACCATACGAAACGAACGTTTGGAGTTATCACAGCCCCATATGGACGAATCATTAGTCATGTTTCTATCCATGTGTCAACCCCCCCCACCCCCAAACCGTTTTGGAATACCAATGCATAATGTTTTTTTTTTTTTTTTTTTTTTTTATATATATCTATCACCATCCCATATCCAGGATGATTTTCAGTACATTTAATAAAACTAATTCTAAATCTGATCTAATCTTGACCTAAATGTGTAATGTATATCACCTTTAAGTAAGAATTCCAAATGTGAGGTGACTATTGCTTGGTTGATCTAAAATGGTACCAAATTTAACACTTGTGTGGTTTTACGTCAGTTTGTGATTTTGATCTGGTGGTTGACACCGTTATTCCACAGTATTTTAATCATTCTGAAATGCCTTCGACAACATCAGTCATTGAAATGACTTGCCTTCTAACACAACGCTCTCTCCCAAGGATTCATTCCTAAACACTATCATTTTCAAAACAAAAGAACCTGATGACCAGCATAACATTTAATAAACTAATATTTCTGGATTAAAACGGTGGTGTGACCGATATTGACCAGAACAATGATGTCACTAAACCATGATGGCACAGCCTGTAGGAGAGTCCTTCATCAGTTTCTGGCCAAATACAGGAGCTCATTAGTTCTAGCATTTTGCTTGCTTAAAATCAGACATGGAAACAAAGTAATGCTGTAGGATTTACAGAAATGCTGTACGTTAATTACCTGCATCTGTGCGACATCTCTAATTCTAGAGTTTAAATACTTAATAACAGCAATATTACTCTGCTTTTAAAAGCCTTTTTTTTATTAATAGGCCAGTTCAATTAATTGGCCTAATAACTTTAAAGAGAACAAAGTCAATTTTTGGTGTGTGCATTTGATTTAGTGAAGGTAGTTAATAGATACAGATTGGGGATTAAAACCGACAAAACAAAGCCTACCTAAACCTGCAGTGATTTGAAAACCTTCTGGAAATGAAACCGCTTGAACCTGCATTTATATTGTTGTGCACATGCAGTCACAATGTTAATTAGGATTTTTTTTTATACTATATTTATTTTTGATCTACAAGAATGCTGTTATGAAAGTAGTTGTGGCAAAAGTAGTGTTTTTCTGTTCCTTTTAACTGGAAAGGACACCAAAGTTACAACTTTACTGGGTGCGTTTAATTTGACTATAGTGTTTATCTGAAACCGAAAGCCTTGATACTGGCAATTAAAAAGTGAATAAATTCTGACCCTGTCCAGATCTTAATGTGATTTAAACATGGGCAACATTTAGAGTAGTGGTGTCACAGGTCTGCACAGTTTAGCTTTAACCCTACTTAAAGACCTGGATCACCCCCGAGTCCCAAACTAACTGAGACTTGTTTGAAACCAGCATGTAAGTGTTGGAGGCAACCAGGTGTGAGGCAGGGCAGCCATATGTGTATGAGTATAGTGTGCATTTGTTCGTTTTTACTGCCACAATCAATATATTGAACCGTTTGGTACAACTGCCACCATGTAATATGCTTAGAGAAATAGTTTATTTATTTATTGGTTTTGCATTAATGTCACTGTATTTTGCATTTTACCCCTTTTACTTGCTCCATGCATGTTCGAATGCTTGTCTGTGCTGAAACATGGCTCCCCGCAAGTAAATGTCCCATCATTGAGAACTAAATTTAGGCAAGCTTTCGTGTTAAAATGAAAGTGACTGGTGCTGCATTAGCACACGTGGTTCCAGAAGCCCTAGAACCAACATGCGGGAGATATGAGAACCGCCACTCTGAACAGTTGAATGAAAGTTAGAAATTGCAAATCAAGACCTCTCAATGGATACAACTCAACTCTTAACACTACTTTCTCTATTTGAGATCTTGCCGCACCTTTTTTAGAATGAGCTTGAGTTCACAAAAGATGCGACGTGATTATCCCACAGGGCTGTTTTCTTTGAACAAGAACGTCAATTGCAATGTTCTGCCATACACAATGCCCATCAAGTAACAATACCATTGGCATTTGAGGACTTGTGAACCGTTTTGATCTTCATTTTTAAACCAGTCAAGGTAGTTTGGAAGCAGTCTGCTTGAATTTGAGATGTGCGCTGTTGAACAACTGACCTGTTGGTCTGTCAGAAATTTACAAATCAGGAGAACAAACTTGCGAGTGCGGGATGTTTCATGCGCGAGTCATCAGAAATGATTGACAGCAGACAAGGTTCTAATTCACACATGGGCTGAGCAGGCATACTGCTTTCAGGTGATTGATTAGAAGTTTGCAGATGTGTAGTGTTGGTGTGGCTCTGGGGAAACACTGACATGGTGAATATCCATGGCTTTCTAATTTGCACAAAGTACCTGTCACCTGCTTTGTCTATTGCAAAAAGCCAGGCTGATTTATAACAAGCTTATTAAGCTTGTGACCGTTTTATTGTGTTCAGTTATTTTTCTTCTCTTTCTCAGATGGAGGAAATGTACAAAAAGGCACATGCAGCAATTCGAGAGAACCCAGTACACGAAAAGAAGCCCAAGCGGGAAGTCAAGAAGAAGAGGTGGGCCTTTCTAATGGTTGCTTTGTCTGAAATATCACAGTCTGACAAGGTTGTTTTGAAGTATTTTGATTGGTTCTAAATGGTTAAACTGACACTTGATATCCCCAATAGCCATCCTTCTGCTTGATGATGATACCCTTTCAGACTGAGCAAATTGTAGTTGGTCCTACACTTGCACAGTTGATGCAAGCATATTTCAAGACGGGGCTGAGAGCAGTTTTGGTTAATCGTTGGACATCAGTGTCAAAAAACCCATTAGAGGTGGTGGCTTTAAATGGTCTGCTGTGGAGTTTTTCCCAGAATGAGCATCACATTCTCTGCTAGACTGCAAAAACATTACTGAGAAGCAATTTTGGGATTGAGTGAATCAATGATCTAAACTAATGCTAGTCAGGGAAAACACTGTTGGTCTCTCAATAAATAGTTAATGTAGTGCTATAGTTGGAGGATTTTTCTTTGCGGGAGAATTTTCTTTTGCTAAATTTGACTTCCTCTTTTATAGGTGGAACCGTGCCAAGCTCACGCTGGCTCAGAGGAAAGACCGTGTTGCCCAGAAGAAGGCCAGTTTCCTTCGGGCACAAGCTGCAGAGGAGGACTAGAGCTTGACTCTGCTTTCCTCTTCGTATTTGTGCAAATCATTTGTTCTAATAAATATATGAGAAAAGATTCTTTTGTTTGTCTGATACCTTTTTTTATATTGTTAAATAGTTGATGTGCAAATAATGCACAGCCTGTACATATTTTGTGCTTTTTCCGTTTGTAACACTTTGTGGAGACCAGTAGCATTTATAATTAAGGAAAATACAAACCACTTAATCTTTCAGAAAGCTTTACTGCAGTTAACACTGTTCAATGAATGAGTGGATTAACACCTCTTCAAATTTAATGTTGCAAAAATTGTAAAGATCCCTGAGTTTTAACTTGTATAAGGATGCTTGTTCTACTAGTACAAAAAAAAAAGAAAAAACAGCTTAAGTGACCATTAAAATGAAACCATTATGTACACGTCCTGCCTTTGTAAGACTTAAAAGACTTCAAAATTTAAAGATTGAGCAATTACAGAAAACAATAGCAGCAGGGTAATTGTTTTGATATGTTGTCAAGTCTGAAAAAAAATTTAATGTAAATAACTTGCTGATCATTTTGAAATTGGAATGTAAAAACAACCAAAAATCTGAATTTTGTCTTCTGCAGACTAGAGCAGGGCTTTTAAAAATGTCTGATGCCAAGGTCCCTTTAATTGTCCATAAATATGGAGACTCTTATGTAATTTAAAAGGGCACCTATGATGAAAATCAACTTCAAAATCAACTGTTTGGACAACTGTGTGTAGGTATAGTGTAATATTGGAGCGATCTAAACGCAAGTCTCTTTAAATGTCCTGATGTTAAAATGGGACCCAAATCCCAGTGATTTTTAAACTCACTGCAACACTGTTTCCCCGCTCGCTGAATTGAATTGACATGCTCTATGTTTCTATAACATGTAAAAGTTTAAAACAGTGTTTGTAGACAGTTAAAGACAGTAAAATTCCCATGTAATTCTTAGCCGCTAAAATCACCACAGCCGCATGGTGTCAGTAATTGCTAATATTTGTGTGTGTGTGTTTACTAAAAACGGCATTTGTGTGAGACTCATCGTTTCAGAAAGGCTTGAATAAACTCCACCACTAATACATGAAATCAACTTGGTATACTTCAGCTTCATCCGAGTCTGTCACTGTGCTGTTTATCTGACATAAGCATGATGAAATGCAGACATGCACCTGGGCACGGTGGGCGGGGAGAAGCAGCTCATTTGCATTTAAAGCCACAGGCTACAAAAACTGCTACAAAGTATTCGGACACCAAAATGGGCAGATTCCGGGGGCCATAATAAATTATCTGATGACTATTTTGAGCTGAAACTTTACAGACACAAAAGGCTTATCTTACATCTTTTAAAAGTTAATAAAGAGGTGCTAAAGCTATTTTTTAACAGTAAAATGCCATATATATATATATATATATCAGGGTTGAAATGAGGGTCGTCAAAAACAACTGATTTACTGAAAAAATTTAAATATTTTTTGCATGTGCATATAGGTGGTAAATATTGCATTTTCTGAATTATTTCAGTGTTAAAAAAACATTTAAAGTACCCTCTGATCAACTCTGTTACAATGGATATTAAAAAAAGCATAACAATCTGTAAAACCCTTACTCGACTTGCTTCAAGAGATGTCACTTTTACTGACAAGAAACTGGAAGGCATCATCTCGTTAATTTGTACAGATTGTTTTGGATTCAGCAGTGGTAGATTAAATATGTCAACTGCATTACAGTGATATTTCAGTTCATTTCTCATACATAAAATACTGATTTAGGCATGCCATGTCGGTGTCAGTTAGCATCTTGAGCTAAAGCACAACATGGTGGAACCTGCCAACTCTGTATTTGTCAACAAAAGTCTAAAAATAACTTCAAATGTTCCCTATTATATTGTTTTCATTGTTTTACATTACCAGACTCAGTTTACTGTAAAAAAATATATATATATATAAATTTGTTGGTTTACTGTATATCATTCCAGTTTAAAGAAAATATCTGAAATGTACCCATAATTATAAGCCACAAGCAGATTAAAACAATAAATACTATTTACTTTTTGGTGAATCTTTTTTATATGTGTGCACATAAAAATCAGGGCTGTCAATAGGTAAACAAGCTTGATTTTATAATTTCTAACTAGTCCTTAAAAATCATATTTTTAGATGGTACAACTATACAACACTGCATTAAAAAAATAAAACAATTTGAAAAGTGTTGCATACAGACATTAAAAACAAAACTAACCCTGCTACAAACTATAAAACACATATGGTCCCCCTACAGGCTCCTGTAGTACCCTGAGGTGAGCCTATATCTCAGCAAGGTTTGCTCCCGCCGCCGTCGCCACTGGCTTGCATGGTTCGGGATCAGTAGAATTGCACATCGATGGATTTGCTCATCAGTGTTTGAACCCTCAGCACTGATTATTAAACCACTCTGAACTGAGCTAAACTGAACTTAACTTTGAAAAGTGAATTACACTGTCTCAATTTACCGTGATATTTTATGTGAAGCTGCTTTGACACAATCTACATTGCATAAGCGCTATACAAATAAAGGTGAATTGAATTGAAAGTATCAGAATGGGGTTCCTCTGCCTCAGTTTGAAAAATCCTGACCTAGGCACCGTTTGATTGTCTTGTTTCCTGAACAAGGCTCTGCAGGAAGAGAAACAATTTGGCATTTTCTCTTGGTAGTGGAGAACATGCATTAGGAGAGGCAGCATCTCTCTGCAGGATAAGCTTTTATAATTTGAGATTGAGTCAAGACTAAGTAATGGAACAAAACGAGGTGCTACTAAGTCTTTAGACCAGGCATGGGCAAACTCGATCCTCGAGGGCCGGTGTCCCTGCAGAGTTTTGCTCCAACACTAGTCAAACACACCTGAACACCCTAATTAGTGTCTTCAAGATGACTAGAAAGCTACAAGCAGGTGTGTTTGATTAGGGTTGGTGCAAAACTATGCAGGGACACCGGCCCTCCAGGATCGAGTTTGCCCATCCCTGCTTTAGACAGCAGTCTGCAAATCCAGGCCAAAAATAAAGACAAGTAGTTAGGCAAATTATAAGTGGTCTGATTTCAGTCAGATGGTCCCATTCTGTCGTTCATACTGTCTCTTTTGTGTTCTACAGTGTATATATAAGAACAACTTGAGTTTGATAAATCACTATGAGTCTTTAGTGTGTGATATCTTCTTCCAAAGAAGAGTTTTGAGGTTGTTGAGAATCAGCGAGTGCTCCATTTCCATCTGTTCGCTGGCACCTTTGAGAGCAATGCAGGCGTACACTTGTTTCTCCAGTTCGTCTCTAATGTCTGATGGCGCGCCGTACAGAACATAGTCCTTCAGTGTGCTGCATACCTTAGCCAGATTGGGTTGTGTGACCTCTGTAGTGCAGCGGTGTTTAGTAAGATCGCATGAAGTAAAGCAGTCTCTTCCATACACACAGTCAGTGTCCTCCTCACAACGCCTCTCGCGCATCACTTCCTGAAAACCAACTTCAGGCACAATCTGCCTTGCATCTACCACCTTTATATCATGGCGCTCTGTATAACCAAATCCCGTAGCGCTAACGTCACACATGAGGAAACTCCCGAATGTGCCGTGGAAGAGGTCCTCGACCAGCTCAAACAGGCCGATGGCTATCTTGGCCTTGCGAGGCCAGGATGGGGTGGCCCACTGGTCGATGCTTCGCCGCAGACTGGCAGGAATCCACAGCTCTACCATCCATGGCAGGCTGACGCCGTACAGGGGAACATAAGGCACCTTCTCCATAACATATAGGTCCCCGCAGAAGCCCAGCAGTCTGGGAGTGTGTTCTCGCTCCTGCAGCACCACAGACAGCAGGAATTCATTGAGCTGTAGTAAAGCCCAGGCCGAATGCGCTTCTGACAATGAAATCTCCCCATCCTTGTTGCTGTCGGCGACTCCCAGCACCAGGGTCAGCAGATCTGCTAAGTTTGCTTGGTCTCCTACTTTTGCCTGCAAGAAAAAAACGTATTTGAGTGGAGGTAATGTTAGTTACTGAATGTTAGTTCATCCAAAAATGAAAATGATGTTGTTAACTGCTCGTCCTTGTGTCTTCCAAAACCCAGAGACATTCGTTCATCTTCGGATGACAAATTAAGATATTTTAGATGAAATCTGAGAGCTTCCTGATCCTCCATAGACAGCAAGATTTCTAACTAGTCCAAAAGTACCAAAAACATCCTCAAAACAGAAAGAATCAACACGCCTTCAGTGGTTCAATCCTAATTATCCAGCTCCAGGAATACATGTTTGAGCATATAAAACAAATATAACTATAAAATATAACAAATGTATGAATGTGACACTGACACTAATGTATACTAACACTAAGAAGAATTTAATTAGTAAAACATTATGCTTTTTGTGCACAGAAAGTACTGTCGTAGCTTCATAATATTGTGAATTTATTATATTATTATAATTATAATATTATATAATTATATAGCATTAACCACTAAAGACACATGGTTTGTTTTGACAATGTTTTTTTTTTTGTCCCTTTGAATGAGTCTGGATTACTGCTGTGTATGGAGGATTAGGGAGCTCTCAGGTTTTATCCAAAAATATGCTTAATTTGTTTTACCAAGATTCTCAGTTTCCGGGCTTTGGAATGACGTTTTTCATTATTGACAGAATTTTTATTTTTGTGTAAAAAACCTATTTTCCTTTACATACAAGGAGAGGTTACAAACTATATTTATTTAATAATAATATTATTATAATCACCAGTACAATCCATCAATTGTCATTATTATTATTACTATTTTTATTATTATAAGCTCCAACTTCCAAATATGTTGTCCAATGATTGGATAAATGGATATTATTGTTACAGTAAAAAAGTAAATAAATTGTTAACACCATGCAGCATCATGATAGATAGATAGATAGATAGATAGATAGATAGATAGATAGATAGATAGATAGATAGATAGATAGATAGATAGATAGATAGATAGATAGATAGGAGGAAGCTATACAATATCATATTTGTGCATATACATTAGATTAGTCCGTACTGAAGCCAAATCTTGAGCTCATCTAACAAAATAACTTATGATAACGGTCCAAAAATTAGTAGCTAAAATTTATGTTCTATTGTTATAGAAAATATCAGATGTAAAAATTTTGTTGAAATTATGTAGGTTGTAATTTTTTGCAATGTTTTTCTTGAATTAATTTGTATCATCTTTCAATTTCTAAATGCCTTTGGTGACTAAAATATTATTTTAATAAATATATCTGTTTAATAAAATTGTTTTGTTTAAATGCACCAAACTATATTGCCTATATTTACTGAGAAATGGATAAAAAGATAAATTTTCAAAATGGGGTGTACTCAATTATGCTGAGCACTGTAGATAGATAGATAGATAGATAGATAGATAGATAGATAGATAGATAGATAGATAGATAGATAGATAGATAGATAGATAGATAGATAGATAGAAAGATAGATGTTACACCTTTAGATGGTTGAAAACCATTTCCTTGAACTTCTGCATTGATGTGCCTTTGGTTGGCCTGCTGAAGGATGCAGATTCTTTTCGGGGCTCAAGTTCAAAACCCAGATCATAATGAGGGTCTTCCTTCATCTGGCACTTTATGATTCCTTCCATATCACCCCAACTGCCTGAATAGACCTAAATGAATAAGGTGACACGTAACCTTTGTGTTTATTATCCACATATTACCCATGGAGTCCTAAAATACAATGTTTTATTATTTCTTAAAGTACTCACAGATTAGATAAAACATTAGATAAAAACATATATGTATTAGAATAAAGTATACAGTTTTATGCAAAATTTTGGGCACCCCTCTGTGGCTGCATCGTAATGTGCTTTTTCTTTATAAGAGAAGATCATAGTGATATGCCATTCGGTTTCTAGAGAAAGCTAGATAATGTCATGTTTTTCATACAGATATCCATAGTGTAGCAGTATTGAGATGTGTGAAATTAAATTGATATTGAAAAATAGGCTGGGCAAAATTTTGGCCACCCTCTGTTTTGTGTGGATTTCAAAGTCTGTAGTCACTTAACGCTGATTGATTACAACACAGAATTAATACGAGTAAGTCAGTGAACCTTAAGAATCCTAACACAGGTGCAATCAATCATGAAAAAAGATATTTAAGATAGCTGATTGCTAGTTGTGCTTCCCCTTATTGTGAACCAGAAAGTAGCAACATGGGAACCTCAAAAGAACTTCCTAATGATCTAAAAACTAGGATAATTCACCAACATGAATTAGGAGAAGAATGCAAAAAGCTATCACAAAAGTTTAAAGTCCCTATCTCTTTAGACAGAAATATAGTAAGAAAATGGAAGGCCACACGAACAGTTCTGATGAAGGAAAGATGTGGTGGCCAAATGCATATCTAAAAGGCAAAGGCAAAAAATGGTTAGAATGGTCACAAACGAACTACAGACCACTTCCAAAGAGCTCCAGGAATGTCTTGCTGCCTATAATGTCATTGTTTATTGTTCCACAGTTCAGCGCACTCTTCACAAAGAACAGCTCAATGGAAGGTGATGCAGAAGAAGCCTTTTCTGCATTCTGCCGACAAGAAGAGTCGTTTGAGGTATGCAAAGGCTCATTTGAACAAGCCTGATTCATTTTAGAAAAATATACTGTGGACAGATGCCACAACCATAGGCGCTTTGCCTGGCGAAAAAAAAACACAGCATTCCAGGAGAAGAACCTGCTCCCTACTGTAAAATTTGGTGGAGGGTCTATCATGCTGTGCAGATGTGTGGCAAGCACAGGTACTGGAAACCTTGTCAGAGTTGAAGGTCGCATGGATTAAACCCAGTATAAGCAGATTCAGAACTATGTTCAGGAATCAGTCAAGAAGCTAAAGTCATGCCAGGGTTGGATGTTTCAACCGGACAATTATCCAAACCACAGTTCCAGATCTACCAAAAAATTCATGCTCAGACACGATACAATATTCTAAAATGGCCATCCATGTCCCTTGACTTGAACATCATTGAAGATCTATGGATTGATTTGAACAGGCCCGTTCATGCTCAGCACCCATCAACCCTGACTGAACTGGAAAAATTTTGCAAGGAAGAATTGTCCAAAATGCCTCCAGTAAGAATTCAGGGACTTATCCCTAGCTATAAGAAGCGTATACAGGCTGTTATTTCAGCAAAAGGTGACTCTACAGAATATTGATGTCATTATTCTGTTGGGATGCCCAAATTTTGCACCTGACTGTTTTTGTTATGACTTAAATTGCATTGCATTAAATCTGTTGATTAAATAAATGTTATGTCAGAACTGAAATGTTGCTTTTTTTATTGGTATAAAATATATCTAAATGAAATTCCTGATTTGAACGGCCAGCGGGCTATGGCTTGCAATTCTGAAAATAATCAGGGGTGCCCAAACATTTAATAAAACTGTATGTATAAGAATATCGTTTGTTTAACTCAACCTAAACAGCAGTGCCCTAAAAAGTGAATAAAGTGCAAATATTTTTAAAAAGTTTTTATTTGCATTTATCAAATTTCCTAGAATTACACGTTACACTTTTAATGGGCACCTAGGTTACCCCTGTTTTCAGATTTAATATGAGTCTATTGTGTGACTGTAAAGTTTCAGCTCAAAACGCCCATCCGATTTTTTATTATACCTTTTATAAGATTCTATTTTATACAGTTTTGCTCCAGGAGGCGGTTTTGTTGTACTGCGCCTTTAAGGCTAGTCCTCCCCGCCAACAGTAAGAACTTTACCAATGAGTATTTGATGCATTTGTTGTGTTGAAATGCAACGATGAGTCACACACAATGTCGTTACGAAGTTCACGTACACACACACAGACAGACAGCGCGCACGTTTAGCTTTGCACTCTTTTTGCACGCAAATGTGACAATATACAGGTTAATCTCCACTGCTGTATGAATATCTGTTATGTTAATCTCCAAAATAAACCTGATTTAACGTCCACAAACCGGGATTGAAGCGTCTTCTCTTATAATTGTTCTGACACACGGCTATCCTGATAAAGTAAAGCTGAAGTAAATCGCTATAATTCATTACACACATGCTCTGTTTTAAAATATTTTAATCTTGTAAAATCACTCTTGATCACATTTGATGATGATTGATGATCCTAGCAAACTGAACACACCTTTTATTCCCGGTTGCTTTGCGCTCATCCTCTCTTGTTGATATGATTATACACGTGACTACCGGGACATGTTAATAGGCAGCTGTCAATCAATTCGCTGGGCAGGGGGACCGCCCTCCTACGTCAAGTTGCGGTTGGTCTGAAAGCCGCTCCAATTGGTCTACTTTTTCATGTTAAATTGAAAAAAAAGGACTGGGTGTGTTTATTTCACCCCAATATGACGATCTATACACTATACCTACACACATGTCTGTCCAAACAGCTTAAAAAGTAGACTTTTCATCATAGGTGCCCTTTAAGTAAATCAAAGTATTATGAGATAATAGGAATTCTGTGTATATTCTTATATTTACAAGAGAAACTGAATATTACACTGTAGCATTGACTTCCTATGTACTTGTTTTTTACCATGGATGTCAGCAGTTACAGAATTCCAGCTTTCTTCAAATATCTTTAGTGTTTAACAGAAGAATGAAACCCATAAAGGTTTAAAAACCACTTGAGCATGAGTAAATGGTGAGGAAATCTTTATTTTGGGTGAACAATCCTAGCAGCTGTTTTTGTTTTCCAAAGAACTAATGAATTATCTTATTAAACTACACACTGCTATTATTTTGAACACTCCTTATAATAAATTAGCTAATTACTCGGAACAAGCAGCACACATGACTATTACACGACTACAAGTGAATCATTTGCAATGCACAAATATAACCATTGCTAATAACAGTTGTTCAAGAGATTACTGATGTACTGCTATTTGTTTAACACACTTGTACATCTATTATAAGAGTCAATGGGTTTATTTTATCCATCCTTACTCATGATTACTTTGCATGCAAATGTTTATTTACTGTGGACCCTGATCATCGAAAGCATGCACTCATTAAATCGGACAACAGCTACATTAAGGAGCTGCTGTGTCTGACCTGATTGCTGGGTTTGGCAGAGAGACACTTCCCCAAGTAAAGAGTGTCCTTTTCGCACAAGCTGTTGCAGGCTGAACCATCAATCACCCCCTTCTGGAATTTATCACACTAGAAAAACATGCAGATACACATACGTCAAACACTATGCTGAATTATTCATTTAATTCCGTGACATAGCAGCACTCTTTGAAGATTGCCTGATCCATTTCTTTAGACTGCATCTTATTTGAGCACCCTCCTCTAGATGGCACCCTTCTTTATGTAATGTTTGCATCGGGTGTCTAACAGCAGTGGAAATGAATTCTCTAATTAAACCATCACATAAATATACATATATACTTTGCATCCTTCATAATGTGTCAAAATACTAGTTTGCACTGTAGGTTCATCAATGGTTCGTGTATCATCTGTTCATTCTGATCAAGTCTATTTAAATTCGAATGATTTTTACGCTGAGAAGTTCTTGCTCATACACATATGAAATCACTTGCGTGAATGTATATTCACAACTGATTGTATAAACTTTTTTGAATTTTATTTGGTATGTTTGGATGAGTATTAGTGTTTATGCACGCATCGTGTTTATTCATATGCGAGAATCAAGTTTATGGGTGCAAATGCATAGATCAAGTTTATATACGAGTGCGGATAAGTGTGTTTGCATGTAGCGAGTTTATATGTAAGTGCGTGTGTATGTGGGTTTATGCATGCATCAAGTTTATATGTATATATGCAATATTGTTTTGAACATCCAATAGTATAGGTGTACAGTTGAAGTCAGAATTATTAGCCCCCCTGAATTATTAGCCCCTCTGTTTATTTTTTTCCCAAATTTCTCTTTATCAGAGAGATTTTTTCAACACATTTCTAAACATAATAGTTTTAATTACTCATTTCTAATAACTGATTTATTTTATCTTTGCCATGATGACAGTAAATAATATTTGACTAGATATTTTTCAAGACACTTCTATACAGCTTAAAGTGACATTTAAAGGCTAAACTAGGTTAATTAGGTTAACTAGGCAGGTTAGGGTAATTAGGCAAGTTGTTGTATAACGATGGTTTGTTCTCTAGACTATCGAAAAAAATATAGCTTAAAGGGGCTAATAATTTTGATCTTAAAATGTTTTTAAAAAATTAAAACTGCTTTTATTCTAGCTGAAATAAAACAAATAGGACTTTCTCCAGAAGAAAAAATATTATCAGACATACTGTGAAAATGTCCTTGCTCTGTTGAACATCATTTGGGAAATATTTACAAAATAAAATAAATTCAAAGAGGGGGGAGGGGATGGGGGTGCAAATAATTCTGACTTCAACTATATTTGTGAGTAATTTATAGGTGTATATGTACGTGATTTATGTGTTGATAAGCGAAGATATCTATTGACCAATTGGCAGAAAAAAATGAGCGTCTCATGCATGCCCACAAGTTGAAATTTCTTTTTTTTTTTGTGTTTGTTTTTGATTAAATAAATAAACAAATGCACAGTTTTTGGACTCATTATTTTGTTTTGTTAGTTTTAACTCTCTATTTTGAGATAAAACAGGATAACAGATGAGCTTTTTTGTGCCTACAAAATAAACAGAAAAAACTAAATATTTGCTGTTTTTCTGGTGTTTCGTTTTCCAGAATAAATGGAATAATCAAATGAATGGAAAATACACTGACCATTATGATCCAAAGAACTGCTGTTTTATTAAACAGTAATTATTACATTTTTTTTCAACTAAAACCATATTGTATCTGATTTATTACAAAATAAAAGCATGAAAACATTTTACATGAACATATTTTCAGATTTTAAGAAAACTCATTTTATACATTAAGAATATTCAACTTTTTTGTTCTATCATTTAATAGGCACCCCACCACATCCCCCCAAAACAATTGAAGGAGTGACGGCAAGTTTGTCAACTCTATATATTTTTCTTTCTTTCTTTCTTTTTTCTTTTTTTAATTTTTTTTTAAACAGGGGTCATCATGGATTTATTGTTTTGTTTTTTGAAGCA
The DNA here is from genome assembly GCF_903798145.1 of Danio aesculapii. Classification (NCBI taxonomy): domain Eukaryota; kingdom Metazoa; phylum Chordata; class Actinopteri; order Cypriniformes; family Danionidae; genus Danio; species Danio aesculapii. The sequence continues at coordinate 29,016,673 of NC_079440.1, read as the reverse complement.
AAGTTAAATGTACAAAGTATATTTTCTGCAGGGTTATTGTAGCTTAAAACTTAAACCATAAAAATGTTAATTATTTTTACAATAAAATTAATCAAAGACATAGTAACTAAGTAAATCAAAAATATATTTCTGAAAAATAAAGAAAATGTTAATAATCAAGAAATACCAATAAATAAAGTATATAGTAAAGAACTAAAACTCACAATAGTGTTTTTGCACTCGTGTCCACGGCACAACTCTGTGTATGAAGAGTATTCTACGTACACCACCCAGCTTCCCACGAAAACCGCCAACCAGGAGAAAAACAGGAACTTCATGTGTAGGTATGAAAACCGGGCCTGTGCATAAACAGATGGACAAAACAAAATATCTCCATATTACAAATAGCTACAAATTTTCTTGAAGGTTTTGCTCAAAATGGCAGGGATCAGGGTCATTGGTGAACAAAGTCAGTTTTACAGTTCCTCATATGATCACTTCATAAGTCACATGGAATGATTTAGCAATGTTTTTGGTTCCTTTTCTAGACTTTGAATGTCTCAGGAATGTTGCACATCTATGCAGGCTCAGAGGTGCCTCGGATTTCATGTTATCTTGATAATTAAATATCTTAATTTGCATCAGAAGATGAATAAAGGGTCAGTAGTTTTGGAATGACACGAGGGTGAGTAATTAATAACTGAATACAATTTTGGGGGGTGAACTAACCCTTTGAGATTCACATTTTCCAGATGCCAAGCATGCAAAAATAAATAAATAAATAAATAAATAAATAAATAAAGTATAAACATCCATATAAAAATTTTAATTGTTAAATATAGTTTTCTAGTTTAAAAACTTAAAAGACAATGCTAGCATATATGTTTTCTTGTCAGCTGAAACACGACTATCATTTATTCTATTTATTTGACCTTTGAGGCACTGCACCCAGAAAAATCCTCTCATCTTTTATTTGTGTGTGACCTTTTGAAGCTCAGAGTGCAGGGAAACTATCATCTTGACAGTCAAACAGGATGTGTGATCCACTATAAATAACCCCCCTCACTTCAGATATGGAGGGCACTTCATGAAATATCACTTTTACCTAGATTTCTAAAAACAACAGAGGGCAGAATTTATCCCGAGCTTATTTGTGAAACAATAAACAGGAAAATCTTTGCAAATCCATTAGACCATTTCCCAGAAGCAGACTCCTCTGACAGAGTGCTTGACTTTTATATACGGTCAATTTTCTCTTTTTCCTGTGGGCAGATTTTCACCAGGAGAAAAGTCGACTAATGTATGTTACAGCTTCATCTTAAAAATAATTGCTAATGTTTGAGAGAGATGTGGGAATACATTTTAGACAAAGAGCCAAGTCAAAGCTTTCCTGAAAATGCAAGTAAGAGTGAGCAGAGTGGCACACAGACAGCTCATTTCAGCAGCATCATAGCCCTCCGTGCTCTGACATTTCCTTATCCACGAAATCTGAGCTGACAGAACTTCTCTTCTGGCATGAAGAGAAGGAACGGGTCTCACTGTGAGTGTGATTGCCTGAAGTGGCTCCACGAGAAAGAATTTACATCTGGGCCCTTTGTTTCTGAGAGGCTCTTGTTGTGGTAGTTTGCTGATTGCTTTTTATCACCGGTAAGAGATTTTGTTTAAGATTATCTTAATTATGGAATTATTGGAATTATGTGCCTCTGTCTACATTTTGGTCAAATGTAAAATACGTTGCTCTGAATACGTTTCTTTAAACCCAGGCTCATTGGAGATATGTGATACATTTTTGAGAACAGAGAAATATGTACCCTGGACTATGTTTTACTTGCAGTTTTTGTTTTCACAAATCCACCATGTACATTTTTGACAATCTCAAATAATTTACTGGGGCATGTTTTCTGAGTAAAGGGTCTGTCTGTGGACTGTAAGACGGGATGTAACATGAAAAGGGCAAAACTAGGTGTAACTTGAAGTTATGGAGACACACACGTCAAAACTATGTTGTCTGCAAGATGGCCCAGTACCCATCAGTTATTAATGTCTACACCTACTCCACACCTAAACCCAACTATAACAGTTATTAATGCCTATACTGTACCTACCACAACCCTAAACCCAACCATCACAGTTATTAACGTCTACACCTACTCTAACCCTTAACCCAACTATATCAGTTATTAACGTCTATACCTACCACAACCCTAAACTCAATCATCAGTTATTAACATCTACACCTTACCCAACCCTTAACCCAAACCATCACAGTTATTAACATCTACACCTTCCCCAACCATCACAGTTATTAATGTCTACCTACACCACACCTAAACCCAACTATCACAGTTATTAACGTCTACACTTACCCTAACCCTTAACCCAACTATCACAGTTATTAACGTCTACACTTACCCTAACCCTTAACCCAACTATCACAGTTATTAACGTCTACACTTACCCTAACCCTTAACCCAACTATCACAGTTATTAACGTCTACACCTACCCTAACCCTTAACCCAACTATCACAGTTATTAACGTCTACACCTACCCTAACCCTTAACCCAACTATCACAGTTGTTAATGTCTATACCTACTTCATACCTAAACCCAACCATCACAGTTATTAATGTCTATACCTACCACAACCCTAAACCCAACCATCATAGTTATTAATGTCTATACCTACCACAACCCTAAACCCAACCATCATAGTTATTAATGTCTATACCTACCACAACCCTAAACCCAACCATCATAGTTACTAACGTCTACACCTTCCCCAACCCTTAACCCAACCATCACAGTTATTAACATCTACACCTTTCCCAACCATCACAGTTAATTATGTGCCTAATGTGCCCCATTTCTAAACCCAACCGATAGTGTTTTCAAAAGCAATCTAGAAGAGAAAAACAATCACAGCCACTTGCTTCTCCCATGGTATTACACTACTCTTTGTTTTGGGTTTCGTTTTACCTGGTTTCTGAAACCATCCATCGGCTTTGCTCCACCTGCCAAGTCTGGCAATTATGGTGAGCAAACCAGTCATGCAGGAAAATTCACACTGAGGTAAGCAGACAGTGGTACTGCCCCGTAGTGTTCGTTTTACAAATTAAATGCAGCCAATTTGTACCCCAAGGCACATACTTTTCTGTTCTCAGAAATGTATCTCTTGGCACATTTTCCCAATGAGCCTGTGTTGGCGTTGTTGCATGTTTCAGATGGCAAACACACAACAGCACAGGCCACTTACAGGATTACAGTCTGGGTTCAGACATAGAATCCTCAGCCTAGAGGTCTGCATGGGACTGTGTTTTCAGTCCGGCTCTCGCTGGGGTTAATTATGCACCGGATTGCTCCCGCTATTTGTTCACTATTTGTTCACCCTTTGTCCACTGTTCCGGCTGAATTCACATGTTGATAGTCTCTCTTTGCTTATTACAGAGCTATGGATTACAGAATGTTAATCCAAATGCAGTGTTGCCTTGGTAAAGCAAACAAATTTAACTAGAAAAAAATTAATTCTCTAAAATATTCAGTTTTAAAAATGTGATGACATTTATTATCTGTATCGTTGCACTGTCATTATTTTTTTACATCTGCTAGATTGTGCTTAATTTTAAAATGTAACTGTGTGTGAACTATGAACTACAGTTGAAGTCAGAATTATTCGCACTCCTTTGAATTTTCTTTTCTTTTTTAAATATTTCCCAAATGATGTTTAACAGAGCGAGGCAATTTTCACAGTATGTCTGATAATATTTTTTCTTCTGGAGACAGTCTTATTTGTTTTATTTTGGCTAGAATAAAAACAGTTTAAAATTTTTTATGAACCATTTAAGGTCAATATTATTAGCCCCTTTAATCAATTTTTTTTCGACTGTCTACAGAACAAACCATCGTTATACAATAACTTGCCTAATTACCCTAACCTGCCTAGTTAACCTAATTATCCTAATTAAGCCTTTAAATGTCACTTTAAGCTGTATAGAAGTGTCTTGAAAAATATCTAGTCAAATATTATTTACTGTCATCATGGCAAAGATAAAATAAATCGGTTATTAGAAATGAGTAATTAAAACTATTATGTTTAGAAATGTGCTGAAAAAAATCTTCTCTCCGTTAAACAGAAATTGGGGAAAAAATAAACAGGGGGGCTAATAATTCAGAGGGGCTAATAATTCTGACTTCAACTGTATAAGGTTGTTGTTCACTCAAATCAACAAAATAAAGTGTCATTGATCAAAATATCACAGAAACTGTACTATAACAACTGGAATAAAACTCTGGGCAATACATTTTTAATCATTATCGAAGTCATACTATTATAATTGTATTCATTGTGAATAGAAGATCAAGAGCAGATCCATAAGATTTTTTCTAGATAATATTTTCCCCATTGGAATTTTAAAGTCTTTGTTAAAGCATTATCAGCCATACTAACCGGCTACAATTTGAATCACATTGCAAACTTTAAACCAAACCAACTCTTTCTATCAAACATGTAACCTTGTTAAGACCCTGTTAAATATACAAACACTATTTATCACTTACAACTAAACTGACAACAGTGTCTGTTTCAATAAATGATGTTCTGTTCAGTTAATTTCTCAGTTAAGTAGCAATGCATAACTAAATACTCATGGTAGCTTACAGCCCCCTCACCAAGTCAAGATAATCACTATATGATTGCTGTATTTACCAGCAGGATATGCTAGTGGGGCTTTTGTGGTATATTTTTAGGGTGTTTTGGAAAACAGGGACATTTTTGAGGACAGCTGCGGGTGAGGTCAGTACACCAAAAAGCAGTAGCCAGAAAACAGGGACGTCTGCTCACCCCATGGCAAGCAACCAAGAAGACAATATTATGTGACAACATGACAAACTGAGAGAACCAACTGAACAAATCAATGGAGCATTGAATACCAAAATAATGATATGTTGATTTTGACATACTAAATTGGAGTACACTTACTGTAAATAAATGTTTTGAACCTTTTAAATTAACATGATTTCTGAAGGTGGTGGGATGATATAAAATATAATGTAAAGGTGCTAATTCTTTATTCTCATTTCTTTGGAACCACAAACACATTGTTTGCAAATCAAATCTCAGAGGACCAGTTTGCTGAACTTTGCTCGGCTCACTGCAAACAGCTACACTGCTTGCAAAATTTATAAGAAATGCTAAATTATTAACCACAACGATTGCAGCTTTGCATCTCTATAGCACTGTAGCTAGCGTTTAACCATTTTGTGACGGCCCTGACCCACGCAATAAAATCAAGCAGAGTGGGACAAATAGGGGTCTGGTTGTTAAACAGATGTTTTTTACATTCAACCCTACATAAAGGTTCACTCCATGATGTAACAATTAAACATTTCTTTCCTTATAAAACACATTATTTATTTTATGCTTTAGTTAGAATGAGGTCAACCTTGCTAGAAGTGTATGCTTATTTGGAAATCTCTAAAAAACTGTATACAGCACAAGAGCTGGCACTTTGTCATGTTATTTATGTGATTTCTTTTTATATATTTTCCAAAAAACACTATTAGGCTTGGGCGGTAATGCAGTAATATGGTATATCGTGGGGTCTAAAAATAGTGACGGTGTCAGTTTCAATACCGTTTTACCGTCATAAAAACAATGCACTTATATAGGAGACAAATATCAAATATTATTTATTTAATGTCTAAAAATGCATGTGCATGATTGTCATCACGGGACAGTGTGGAGGAGAGAGAGAGGCGAGTCGCACACCAAGTGACCTGGTCTTGAAAAAGAACACAATCTCTGCAGTTTGGCAGTATTTCGGGTTTCGACCGAATGAGAAGGGAGACGTGGTAAATACGAACTAGAGGTCTGCATTCCCGCTGCTGAACCGCAGGAGCTGCGGGACCCGACCAGATTTCTTGCAGTGCAGGTAACTCTGATGTAATTTGAACGGGAGCGGGCGGTCTAACAATATAGCTCCCGAGCGAGCACGCGCACATCTCCGTGGATGCTGTTTGTTTGTTTGTTCGTGTGTGTGTGTGTGTAAAACCTTACACTTATTTCTGGAGAAGTCCAACATGACGTAATGAAGATGATAACGAAGATCCCATGATTCAACACTCAGTCATGGTGCCATCAAATACGCCTTTGTTTGTTACGCACCCTCTAGCATTGAAAATGACATACACAATGACATACTGTGTCTTCTACATTTTAGTAGACCAGTAAAATGTCTCCTAAATTTTTGGCCATTCTGAAATGAATACCATTTGCCTATAATTAAAATTAATTAACTGTATTTTTTATTTTTTTTTCTCCATTATCCGTTAAACCACAGCTAGTTGCAGTGTTGTAAATGCTGTTGCCTTTGAACTCTCCACCTTTGAATTGCTTAGCAATTTTTATAATTGACTTCAGTGATTACATTCCTCCAAGACAAGAGGCCATCTTTTTTATGTACCAAGGATGTTTGTATTGAAAGGAACCAAAAAAGACTTTATTTTGCCTAGAAATGGACGATGCAGACTCATGCATGATTTAGCACGTTCCACGAGAAATATAAACTATGAAAAAGACAGCTTTCCACCACAGACATTCAAGCTGTTGTTTTATTATTCATTAATACGGGCCCACAGATGGGATGTAATATAAATGCACACAAATGAACATGCTCCCATTCGCCCTGCAAATCATTAAATACTCAAGAGTGAATGATCTCATTCCATATCAATGGTAGTTGACGATTCTGTATACTGCAGAAGATTAAGCAGACACAAAACAGACCTGATGGAGCCTCTTCTCTCTATTAATGATGATATGTGGGGCAGTGACTTTCTTCTTCTTCTTCAGTCTGTTTTGTTTATAGCTCAGTGTCAGTTCTCTAGTTTTTCTCTCATGCTGGTGTTTATCTCGGAGAACATCCAAATTTCTAACTGACAGTAAGCCTCTTTTAATCAGCCTCCTATTTCATGGTACAAGCCTGAGTAAGATTTAATCTGTGCTCTATTTTGTTAAAGCAAATCCAGTTATTTTGAGAGCCTGGAGACGTACAAATACCAATATCTCACCCAGAGCTGATCTAAACCAGCAACCAAAATGCCAATAATGTAACATGATTGATTTCAAGTCCCAGCTGACTGGACTAAACCTCACAGTCTGAACTGGCCCCATTCTTATATCAAGAAGCATTTTCTAGGCAAGCAAAACATATTGTCTTGTTTTCAGAAATAATATGCCAATATTAAGTGAGTTTTTCCTTAAAACAAGCAAAATAATCTGCCAATGGGGTAAGCAAAATAATCTTATGTCAAAAGTACAAACAAGATTATTTTGCTTACCCCATTAGCAGATTATTTTGCTTGCTTTGAGGAAAAACTCACTTAATATTGGCATATTATTTCTGAAAACAAGCCAATATGTTTTGCTTATCTAGAAAATTCTTCTTGATTTAAGAATTTTTAGATATTTGCACTAGAAACAAGACAAAAACATTTTATAAAAAATAATTTTTTCTTGCAGTGCAGGAGAGTTTTGCCACGTTTAAAGACGCTGGTGGCTACAGAAAGATTAGAGATTATATAAAGCATGCGCTATCAGTGCCAACAGCCTAGTGGTTGTGTGCTGACATTTAGCACCATGTTGCTCATGGCGACCTGAGTTCGAATCCTGGCTCAAGGTCCTATGCTGATCCTTTCCTTCTCTCTGCTCCCAATGCTTTTTTGTTTGTCCTCAACTATCCTATCTCAATAAAGGGTGAAACCCCTTAAAAAATATTAAACAAAACATTTACATATTAGACCATCAACAACACCCACAAGAAACAATACTACGGTAAATTATAATAAATACTATAGTGTTTTTGAACCAGGCTATAGTAAAGTACTTCTGTTCTTTACTCAAACTGTTGTGGTAATTCTATTGTTGCTGATTGCCCAATACATAGTATATTATACTACAATACACCACAGGTACTGTAGTAAAAACTGAAGTATACTACAGTACCTGTGGACTGTGTACTACTACAGTATTTATTACAGTTAATCAGCTCACTAGTTAAAACTACAGTATGCTGTAGCAGTCATTAACAAAGTGTTGGATAATATATACAGTATAGCACATTTTACTGTGGCCTGTTTTTTTTCCTATAAACATGTTTGATATGAAAATTCTTAGAATGCCTTGCAAGACTCCGTTTAACAGGTAAATTAAACTAATGATGAAAACTGTTAAGCATTTATTAATCTTAGGTCATGTTCATTTCTTGGTTATTATTTAATAACACATTGGAAAAATTACAGCAAAAATAAGAATTGTTTAATTTAGTGGAGCAAATAACGTAAAAGTTATATTTTTTAACTAACATTAACAAAACTTCTCTAACAAATGGAGCTATCACTTACTGTAAAATATTGGCCATTATATTTCATAATCCAATTCAATTTGTTTATTCTGTAAGGACTACAAAAAGTACTGCAAAAAAGTAAAGGTCTTTTAATTACGTACAGTTGATGTCATAATTATTATCCCCCCTGTTTATTTTTTTCCCCAATTTCTGTTTAACGGAGAGCAGATTTTTTTCAACACATTTCTAAACATAATAGTTTTAATAACTCATTTCTAATAACTGATTTCTTTTATCTTTACCATGATGACAGTAAATAATATTTGACTAGATATTTTTCAAGACACTTCTATACAGCTTAAAGTGACATTTAAAGGCTTAACTTGTGACTTGGTTTGTTCTGTAGACAGTTGAAAGAAAAATTAGCTTAAAGGGGCTAATAATTTTGACCTTAAAACTGTTCATAAAAAATTAAAAACCGCTTTTATTCTCGCCGAAATAAAACTAATAAGACTTTCTCCAGAAGAAAAAATATTATCAGACATACTGTGAAAATTTCCTTGCTCTGTTAAACATCATTTGGGAAATATATATATATATATATATATATATATATATATATATATATATATATATATATATATATATATATATATATATATATATATATATATATATATATTAAATATTTTATTTAAAGTTTTTCACATTTTAAAGAACAAACCCCAAATCCCTCCCATGCCAGCAAATAAGTAAACATATTTGAAATGTAAATACATATGCACATGCACGTCCACAACTGTACAGATACTCAATCATATTCCTCCATGAGAAATCTATACATGCACATATCCACAAGTCCAGTCAAATATCTGCATATGTACATTACATATAGAGCATATACACATATGAGAGTACAAATCAATACAGATAACAAGAGAAGAGGGAAAAAAATGAAAAAGGAAAAGAGATAAAAAAAATTAATAATAATAATAATAAAAAGATTTCGGATATATGAACACCTATACATACCTGATTATTGAAAATTTGTATTTTGATTTGGGAAATATTTAAAAAAGAAAAAATAATTCTGCTGATAATTCTGACTTCAACTGTATACCTAAAGTAACTCAGATTTTTGTTTAGCAGATTATGTCAATATTGTAACAATACCATATATTATAACAGTTTTAGCAACAACCACAACAATAAAATATAAATACTTGTATGCTTAGACCATATATTTTGTTCTAGCAATATTTTGAAAGGCTCTCAGTCACCCTCTCATTGGTCTCATCTGTTAGTTTGTCTGTAATCTAAACTGATCATCTCTCTCTCTCTCTTCAGTGGCTCCTCTAATGACAGGCCATCACTCCCTCTCCGCTACAGGCACTCAGTGAGATGCAATTCTGCCATTTCCATCTGAGAATCCATCTTCCTCTACTCTTTAAATCTCATGCCCTTCAGGGTCTCCAACTCACAGGCTCACTAAGCCGGTATGACAGGCGTTGGAGAGTTGTGGCAGACCAGCGTCCTGCACAGCCTTTCAGACCTCACAGGGCCCAGAGGAGCTGTCGTCGCCATGGCAATAAGCTGACAGAAAGCTCAGTTTTGTACAGGCATCTCCTCAAGTCCAAAGTCAAGGTCTGGGAGAAGAGGTTCATTCATCAAGCCTAAATCAGTTTTCTGCTTTCACAGTCTCTCGTCGCTGTGTATATATTCCTCCCACTGCCTTTCTCTCCCTTCTGTACGGCTGAGGTCTGTGGGCTTCAAAGTTAAAAAATGATTGAAAACTTTACATTTCTAATACCAGAAGCACATACGGGCCATAGAAGATGCTGTTTGTCTGCTGTGAATATCTTCATGACTTACGCCCAATATTTAAAGATTTTTCCTTTTAGCAGAATGTTGATTTTTGTGTAGCGTGTCAATTAGTCACAGTAACTGCAAGTAAATAGTGTAACGTCTCCATTCAGCACAAGACAGTTCTTTCACGACTATTTCTTTATCACATACAGTTGAAGTCAGAATTATTAGCCCCCTTTGAATTTTGTTTTCTTTTTTAAATATTTCCCAAATGATGTTTAACAAAGCAAGGAAATTTTCACAGTATGTCTGATAATATTTTTTCTTCTGGAGAAAGTCTTATTTGTTTTATTTTGGCTAGAATAAAAGCAGTTTTGAATTTTTAAAGGCCATTTTAAGGTCAAAATTATTAGCTCCTTTAAGCTATATATTTTTTGATAGTCTACAGAACAAACCATCGTTATACAATAACTTGCCTAATTACCCTAACCTGCCTAGTTAACCAGATTAACCTAGTTGAGCCTTTAAATGTCACTTTAAGCTGTATAGAAGTGTCTTGAAAAATATCTAGTCAAATATTATTTACTGTCATCATGGCAAAGATAAAATAAATCAGTTATTAGAAATGAGTTATTAACACTATTATGTTTAGAAATGTGTTTTAAAAAAATCTTCTCTCCGTTAAACAGAAATTGGGGAAAAAATAAACAGGGGGGCTAATAATTCTGTATATCTGTATATTGTAAATATAGACAGGGACTTTCCAAAAATAACAAGAGCGGAGATGATCAAATCAGTCAGTCCACAAACATAATTAAAGAAATTAATCTAATCAAGTCTTCCAGAAATCCTCAATCTTGTGGCTACAAAAACACGTTAGGTATGAACAGATGTTAACGGTACATCCAGTGCCGGCCTGTAGGGTTGAGGGGCCTTAGGCGAGACAAAAAAAAATTGGGCCCACTGGTGTAAAAACAGTGAGAAGCACAAAAAATGCCATTTTAATATTTAAGTGTATACATTTTTTATTACTGTAACATATGTAAAATTTTTACTCATATTTAAACAAATAAGTTTACAAGTTTTGCAAAGTATATTGTAAAGTACTACTAAATAATGTATAATGCATAGCACAACATACCTTTACTTTAAGCTTGCTTTTCTTCCTCTGCTTTTCTTTTCCTCCTTTTTTCAGCTCAGGAAAGATGCCGTTTGGACGCCATTTCATTTCAAATTAAAATTCGATTAAGATTGATTAAAAATAGCAACGACACTTGAGATGTTATATTACTTAAGATATTTTCTGGTTTATATCGAAGGTGAGCAATTTGGAGAGATATGTGAAATCTGTGTAGGAATATGTTAAGTCATTTTAGTTCTCCCAATAGCCCAGGTGGGTCCAAACTCGGTCCTGGAGGGCCAGTGACCTGCACATTTTAGTTCCAACCCCAGTTTAACACATCTGAACCATCTAATCAAGCTCTTTTTCTACGTATACTAGAAACGTCCGGGCAGGTGTGTTGAAGGAAGTTGGAGCTAAACTAAGCAGGACACCAGCCCTCCAGAACCGAGTTTGGACACCCCTGCAATAGCCGATCGCAGATGGTGTTATGCAAAATAGAGTGTGGTGCTGCTGGGTATGTTTCTAATATTTTCTGCTTTTATTCGTACTGTTGTTGTGCATTTATTATCGTTTTCAGCTATTCTTCATGTGGAATGTGGAGGTTTTTTCTCACCGTCATTGTGAATTGTATCACTTTTAATGGGGTTTGTGCATTGCGAAATGCGCATTATTTATACTTAAGCGCTTGTCCTCACACTTACGTTCACAGTTAATATTCAAGAGCAGTGTTTGTGGGGGCTCTCCTAGAAATGCGGGGCCCTAGGTGACCATGTATATTGCCTGTTGGATGGGCCGGCACTGGATACATCAAAACAAGTTCACTCTAAATAATGATTTCATTAAAGGTTCTATACACACCGTCACACATCATCCTGAAGAATCTTTCTAAGCTAAAATGATTCTGTTTTTAAAATCTGTAACTGTCAAAGCATTTTCTGGAGCTCAACAATAACGTACAGACTGTCAACCACCTTTCAACAGGACAGATCAATTGTTTAACAATATATTTACACGATACCTTTTTTCTGTTTTAGAATTAACAGAAAAGCCCTCGACAGCTCTGTTGAATTGTGGATACCTCTTTTCAAATATCTAGCATGATTTTTTACCTTTTTAACAGCAGGGGCTCACACTGTCAGTTTTTGCTGCTTTTGGACTTCATAATCTTAATTTCTCTTACACAAGCCAATGGATTGTATCATATCCTACAAGCTCATCATCTGCAGAGAGATAACGTCACTCACTCAATGTCAATACACACACTATAGCGAGCATTCTAGAAATGTTAACATACTGGAACTTGGTCTTCAATGAATGCACTTTCTGTTTTGCTTCTTTAAGTATTGCTTTTTAATATGTTCAGTGTCACTGTCATTTATTGAGGTATTCATTCATTTTTGCTACAATTTCACATCAATAAAATAAAAGTACTTGACTGGCATGTGCTGCTGGGGTTTTATATCTTTTTAAACACTAACAGTGCCTGCATAAAAGACCAGACAAAAATCTGATATTTAAAAATATATTATATAGAAAAAGAACATTATAACTGCAAATATAAAAAAAGAACACCCTATTATAATAAAATTAATCAAAATAAACTATCATTAAATTTTTTTTATATGTCACTCCTAAAGCAGATCTTAAAGAGCCCTTATTGGAACCGTTTAGAAGCTCTTTTCGTATAAGTGGGATGTTTCACTGTTTTCAGAAACCCAACACAAACAACAAAACTCCTGTGTATCAAGCTGTAGCTCATATATCAAACAGAGGAAATCTGACATCAATAGCTTTATAGTTTGCCACTCGGGATGACGGCTCTCTCCCTTGTGACAGGAAGTGTTTCCATGGCAGCACTTTGAATTAACAGAGAATCACAGTGTCAGAAATCTCTCACCGTTTAGTACACTGAGATCCCGCTGGTCAGTGGATGCGAGTCTGCATGTGTCAAACAGCATTCGGATGCTCCGCCACTGTGAACTCACAGGCCATGTGGCGGAGACGGTGTGAAATATTCAGCAGCGTCCCCCACAACACTCTCGCTTCTCAGCTGAACTGAAGACTGTGTAGAATTTCAATCACAAGATGGAGAGAAAAGTCCACATAAGGCTCCACATCACTAGAGCCTGTGGCTCAGTCTTTTGTGGGGGAGTAGATGATGCAGAGGCAAGGAGTTTTTAGAAAGTATATTATTCCAGCCAAGCTAAAAAAAAGTTTCTCCAAAAGAAAAATAGAATAGGAAATACTGTGAAAAAAAATGTGCTTATGCTGTTAATTGTTTTATAATTCAAATTTCACAGGAAGATAATAACTGTGACCTTTGACCAGTGTTTTGTTGTACAGTTGGCAATAGCAAAGAAATGTTGTAAATTTCATACAGTAAATATATAACATTTTTTATTGTCCTGTTAAGAATTTCAACAACTTTAAAGGTAATTTTTTTTTCAGATTTTGATTGTTTTTGTACCCTCTAAGAAATGATGGGCTTTTCAAGAGTTCCCACTTGGATATGTTTGGCCTTAATAGCAGGTTTGACATGCTGTCCCAGGAAAGAACCGGGATAATTGAGCCCAAGGCTCCCGCCCATTCAATAAGCATATAAGGGGATCCGAGATCAGGTAGGTCTCAAGAGCTCCCCTTAGAAAAGAGAGGAAAAGGAGGAGATAGGGTGGAAGGGGGGATTCTTCCAAAACGAAGATAGAGAAGCAGGGAAAAACGATCCATTTATTGTAAACTTGGATCACTCTGATTGGATTATTACTGATTATAGATGAGCCAGTCGTGCTCAATCACATGCTCTTCGAAATTAGTTTATGAAACTTCACTTAAACCCAAATTGGGTAAAATATGGACTATTTATGTAAAAAAACAGAATTGGATTAAATTGGATTTCACATTTCAAATGGCTGGCTTAGAGATAAATAGCTGAAATAAGCTGAAAGCCTATTTATTCAGCCTTCAGATTATGTAGAAATCTCAATTCTTTTTAAATTGACACTTATAAACCTTCCAGTTTTCCACCACAGTCCAAAGACATGCAATATATGTGAATTGAATAAGCTAAATTGTCCGTTGTGTATGTGTGTGAATGCAAGAGTGTATGGTGTTTCCAGTGTTGGGTTGCGGCTGAAAGAGCATCCGCTGCGTAAAACGTGCTGGATAAGTTGGCAGTTCATTCCACTGTGGCGACCCCTGATTAATAAAGGCCGAAAAGAAAATTAATGATTTATAGACCTGGATCACATTTCGTCTTCAACTGTACGTGTCCTTATCTTCAAATTGTAAATTGGTTCCATGTGAATTTGGAATGAAATATTCATTCATTCATTCATTTTCTTTTTGGCTTAGTCCCTTTATTTATCAGGGGTGGCCACAATGCAATGAACCGCCAACTTATTCAGCACATGTTTTACGCAGTGGATGCCCTTCTAGCCACAACACAACACTAGGAAACACCCATACACTCTTGCACACACTCACATACACTACGGCCAATTTAGTTTATTCAATTCACCTACAGCGCATGTCTTTGGACTGTGTAATGAAAAATTATACATATGAAAATATGTTAAAGGTTAACTAGCAACATAAGAGAGAGTGCATTATATCAGAATTAGTCATACTCAGGTGAAATATCCCTTTAATGGCTAATTATATCTGTCTGTATCTTAGACTGGAATAGGCCGTTGTGTTTTCAAATGGAAAAAAACGAGTGTTTACATGCGGTTCATTTTCTATGCTGCCCTCCCAAGAGATTAAGCCTGTTTGCACCTCTAAACACACTCAAGCATGAATGCAAACAAAGTCTGTTTAACCGGTAAGTACTCTAGTTGCTTGGCTCATTGAGACATACTGTAATGCTCATTGCAATTGTTTCTCAGATCGATCCTTGTGTAACCAATGTAGCCCTGCTCAATCGCAAGTGCAATATTCAACAAACAAGCAAACCCGCACCTGACCTTTCCAGTCAATGCACAGAGACATTCATTTCAGCTCCGCTAATGTGGCGTGTTCATCCTCAGGACAACATGGCCCATCGCTGAAGGGAGAGCCGAGCTGAAGCACGTAATGAGAGGTTATTGATTGAGGCTTTGTGTCTGCTTTTCATTAGTGGCTGAGTGAGTGGGGAACAGTGGCTGTGGAAAAAGTGGGCAGAAACAGTGATATCCCAATGACCCTCAAAGGCTTTCATCTAACGTTTTAATCAAAACGGTTCTAAAGGCAAGGCCAAAGGGAGTGAGTGTTAAGTGAAGTGGTCTCCATCTTAAAAGACCCACTGCTATTCTCAAAGCTGGAGTACATTCAACCTGCTGATGGCCAGCTTTAGGATATCCGCCAAAACCTCTAATAAGGTCAAGAATTTATAATTGATTGATTGATTATTTAATTATACATTGTTTAATTTTATATCATTTGTTTGATTTTGATTTTATTATCATATTTATTTATTTTATTTTGCAGTCCATTGAAAAATCTGCATTACATCGAGAGAATCAAAGCACGTAAATTAAAAAATGCTAGAGCAAGATCAATCTAAGGCCTAAGTTTAAACTGCATACATTTATGCCCAATCCCGATTCTACCCCTTAGCCCTTCCCCTTACCCTTTGCACGTTCCCGTGAAGAGGTAGGGGTGTCCCAATTCTCGTTAGCTTGAAGGCGTTTGGGCTAAGGGGAAGGGGTGAATAGCCCTTTGAACTAAAATTTTTCAGGACCACACTCGAAACCAAGGGGTAAGAACATTTCCCAGAATACACAGGCCACAACGGCAGAATAGTCACATCCGGAAGTAAGGAGATCCACAAATCAGTAGTTTTTGTCATTATTATGAATTTTTACAACAAACAAACACATGTTTTAATATGATCATAACCGCGTTCATGTTTTATCGCCATGCTTATTTACAGTGTCTGCTATAATGTTGTTTTTGGTGTGTTTACATAGATGAATATGGCCCCTGTGTAAATGCGCAGTATATAAAGTATCTTATTGCCACATTTGATCGTTATGATAACATAATAAACTGATTATGTATATATGTGTGTATATATATATATATATATATATATATATATATATATATATATATATATATATATATATATATATATATATATATATATATATATATATATATAAAATCAGGTTTCAAATATTCCCAACAGAAGAATAAGGCCCAATCCCAATTCTGTTTTCGTGCCCCTAACTCTATCCCCTATATATATATATATATATATATATATAATTCATGTGTCAATTTACACAAATCAAAATACACACAACCAGCCACACATGATAATAATATTAATAATTATAATAACAATTATTATTGTTATTATTATAATTATTAGCCAAGGATTGCAAATATGTACATTTTTCGAGTCTACAACAAACGGTCAACGAATGGCAGTGAAAAATGTTTTAGGTGCCATAGCACTACCTGTGGGCCAATTTGGACGAGGCATGGTATCTGAGTAGCGGTTAACCATACAGACCATCTGACCACGTTTCAAGTCTTTAGCCCTTACGGTTTGGTCTGCCCATTCTGCATTATGGCTGAAGAAAAAAAATAATCAAGTACAAGAATACAATAGGGTTGCAGAACTACGAGCTTGAACCCCTAATAATAACACAACCACAAATAATATACGTATACTGTTCAATACTGTTTAAATGTATTCTTAATGTTTCATAAATATATTTAAAATTTAAATCTCATATGATTAGAAATGCTATATAATCACATGATGTAATATATTCATTTTACTGCCAAAGAAAATCGCATTACCCTCCTCCTTTTTTCATCATTGTGACTGTAAAAACTGGTTTTTGAGTTGGCATCCCTGACATGTAAATAAGGGTAGCCATTAAAGTAATAATCTTCTAGCAGACATCCCCAAGTTATTACAATTACAAGCCACTCTTGCAGCTTACAATAGATGATCTGATTGGACTGAAGCGAGACTTATTTTGACTTCTTTTGAAGAAAATGAAAAACAAAAATGAAGGACGTATAATTTCTGAATAGGCTTTTAAAACAATTTATCATATACAGCAGAAGGCAAAATTATTTGTGCTCATGTGAAATCTTAATTATTTTTCAAATATTTCCTTAGTGATGTTTAACAGAGCCAGAAAAGTTTCACAATATTTACTATATTCCTTTCCTCTGGAAAAAGTCTTCTTTTAGTTTGGCTAGAATGAATGAATGAATTACTCATTTATTCACTTTCCTTTGGCTTTCCTTTTTTTTTTACCAGAGGTTGCCACAGCAGAATGAACCACCAACTTTTCCAGCATATCTTTTCCGCAGTGGATGCCCTTCAAGCCGCAACCCTGGGAAACACCCATAAACACTCAAATTCACACACACGCACGCACGCACGCACGCACGCACGCACGCACGCACGCACGCACACACACACACACACACACACACACACACACTATGGCCAATTTTTTGTTTTTCCAGTATCTATTCAAAACTTATACCACGTTTTTGAATGTGGGTGAGATCAGAGCACCGGAGGGAAACCCATACAAACACAGGGAGAAAATGCAAACTCCACACAGAAATGCCAACTGGCCCAGCCGGGACTCGAACCAGCAACCTTTTTGCGCTGAGGTGACAGTTCTAACCACTGAGTCACCATGCCACCATGAATGAATTAATGAATGTCAATATTATTTGCCCCATTAAGAAATTACTTCTTTGAGAACAAACCACTGTTGTTCAATGACTTAACATAATTATAATTGCACCTACACATACTGTAACATTATTAACCCAAGCTACCAAGAAAGTTAAGCCTTTGAATCATTCTTTAAGCTAAATACTAGCATCTGGCAAAATAACCAGTAAAATATTACATACTGTCATCATGGCGGTCACTGTAAATTAGTTATTAAAATATTATGTTGAGAAATCTTCTCTCCATTAAAGAGCACTTGTGAAATAAAAAATAAAAAAAAAGAATCAAAAGTTCACAGGTGGTCTAATAATTTTGCCTTCAACTTTTTGAAGTTTCCAAGACATCATCATGGATCTACTATCTGATTTCCTGAATTCTGTGACTGTGCAATACAACATTTGGTTTCCAGAACATGATTGGAGATTAAATCTGCCAAAGGGGTAAAGGTAACTGTGAAAGTAAAAGATTATACTGTGTCCCCTTGGGCTGTGACAGCTTATTTGGTTTGACAATATGAGACGAGCTGCGGAGGGACGCACAGCTTGATATGTCTTCAGAAGCTTACTATGTAATCAACCTCCCATTGCCCACAGCTTCAAGCATAAGCATTAAAAGCCTTCGACTTCAGGTACTCTGCAAAAAAAAAAAAGTGTGGCATAACAGGAATATGGAGCATGTTTTTAGCTTTTAATCCTCAAACCCCTCAGTGGCTCGGTGAGAGATGATAGGACGGAAGAAGCGGATCAAGTGGGGGAGAATCTTTGCACTGACACTTGTTTTCATAGCTTGCTCTCTGCTCATCCATAATTCATGATCATAAAGCGATTTCTTGCTGCTTCTCCCTAATGCCCCCCACCCCTTTAGACCAATGAGCAATGGATAGATGGAGAAAGCAATAAAAAAGAGCAAGGAAAAGTGACACAGACAGAGTGACAGGAGCTTCACTACACCATGGCGCAAACACCAGTCGAATAATGCTGTGCCTCATAAATATTTCTGATAAAACCTAATGTGTCAATGAGACTGATGATGTACACCAATAAGAGAATCGTGCTCTCAGCTAATAATTTAGCATTTAAGTCATGTCATTTGTTTATTAGCTAACCATATTAAAAAAAAATGTGGCATTAAATGTGGTGGATATACTTACAAACCATTATATTGAGGTAAACTTGTCTTCTATCATGTCTTCCATCCTTACACTTTATGTTTCAGGTAAAGATGATTTATATCCACTCCAAAATAATATTTATTCAGATTTTTTAAAAATAGAATTGAATAAAAGTAGTTTGAATATATATTATTTGAATTAGGGGTAAAAATTTTTACGTTGATGATCAGACTGACGGTAAACAAATTGTTGAACCTCAGACTGATTACACTGTGTAATCACAAATCACACAGGAAACAAAAATAAATTAGTGAATTATAATTATATAACTTACTTAAAGGTGCAGTAGGTGATTGTCTTCAGAAATATTATTTGTTGTGCTGATTGAAAGTCTCTTCACATTTTAATATTGATAAAAGTAAATGATCTAAATGTATTTATATGTATTTTTATATTCTGGGTAAGGCATAAGACTAAAAAATGTTCATCCAATTAAATATTGTCGGACCGACAAGTCCCATAATTCTGATAAGTAGCCCAAACTGTGTCAATAAATGTAGATTTGTACATCTGCACAGCCGTTTATGCAGATCCGCCATTTGGGCGTGGACACACGTTCAAATGTACACAAGAGAGAGAGAGTAACCGGTAAAAACAAATGCTGAATCAAAACTTTTTAAGATCCTGAAGCAATACTGAAGATTCTTTTGCACGCTGCAGGAAGGATGACACCATGGCTGAAGTATTTCTTTTAGACAGGTAATGTTCTGTTTTAAAAGTATTTTAGTCATGCAAAGCTTATGCAGATTTTGTTGTTTCACGAATGGGATATATGCACAAAGTGTTGTTCAGCCACTGAAATCTTCCAGCGAAAGAGTGATATGACTATTTTCAAATTCATAAGGAACATTTTACAGCATCGATATTGTAGATTTTTATTTGGTTTAACAACAAAACATAATATCGCTGTTCCACCTAGCCTGCTTTACTGAGGTGAAGTTGGTTTTATATTCATTTGTTCATTTTTGAACAATGACAACCTGTGAAGTGCTCCATTTATTGTTTACCATGCTACTTTGAATATTCAGTCTGAAATAGCATGCGAGTATAATAAGTGTAGCTCCTGCACCCTGCCAGACAACCACTAAGCATACAGTAGTTGCTTTAGGACAAAGCGCGTGAGAAAGTGATCCTTGCATGCATGAAATATTGCACATTATGTTTTAAGTTTAAGTTTTGCTTGCTACACAACTGAAAACATGCTAGATACAATACCGTTTTTTGTTCAGAATTGTAGTATTGTTGGGGCATAGTGGACATTTTAAAAGTGGGGGGAGGGGGGGATAGCCAAATGAAATTCAAAACTTTACGTTCATATAATTAATAATCACCTGTTTCTGAATGGTCTTTCTCAAAATGTGAGGGGGACGTATTCCCCCGTCTCCTCCGGTTGCTACGCCCCTGAGTATTGTAGTAATATAAATTGTTTCAAAAGATATTTTGCAAATGGATAGCATTTAGGCACACTGTAAAAAAAATCTGTTATTTTATAACTTAAATTTAATTAAGCGGCCGTTAAATTACAGACATTTACCGTAAATAACAGACGGTAAATTACAGAAATTTACCAGAAATTAAAATTTAAGAAAATTTCTGTAATTTAACAGCTGTTATTTTACGGTAAATGTCTGTAATTTAACAGCTGTTATTTTACGGTAAATGTCTGTAATTTAACAGCTGTTATTTTACGGTAAATTTCTGTAATTTAACAGCTGTTATTTTACGGTAAATGTCTGTAATTTAACAGCTGTTATTTTACAGTAAATGTCTGTAATTTAACAGCTGTTATTTTATGTTTTTTTTCCGGCACCCCAGCAGCTGGAAAAAAACAGATTGTTTTACAGTGCAGATCACCTACTGCACTTTTAAGGGCATATGATTTTTTTATTTAATTGATGATGATTATTATAAACAATATTTACATTTTTATATGTGTGTGAGTGTGTGTGTGTGTGTACCTTGTATTCCCCAGGTTGTATAGCAAGTATAGGAATTCTATTTTTGCGGGGAACGACTGACACTACCTGAAACGAATCACACTAAGCTCATAAATCACACCAAATGAGGTATTTTAAGTATTGTAAACACTGTATAGTTCAACAGATTAAATGCATCAATGTAAAAGTAAGTAAATACCCTCAGAGGCTGGTTAAGAAGCTGTCATAAAATACAAAACATATTAAACTGACCTGCTGACCTAGTAATAAATTATCCAGAAAATTATATTCACATTCCACAACATGTTTATGACCCTAAAAAAAGAACTCGTCATACAATTAAAAAATCTCTACACTTAAGTATTTCTGACCCACAACATAATATAGGGATTAAAAAAAAGAATATCAAAATACAAAGGGAAAAAATACCTCACGAAGTACTGATGAAAGACCCTTGTCCCTTAAAAAAACAAGTCGGATTTAATGTCTTCAATGACATAAAGGCATTTACAAGCTTATTCTTTCACTAAAAGAAACAGTGGCATGAAGAACAAGAAAAAGCTTCTCTGGTGCATTATAAGTGTGATGAGTTCCCAAGCGGCTCTGCTCTGATGGAAGCAGATGTCACACAGGCACTGCAGGTCTCATTTGACTCATCTCTAGGAGAACAACCAGCAATCAGGCACCCCATCCCGCTCCTCTCACTCCTCTCGCCCCATGGGACACATTCATCCACACACTGACTCAACACTGCAACAGTCCAAAATGTTTACATCAAGCTCACCGCTGGAGCTCAGGAGGGCTGCAATTGAGGCCGATACACAGATACACATTCACATGATAAAAGCGGAACGATGATTGGTTGCTCCTATGCTGTGATATGTGACTCAACAACAAATGATCTAGACATAGCAACATCTTGTTCACTGCTTCACGAGCTGTCATTTCAGAGCAGCTGCTCTTTTGTGAGATGGAAACACTTGCGTCACTTTTGCTTATGTTGTTTTTTCCATATAATGAATAAGATCATTTGTCTTGGCAGAGTTATTAATTTTTAAATCCTGATTCGTTTACAACTGAAATACACACATTCATTTCATTCAATATATAGATGGCAAAAGAAAATAGATGACTTATGTAAATATATCTTACACTTTTTTGGTATAAAAGTCTATATATATATATATATATATATATATATATATATGCATACAGTGTGTCCATAAAGTATAGCGCTTCACTTTTTCCACATTTTTATGTTATTACAAAATGGATCAATTTTATTTATTTCCTTAAAATTCTACACACAATACCCCATGATGACAAAGTGAAAAAAGATTTTTTGAAATTGTGACAAATTTATTGTACAATTGAAGTCAGAATTATTAGCCCTTCTGAATTATTAGCCCCCTGCTTATTTTTTCCCCAATTTCTCTTTAACAGAGAGATTTTTTAACACATTTAAAAACATAATAGTTTTAATAAATCATTACTAATAACTGATTTATTTTATCTTTGCCATGATGACAGTAAATAATATTTGACTAGATATTTTTCAAGACACTTCTACACAGCTTAAAGTGACATTTAAAGGCTTAACTAGGTTAATTAGGTTAACTAGGCAGGAGAGGGTAATTAGGCAAGTTATAGTATAATGATGGTTTGTTCTGTAGACTATCGAAAAAAAAATTTGCTTAAAGGGGCTAATAATTTTGACCTTAAAATGGTGTTTAAAAAATTTAAATCTGCGTTTATTCTAGCCGAAATTAAACAAATAAGACTTTCTCCAGAAGAAAAAATATTATTAAACATACTGTGAAAAATTTCTTGCTCTGTTAAACATCATTTGGGAAATATTTGAAAAAGGAAAAAAAAATTCAGAGGGGGGTTACTAATTCTGACTTCAACTGTATGTATTCACAGTCTTTGCTCAATACTTTGTTGATGCACCTTTGGCAGCAATTACAGCCTCAGGTATTTTTGAATATGATGCCACAAGCTTGGCACACCTGTTTTTGGGAGTTTTTGCCTATTCCTCTATGCAGTACCTCTCAACCTCTAACAGGTTGAATGGGAAGCGACGGTGTACAACCATTTTCAGATCTCTCCAAAGAAAAATTTAGGTCTGGGCCCTGGCTGGGACATTCACAGATTTGTTGTGAAGCCACTCCATTGATATTTTGGTGGTGTTCTTTGGGTCATTCTCCTGCACGAAGATGAACCGTCGCCCCAGTCTGAGGTCAAGAGCACTCTAAAGAAGGTTTTCATTCAGGAGGTCTCTGTACATTGCTGCATCATATTTCCCTCTATCCTAACTATTCTTCCAGTTCCTGCTGCTGAAAATCATCCCCACAGCACGATGCTGCCACCACCATGCTTCACTGTAGAGATGGTATTAGCCTGGTGATGAGCGGTGCTTGGTTTTTACCAAATGTAATGTCTGGCATTCACTCCAAAGAGTTCAAATTTAGTCTGTGGGGGGGTGGGGGGGTGGGGGGGTGGGGGGGGGGGGGGGGGGGGGGGATGGTGGCTTCCGTCTGGCCACTCTACCATGCAGGCTTGATTGGTGTCCTTCTGTAAGGTTCTCCTCTCTCCACAGAAGAATGCTGGAGCTCAGACAGAGAGACCATTGGGTTATTGATCACCTCCCTGACTAAGGCCCTTCTCCCCCGATCACTCAGCTTAGTTGGCCGGTCAGCTCTAGGAAGAGTCCTGGTGGTTCCAAACATCTTCAACTTACAGATGATGGAGGCCACTCTGCTCATTGGAACTTTCAGAGCAGCAGAAATTTTTCTGTAACCTTCCCCAGCCTTGTGCCTCTAGACAATCCTGTCTCTGAGGTCCACAGACAATTCGTTTGTCTTCATGCTTGGTTTGTGCTTTGACATGCACTGTCAACCCTGGGACCTTATATAGACAGGTGTATGCCTCTTCAAATCATGTCCAATCAACTGAATTTACCACAGGTGAACTCCAATTAAGCTACTGAAACATCTCAAGAATGATCAGTAGAAACAGAATATACCTGAGCTCAATTTAGAGCTTCATGGCAAAGGCTGTGAATACTTATGTACATGTGATTTTTCAGCTTTTTTATTTTTAATAAATTTTCAATCATTTCAAAAAATCTTTTTTCACATTGTCATTATGGGCTATTGTGTGTAGAATTCTGAGGAAATAAATTTATTTAATCCATTTTGGAAGAAGTCTGTAACAAACAAATATGTGGAAAAAGTAAAGCGCTATGAATACTTTCCAGATGCACTGTATAAGAGTACACCCTTTTTGTAAGTGAATATTTTATCCATTTCTCAGTGAGTTTAGACAACATATTTGGGAACATTTAACCAAAACTATTTTATAAAACAGCTACTTTATAAAATTGTAATGCGTCTAAAATGATCAAGAATTGTTGTTGAGACACTATTATAATACATTATGCATCAACTGCCATCCTGCGGTTCCGATATATATATATATATATATATATATATATATATATATATATATATATATATATATATATATATATATATATATATATATATATATATATATATATATTGTGTCCTACCATATAACCTCATTTAATTTGTGACACACTTCCTCTGGGCTGCACTGGAAGCAAAGAGGGTCAGCCTGACACTCATAGCAAATAGGAGACCTGGTTTTTTTATTCTCATGGGAACAAAATGGAGGAGCACGGTTGCCTGACTGTGACAGATCCTTAAACAGAACTAAAATATGGCAGAAATGAGCACCAAGCTTCATGCTGAAGAGAAACAGCACGTATATATTACTTTATTTTATACTGTATATATAGGTTAAACTAGGCAGCAGCCACATAAACAAAGCAGGCAATAATTAAGTGGGCACAAATCTAAGTAGGCACTCTGAAGGCCGTGGAATTTTAAGATCTTTCTGATGCACTAAGAGCCTAGAGCCACCCTTTATTAAGAAAATCTCCAAGATCTTGTTTCATCGAATCATACCTAGATTTAGCACTGAATGCTTTTGGATGAAAGAGCAGTGTATGGATTTTCAGTCACATTAAGTCAGGCCATGTGGCTTGATACAAATTTTTTCAAAATGCCTGCTTGCATTGAATTAAAGTGCAGTGCAGTATATATGGACTCTTGCACCAAAATAGATGATACTTGTTACACACTGGCATATAAGCATTGTAATACAACCTATGCAGGGTGAGAATTGAGTGAAGAAATGTTCAGCCCATTGGGACCAGAGACTGGGAAGTCTACAATGCATAGGGGTATAACCATGTGATATTTTGTATTGAGCCACTCATATTACTTTCCTGCTTATCTTTAAAAACTGAAAGTTTGTCTGGACTTGTTGTCTGAAGGTTCCCTATGGAGTCTTCTCTATTGAATGTGCTCTTTCCCTTATGATACTCGCAGTATTATAGTTTCAAACCTTTTGCAAAAAGAGAAACCTTAAAACCCAAAAGCAACATGTCACAGAAGAGCTTTTAATGTCTACATCTATTCTTTAAAAGAGTGTTTGAGAACAGGAAAGGTATTTAAACAATTTTTCTAAATATTATCTTAATATTTTAATATAAATTGGTTTTATGTAGTTTTGACAAACAAAACAAACATTGCAATTTGTTATAACATTAGCACTGCCACGTACAGTTGAAGTCAGAATTATTAGCCCCTCTGAATTATTAGCCCCCTGTTTATTTTTTCCCCAAATTCTGTTAAATGAAGAGAAGATTTTTTTCAACACATTTCTAAACATAATAGTTTTAATTACTCATTTCTAATAACTGATTTATTTTATCTTTACCATGATGACAGTAAATTATATTTGACCAGATATTTTTCAAGACACTTCTATACAGCTTAAAGTGACATTTAAAGGCTTAACTAGGTTAATTAGGTTAACTAGGCAGGTTAGAGTAATTAGGCAAGTCATTGTATGATGGTTTGTTCTGTAGAATATCAAAAAAAAGAAAAGATTTAGATTAAAGGGGCTAATAATTTTGACCTTAAAATAGTTTTTAAAAAATTAAAAGCTGCTTTTATTCTAGCTGAAATAAAACAAATAAGACTTTCTCCAGAAGAAAAAATATTATCAGACATACTGTAAAAAATTCCTTGCTCTGTTGAACACCATTTGGGAAATATTTAAAAAAGATTTTAAGGGGGGCTAATAATTCTGACTTCAACTGTAAATATGAAACAGTGGTGCTTCCAAAAACACACAATATGGATTGGCAGGATTAAAAAAATTAATAAATAAATCACACAGATTAGGTTGTAATTATGTAAATATACAATATGTTAAACAGCACTAGGAACTTGTGATGTAAGAAGCTCATTATAACTGTATTATACCAGGGTGTTATTTTTTTATTGATTGGTTCAAAGGGTATCATTTAGGCCAGGGGTGCCCAAACTTATTCTTATGAAGGGCCAAAAACCAAATTTGATCGAGGCTATAGTGGGCCGAGGGTAAATATAGTTGCCATGGGTAATTTCCTCATTTATTTAATAATATGTGAAAATAACTAGAAAACATTGCTTATATGGACCAATACGGCATCATTTTTAAAAAAAATTTATAATGAACTTATTACAGTAAACACAAAAACAATCTCATTCATAACAGATTTGAGTTACACTAGTTTTTGTCTTGATTTACTCACTGATGTCTCCTGTATAGTCCTCTATCCATCGAGTGACATTATTTACTGTATATTTTTAAAAATCTGATTCATTTACAACATTTAATTGAAACATTTTAAGTTTTTTTGTAGCTCACCAATAAAACAAACAAAAAAGGTTACATCAAATTAGAAATGATGATCTCTTTTAAAATCATTTGCCCCCACCCTCTTCATCCTTCTCACTCTCTTCTCAAATAGGATGGTGGGCCAAATCAAAGGTTACAATGGGCCAACTTTGGCCCGCGGGCCCTACTTTGGACATCACTGATATAGACAAAGAAAAAAATGTACAAAAACAAATAAAATATTTCCTTTAATTAATTATTAAATTATAATTATTGCTTTAAAGTGCAAAATCCTGAAAATCTATTCCAGTCAAACTTCAGGTGTGTGAATCTAACTGCCATTTCTGTTCATTTGAGAACACTAATAAACAGCAGAGCTGAAAACCTCCGCTCATATACATTTTTTATTCTGTTGGCTATTGGTGGAGCTTTGAGAGGATGCTGTATATAAAATATGTGAGAAACTCACCTCCTGAACAACAACTATTGTGTCCTGAGGAATTGAATCGTGCTAACCTTGTGAATTTTATGAAGCACGCTCTCCTAATTATTTCCATACAATGTTTGAGAGCTTAAAGCTGCTATTTTATAATAAATTCTCTGAGCGCCTGACCTCTAAATAGAAAGCTTTATGTAGATGAAATAAAGCAGCCTATTCAGAGTTTATCCATTTAGAGGAGAAAGAAGTTACAGAAGTCAAAGTACCACAGCAGATCCTTCAGGCATACAAACAGATATCATATAATAAATAAAATCTGGCTAGAAAGCATCAGGATTTAACTGTGGCTGAAATTCCCTAAAAATATTCATAATGAAAAAAGAATTGAAGTCTTATTCACAGGGAGTCGTTGTCATTGCCTCTAACTAAAGGAGTGTTCCAATGCAAAGCATGTGAATATCAGCCTCTGAGGTTCATTTGGCCCACAGAACAGCACGTATTTCACATGTTCACTCTCTCCTGTGCTCCTGTAAGCCAGTAAACCCGACTCTGTGTGTGAGGACAGTCAGCACTGGAGAAGACTCAGTAAGCTGCTGAAAGCACACAGGATTACAGTCTTCAGAAGATAAACAAAATGCTTAAAGGAGGGTTGCCATCCTAGTCTGAACCGCTCATCCCTCACACCACAACACTGATGCCATTTCCTTCATTTTGAGGAATGGAAAACAACTAAGCACAATTTCAGATGATCCACCACAGCCTTCACCTGTAATTTATGCATAAGGTTTCCACAGATGAAAATATATATTACTCAACACAGAACACCATCTGAGGGAATTATAAATTATTCACACTGATAGTGACTTTAAACATCACAAAGAAATTGTCAAATTGAGTCTGTGACACCCTCAGCTGTCTGACAGCGCTGATCAGTGTGACTGAGATGAACAATCAAATAAAGACGGTGCTTTATTATAAGTGTGAGCTAAGATTTAAGTACTATCTATTATCTGACACCTGTTTTTAAAAACAGCCGCAAATTAAACATCAGTAACATTCTGATTTATTGATTTAAACTACTAAGTTTGAGGTCCTTTTATGTCAAATAGGAATTTTCATTCTTTCAGAGACAAAATATCTCTGTCATTTTGTATTTTTACATCCAAATTTGCTTGTATTTTAAAATATAAATACAAAAATATAACATTTAATCATTAGTACAACATTGCAGAAGCCTTATTTTAGGCAATTACGAGTAAATGTCCCAGAAAAAAGTCAATAGTAGCCTAACTAGGTTTGTTATTCTCTTCAGTTAAATACATATTGCCAAAAGTGTTGAACAGTTTTGTGTTACCTTTTAATGCACGTAAACTTTAATGACACTCTTAGGGGTTTAATATGGAGTTGGTCCACCTTTTGTAGCTTTGACAGCTTCTGGGAAAACATTCCACAAGTTTTAGAATTGTGCTTATGGGAATTTTTGACCATTCTTCTAGAACAGGGGTCACCAGACTTGTTCCTGGAGAGCTGGTGTCCTGAAGATTTTAGCTCTAACCCTAATCAAACACACCTAAACAAGCTAATCAAGGTCTTACTAGGTATACTTGAAACACACAGGCAGCTTTGTTGAGGCAAGTTAAAGCTAAACCCTGCAGGGACACCGGCCCTCCTGGACTGAGATTGGTGACCCCTGTTCTAGAAGCTCGTTTTTGACGTTAGGCACTGATGTTGGACAAGAAGGCCTGGCTTGGAGTCTCCACTTCAATTTATCTAAAAAAGGTTCTATTAGGTTGAGGTAGAGTGTGGCAGAGTGTGGGGTTGGTTCCCAGCACTGGGCATACTCTCAGTGCTGGGATGCGGCAGAAAGGGTGAAAACATATGCCAGAGTAATTGGCAGTTCATTCATCTGTGGCGAACCTTAAAGCAGGACATAAGTCAGGAAAGTGAGGTCAGGACTCTATGCAGGCCAATCAAATTCCTCAATCACAAACTCATCCATGTCTTTATGGGCCTTGAGTCATGTTGGAACAGGAAAGGGCCATCTCCAAACAGTTTCCACAAAGATGGGGGCATGAAATTGTCCAAAATATAGGTATGCTGAAACATTAAGAGTTCCTTTTACTGGAACTAAGGAGCCTAGCACAACCTCTAAAAAACTATCACCAAACTTTACACTTGGCACAATGCAGACAAGTAGCTTTTCTCATGGTAACCTCCAAACACACACTCGTACACCAGACAGAGAAGCATAACTGGCCACTCCAGAGAACACGTCTCCACTACTCTGGCAGTGTGCTTTAAGCCACTGCATCCAATACTTTGCATTGCACTTGGTGATGTAAGGCTTGGCTGCAGCAGTTAGCCATAGAAACACATTGAGGCACAGTGCACCCTCAGCATGTGCTGCACTCTGTGATTTTACATGACCTACACTTCATGGCCAAAGTAGCTGCTGTTGTTATTGCTTCCACTTTGTAATAACAGTTGACCAGGGAATATTGTTAGGAAATTTCACAAATGCACATTGCACAGGTAGGGGAGCGCAGGGCACAAAGTAACGTGGGGTAAAATGTAACACAGAGTTTTAAGGTATTTGCTCAGGATTAACCATGACATGCTTCCGGGGTTTTCACCACAGTGTCAGCAGACGTCTTGCTGCCAATTATTGAAAATGTTTGGCGAAATTTGGATGAGAAACCCAGAAAAAAACATTTTTGCAGCATAAAAGTATTTTTTATTATTGTCAATATTTTTTTATTTAAAAAGAAATCTGTGAAAGTATGTATGCAAAATCTTATATCGTTATGATTACTGTCTTCTAGGCTAAAAGATGCAACTCTTTTGAAAGATGTAGAAAACACACAGTGACTGCTAGCCAGTTTTGAGGAAAACACGACACAGCCGAGTTAGTTGTAACAGGGTGTTACAAATAAGCCAGACACTGTTGAGCACCAACTAAACTAACAAAATCATTTTTGAATTTTGAGCGCAATGTTGAGTTTTTATATAAAATGTTTTTTAATAGAAAATGTTTTTTTAATAGACAAAAAAATATTTTATTGCTAATATTGCAAATAAATGAGTTGTATAAAAATGGATAATAATCCAAATAAATCCAAATGTGTTATCCAATAAATATTGAGGAAATATAGATATTACTTAAAGTAAAGTGGATTCAAATTAATTGTGTAAAATCTGCCTTTCTAAGCATGTGTTACAACTAACCTTATGTCTGTTACAACTTGCCCCTCAGATGGGGTAAATAGTATCATTTATACTCCTGGCATTTTTGGCAATACTGCACAGAAACCATAAGTCCGGCGATCATACAACCAGTGCTCATTTGTAGGAGAGGCGTGTGGGTTGTTGGCAAAAAACAAATGGTTTGTCTAACCCCATTACTTTGTTTATTATTTGACAAAAACCAACAAGTGTTACTTTGTGCTCAACTCTCCCCTACAGCACGGTGTTTGAGTTTACGGAGCTCCTGAAAGCGACTCATTCTTTCACAAATCATCACCCTGGTTTTATCTGCGTTCTTAATGATTTTGAGATATTGAGCTTCCAAGTTTTTGCATTCCATAGCAAACAGTATGTGCGTAACATTTTTTTAAATGTAAAAAAAAAAATATGTAAACAATTTATAAAATCCCATAATCCCATAATATAAGTTGTCATTTAATGAGAATATGTCAACCCTACTGAAAAAAACAGCCTAAACCAGCCTAAGCTAGTTGGCTGGTTTTAGCTGGTTGACCAGCCTGGTTTTAGAGGGGTTTTGGCCACTTCTTAGCTGGTCAGGCTGGAAAATGACCAGCTAAAATCAGCTTGACCAGCCTAGCCAGGCTGAGAGCCCAGCCAAAACAAGCTATGTCCAGCTTAAACCAGGCTGGTCAAGCTGGTTTTAGCTGGTCATTTTCCAGCCTGACCAGCTAAGACCAGGTAGAAAATGGCTGGAAACCAGCCTGGAAGTGTTAGTAGAAGTAGTCTGCATAGGTGCTTGATTCTGACACCAGTGGACATGCAAGTGATTGGGTTACCTGAATTATACGCTTTGAAGTGGTGTCCCAAAACTTTGATTAAAATAGTTTATGAGCTTGACGATACTCTGTAGCCTACTGTTTTGATGTATAAAAGGAGGTCACACATCTCCGATGCACACAAACACAGCGCCCCTATGAGTTTGGAAATTCACGCTTTATATTGTGCATTAAATGTTTGTCAGGTAAGGGAAATATTTTCAGCAGGACTATCAAATGTTATATATACACAGCAGCAGTGTTGCTACAGCAACGAGAGACCCGCCGATTGATAAAACGCAGCAGCATAAGCTTCAGATGCTCCGGTAGAGGTTTTTTCAGTTGCGAAAACAGTGTTTCGGCGATTTACCAAGATTTTTTTAATGAGGCCGGCGTATAATGGTCGCAAACACCGATGAAAAGAGTCGCGGATGTCACTGGATGTATTCAGTCGCTGTAATAACGCTTGTTGGATGAGTGAAGCTTTAAGCGATGAATCCTTCAGAAACTTCTGAGTCCAAACGGGATGACAGCATCCCCCTTCATCCATTCAAATCTCACAAGCCAATTATTCCAAGTACACAGACTGACATTAAAGCCGAACGTTTGTAAACATGAAATTTGACGTCTTACCTGGATATAGACGGGTCGCTTCAGCCAGATCCACGGTATCAGACCCCGTGCCATGATCAAAACACCACATTTCACAGCACTAACCTACCACAAATACAGCTTTAGAGCACAGTGAAGGACATTTAAATGATGTAAAACATGAAACAGAGTGAGCAGTGTCCTTTACCAAGCCAGGGTGTTTCTCGCCATTGGGAGCGCGGATGATGAAGAGTGTGTGATGCTCCTCAGGCGCCGCACCTCACGCGCGATGAGCAACATCTGCGCTCACATTCACTGGATGAGCACGAGACATCACAGCCGCACATACCCTGACAATATGAGGAGGCATGCGGCAGTTTGGGAACATTCATAAGGCTTTGGTGATGAAGTTGATTTCAGAATACGAAGAGGCACGCTGGAGGGCAATCATTTAAACAAATAAAAATTAATGGGCTATACAAAAGTTGAAATAATGCTATTTTGACAGATAAGCTTAATTAAAGGGATTGTCCTAATAAAATAGAAAGTATAAGTATCTGTATGTGTGTGTATATATATATATATATATATATATATATATATATATATATATATATATATATATATATATATATATATAATGTATGTATGTATATATATATATATATATATATATATATATATATATATATATATATATATACATATATATATATACATATATATATATATATATATATATATATACATACAAAAATGTCGTTTGAATCATTTGATGCTACATATAAAGAAAATAAACACTTGATTTTCATTTAATCTGTATACTTTGCTACTGTCCTACAAACCACAAAGTTTTGCAATTGTTAGCGATACATTTTAATAACCAACTAATACTTTAATTGCACTTAACATGCTTTCTACATATATACAATCTCTTTTGTAAATTGAATTTAAATGTCATTGCCTGATTTAACAAAGGAATTGTATAGCCTTAATACTAAAAAGTTATTTTCATACACAATTATGCGTACATTGATACTTTAATGTTATCAATAAGTTACTGTAAAATATATAATTTTTCCAGCTAATATTAGTACATTACTATTATATACTTTAATAAAATAGCTGATTAAAAAAACAACATACTGTAGCTTTTTACTGTATAGCTTGGGTTATACAATTTATAACAATATATGTCTTAAAATCATGAACCGCTAAAGAGATTACTATAATTTCTTGTATGCTAGAAAAAAATGTAGCCAGACCATATTTAGAAACTACATTATAAGCCATAAATAAAATCCAATAGCTTTAATCGTAATCTCTATAGACTTTCTAACAGCTAGCACTATATTAAAACCATCATAGCACATTTATATAAGGGCTGCTCACTCAAATCTTGGGATGCTGGTAGAGGCGTATGTGGATATATTTTCATATTTCAAGACATAAAATGCAAAACGGGAAAAAAAAATAGCACATGGTGCATCCCTGTAGACAGGGAGTTTTTTTATTTGGTTGTCATTTCTGCAGCTATACATAGTACTCAGCTGAGACCGAGAGGCACCGCATTAAACCACAGACAAGAGCCTATGGCCCTTTTGCCAAGACTGTTAGAGTTTATATGCGTATGTTACAAATAACCAAAAAAATAAAAAAGCAGCCTTGAGAATGAGAAAATGTAAGCTAATTACAAAAAAACTCTGTTGTATTCTTAATCGCTACTGTATTACAATGCCAATTATTGTTTACAGAATAATTACACTGTGTACACATTATAGTTTACTATAATGCAAAAGTTCACACATCCACATCATGCACTGATTCACTCAGACAAACACACTGAAGCAAGGGTGTTTTCAGAAAAAACCCTTTGAGCTTATTTTAATTTACATTTTACAACAAAAATAAATGAGCACTTTTTTACATTATGACACAAAATAAGACAAAATAAGCAACGTCTCATTCCACCTCGGCCACATGGGCCACCTCCACCTCCATGGTCTGGATGATCTCTGGAGCCTCTTCCACTTTAACTGAGGCCTGCTGTGCCAGGACATAATTGACCACCTGCATGATGCTTTGATCGGAGAGAGTGGTGACTGCGGCGCCATCGTTCATGGCCTGCACGGCCTCCACCGTCTCTTCTGTGATGAGCACGGTCTCGATCTCCTCTGTTGCTGGAGGCTGTGGAGGCTGAAGTTCAGGAGGAAGCTCGGAGCTCAAGATGCTGACAGCGTGCTCCACCTGAGTGCCTTGGTTGTGGAACTGAAGAGTGTCCTTCTCCAACATGATCTTGCCAGGCAGTTGATCTCCGTGAAACTTGGTTATGTGTTTGCGCAGGGTTCTGGCGTCTATGTGAGCCTCCTGGCATAATGGACAAACGTAGGGGCGCTCGCCTGTGTGAGTGCGAACATGGCGCTTCAGCGAACGAGCATCAGCCCAAGCTACGCCACAGGTCAGACACTCAAAGGGCTTCACTCCTTTTGGAAAAAAAACAATAACAACATCTGTGTTGCTGAGCTATTCATATCATTTTAAGTGGCTGACATCCAAACTAATAGTAAGTTGACTGTGAAATTGCCCAAAACAAGCGTGTAAATGTTGAGGACAATAAATTATAATGAATAACTCAGCAGGAAAATAACTGAAGCCTAACTGTTATTCATGATAACTCAAAACTTCCTGTTTTAAAAGTCTGAATGGAGACTGGCAGCGCCACCTACAGCTAAAATGCAGATGTGCAGATTAGACAAATCTT
The DNA here is from genome assembly GCF_903798145.1 of Danio aesculapii. NCBI lineage: Eukaryota > Metazoa > Chordata > Actinopteri > Cypriniformes > Danionidae > Danio > Danio aesculapii. Next base: position 28,982,058 of record NC_079440.1, on the reverse strand, counting down.
TCAATTCAATGCAAATCAAACAAGAACAATTTATTTTTCTATTCACTTAATTATTTTCAAATGAAAATAATCTAAAACTAGAAGTAAAAAGAATTTTTAATAACTTAATTACACATTTGCAAGTATTTATGGAAAGCATTAATAAAAGCTAGACTATATATAGCAGATTTGGATGTCCAAATCTGATCACGTGATCAGAAATCGGCCCGATCAGGATTTGTATTCTCATAATTTTAACACATCTATAATTATGGGGTGGGCGACGCAGTGGCGCAGTAGGTAGTGCTGTTGCCTCACAGCAAGAAGGTCGCTGGTTCTGTGTGGAGTTTGCATGTTCTCCCTGCGTTTGTGTGGGTTTCCTCCGGGTGCTCCGGTTTCCCCCACAGTCCAAAGACATGCGGTACAGGTGAACTGAGCAGGCCAAATTGTCCATAGTGTATGAGTGTGAGTAGATGTTTCCCAGAGATGGGTTGCAGCTGGAAGGGCATCCGCTGCGTAAAAACGTGCTGGATAAGTTGGCGGTACATTCCGCTGTGGCGACCCCGTATTAATAAAGGGACTAAGCCGAAAAGAAAATGAATGAATGAATTATCCGGTGGCACAGAGTTAAACCTCTTTCTTGACTTCACACAGAAACAACCATGCATGCGGCATGATATCACTTTGGTTCAGAGATGCTATTGGTTAAATGCTGGCAAAGTAGAACACGGAAGCAGCGTGAAGTGGAAATCGCGAGTCTGTCTGCGGTCTGGAGGTATTATAAAGTTGATGACGACACCATTGCCATAGCAAACTGTGAGATATGTAAACTTGTGATTGCCTGCTGCGTATTTTAAGTTGAGGTGCTGTTTGTTTTTATATTAGATTTGTTTTATATTTACTGTTGCAAAAGAAGTCCAAAAGCATTTAACATTTGAGTCCAAAAGAAGAATTTATCTGCTATTTATTACTTGATTGTTCAAGCTACCTCACAGAAGTGCTCTGTTTGTTAACAGAGTTGTTGAATGTTAAAATAAGGTGAATTAAAAAAAAAAAAAAAAACACCCTAGATCTGTTTCTTCGCTCTTCTTTACTCTTTTTTTATGTATTATTAAAGTATCAGATCGGGTTTCGATATCAGTAGATACTCGAAATCAAACGACGCGGAGGTAAAAAAACCTGATCGGGACATCCCTATATATGCATATATGATTAAATGAAAATTACTTTAAAATACTCTCTAAATGTTTCTTTAAAGTTTCATTATTAAAAACAGACTGAATGCTTGAGTTCCCACTCACCAAAAATGATGCTTTTACTGTATGTTCTGATAACTCTGCATAAAGTGTTGCATATTTCTTTTGTTTTCAAGTGCAAAAACGTCTAAATATTCTTCAATCAAAACATAACAAAAATACATAAAAGAAGTCTTGTTTTATAACAAACTGATCAAGAGTATGATTAAAACAACAACAAAACCTCAATTAACAATAGTCATTCTTATTTTAAAATTAACTTCCTTATTGTTCAATTTCTTGGAAAACAAGACTTTGGGTTAAATTTAAATTAAATTGAAGTATCTCGATGTAAGAGCTTTTAAGAATCCAATCTTTCTGCTCTGATTTTAGACCTTTCCAGACCTTCGTCTGTAAAAGCGTGTATTAGCACCTACAGAAACCCTTTATATTTTCCAGTTTTGCTTTGTATGTTTTTTTTCCTCTACAGTATGCGATTATGCTTGATCCCCCACTCACCCTGGTGATTATTCATGTGGCGGCGGTACTCTCTGAGCTGTGTGAACTTCCTCCCACAGTGTTCACACTCTCTCTCCAAGTTCTGCTTCACTCTGCCCTTCTTTCCATGCGTGGCTTTCTTGACATGCCGTCTGAACAGAGCCTTCTCAAAGAACTCCTTCCCACACACATTACACCTGCCACGAGGACGAAACACACCATATAGTTCACAGTCTAACCTTGAAAAAGTGAGTCTAGAGCTCACATAAAATAAAAAGAATGTGAAAAAAATGCAGTTTTTTTAAATTTTCTGCTTGTATATCTAGACACAAGTGTAAAGAAACCTAATTTTTCTTACCTGAAGGGCTCTGCAACACTGTGCGATTTGACGTGCGAGTACCAGTCTTTTTTCCAGCTGTAGCATTTCCCACAGACCTGGCACTGAAAGGGCTTCAGGCCTAAGTGCTTGTTCATGTGCTGCTGCAGGTCTTTCGCTTCAAAGAAACTCTTTTCGCAGCTATAATGATAGAACAAAAGGTGTCAAACCATTATGCTGGGAAGACAGGTGAATAAAAGTTTAATCGGTGAGTTCATCGAAGCAGCCGTATGTGTGGGTCGAGGGATAAAGCACTCACTGAGAACAGTGGAATGAGCGGACTTCAGGTTTGGGTTGATGCTTCTTGAGGTGTTTGCTCAGTCCAGATGCACGGTGAAAGGATGCTCCACACGTCGTGCATAAGTACTTTGATTCCCCTGTCAAACAAACTGCTATTATGATCTACTCATTAAAATAACTGTTCACCCAAAAATTTAAACGACTTCATAGTTTACTCACACTTAAGCCATCCTCTGTGTATATGACTTTCTTCTTTCAGACAAACACAGCTGGAGTATTTTATCCTGGCTCTGCTTTATTTTTAAGCTTCCAAAAGTGCATTAATCTGTCAGCAAACTAACCCATTCACTGGGATTACCCCATATCTTAGGAAGCAGATTGTTGTGTTTTAGTAACAAAAATATATATATATTTTTTAATTATTAACTCCAATCATTGACTTCCGGTGAATGTATGTTATGGGTAGGGCCATACAGAATCTGCAGACATTTTTTGCCATTTCTGCTGAGAATTTTGTAAAAAATTTGCAGATTTATGCTGAAATATTTAGGGAGTATTGTAACTAAAAACTTAATATATGAAATAAAAATAATAGCTTTTTAACTTTTATTTAATGTTTTTACAATGCAAATACATCTAGATCCATTTATTTGGTAAACAAAGCAAGTCTCTCGTATAATAGATCTACTAAAAGCCAGAAAATATTACTTTACAAGCTGTATTGTAAATAAATCAAATGAACATTTTCAAATTAGTCAATAATATTACTAAAAAATGTTTAAAAACTGAATTAATATAAATTTTACACAAGTAAATTTGCAAAAAAAAAACATTTGCAGCTTGTTACTTCAGTTGTTTGTGTTGTGACCAATCTGCTGCACGTTTCTTCAGCTGTTTCTGTTGTGACCAATTTGCAACACGTGTGCTGTGAAATTGATAAAGATTGTTTCTTTATTTGCTGGTGTTTTTAGTAATTGCATGTGCTTTCTTAAATTGCAGCGTGTTAAACTCTCTCAGCCACCGTAAACATCTACATTTCTCTGAATCTAAAAAACATTACTTTGGGTACATTTGTTTTGTTTCAGATACACGTCCTTCTTGTAAACATCCAAGAGAAGTTGAGGCTTGTCGTATAGATCACCTAGACCCCCATTAACAAACCTAACCCTAATGCTAAATCTAATCTTAAAAAAAGCAAACATAAGACCTCTTGCTTTAACCTCTTTTGTGGAACTGTGTTTTAACCGGACTCAAAGATCAACCCTAACTCTCTGCATCACGAGTATAACAACGTACATATATATAACATATAACTAACAAGTTGATGTAAATGTATTTAATTACAAATCATAAACATTAAGTTATTTGTAGTGTTTATCAGGCAGGGTTTGACTTTTTGTTTAATTACCAGCCCCTGTGGCTAGTAGATTTCCAACATTACTAGCCACTTGCCATTTTCACTAGCCACAATTTTGTTGTTGGGTAAATATATTTTATATGTATAAATTTGACTTTGACATGCTAAAATTACTTGATTTAGATTTTGTGTTATGTCCACATTTCACTTTTTGTGTGTGTTGTGTATTAGCTTGCTTCATGTGCATAAGCAAATAGGTTGTGTTGCATTGCAATTAGTTTTTATTTCACATGACTTTTCAGGGCTCAAAATTAAGAATTTGCCAAATTTATCTCTGACCACACCAAAAATAAATAATTATTTCTTAGCCACAATTTTTATAGCAAAATATAGCTGTACATGCGCTTTATAATTCAACAAAACCTTTTTTTTTAAAAAGTTGACATTTAAAAAATAATTATTGTCATGTATCTAAAACATGCACAGTAATCTGTCCAGGCTAAAGGTCCCAGATCACCAGTTTACTACACATAAACGGGGAGTTAATCTCATATTAAAGCAATGTTATTGTAAAAAAAAAAAAAGATTATTAAACTATTTTAACAAAAATAACTAAGCAAAAGAAAGCAGGTGAAAAAAAATACTGTGAGTGATGATGAAAGAATGATCAGGTGCACATGGTTAATGTTAGGCCTGTTAATAATCTGTTAAAAGGAATAATTAAAATGAAAGCATAGACCGATGCTGCTTACAAAAGGATATATAAATATATTTTAAATCTTGAGCTCTTAAAAGCAGCAGGACTGTGGGTGCACGATCATCGCTTTTTGTCCAGTCTAATTCAAAGAGAACCGATTCCTCCAGGCACGGTTGCATAGCGCAAGTAAACAGGAGCGTGCATGCTTTTTAAGTTGCGCGCATCACATCACCTGCGCGACTTAAAAAGTGCGCAAGCTCCCGTTTACTTGCGCTAAGATCGCATTTGCACGCATATTGGGCCATCCTTATTGGATCCCTGCTTTTAAGAAAACTACAAATTAAAAACGATTTCCAACCAGCCAAAGTGGCTAGTGGGAGAGTCTGTCTAATCCGCCACAGCTGAAATCTACCCGCATTTGGCAAGTTAGCGGGTGTTAATGTCAAGCCCTGTTATGAGGTGTTGTGCATATAACTGCACAATTTCTTTCTTTGATGTCCACTTAACTATTGTTAGTGTGAAAAGGAACAATTGTTGATGTCTTATTGCCACATAGCATTCATGTTACCTAGAAACTGCAGTTAAACATACAGTTTAAGTCAGAATTATTCGCCCACCTTCAAATTTCTTTTTCATATATTTCCCAAATGATGTTCAACAGAGCAAGGAAATTTTCACAGTATGTCTGATTATATTTTTTCTTCTGGAGAAAGTCTTATTTGTTTTATTTCGGCTAGAATAAAAGCAGTTTTTCATTTTTATGAACCATTTTAAGGTCAATATTATTAGCCCCTTTAAAGCTATTTTTTTTTCGATAGTCTGCAGAACAAACCATCTCAAAACAATAACTTGCCTAACTTTACCCTAACCTGCCTAGTTAACCTTATTAACCTAGTTAAGCCTTTAAATGTCACTTAAAGCTGTATAGAAGTCTCTTGAAAAATATCTAGTCAAATATTATTTACTGTCATCATGGCGAAGATAAAATAAATCAGTTATTAGAAATTAGTTATTAAAACCATTATGTTTAGAAATGTGTTGAAAAAATCGTCTCTCTGCTAAACAGAAATTGGGGAAAAAATAAACAGGGGGCTAATAATTCAGAGGCGCTAATAATTCTGACTTCAACTGTATGTTGCGATACGTTCGTATTTCTAATAAGCCTGTGTTGCACCTGTTTGTCTGACACAAGCAAAAGTCATGCGAGAGTACCTGTGTGAATGCTTGTATGTTCCTCCAGGCTTCTTTTAGTGACGAAAGACTTCTCACAGACCGTGCAGTGAAATCTCTTAAGGGAGTCGTGCAGTGCCCTGTGCATCTTCAGGCTGTGCTTGGTGGCAAAGCTCTTCCCACAGACTTTGCAGGAGTGCGGCCTCACCCCCGTGTGGTTCAACATATGAATACGCAACGAGTACAGCTTGGGCATAGTCTTGCCACAGATGTCGCACACAAACTCTCGTCTGGTGCGGAATCTGGCTTGATCATCTGAGCCCTGAGAATCTTCTGTGGCCATGGCTCGGGTCAAACTGGCTCTCTGACTCTTCTGATGCTTGTGACGGGCCAAATGCGCACGGAGCGAGGCCGCGTACTGGAACTCCTTATTGCATATCTGTGAGGAGAAAAGAAAAGTTAGAAAGTGAATTAATAATGCATAGCATAAGGTCAGGTTAGAATGGTTACATTTATTCAGGCCAAGGGTACGTACGCTGCACTTGAAGATGCGAGCCTTCTCGTGTTTCAGAGCATGCATGATGAGTGTGTATCTCCTTTGAAACACCATGCCACACTCATTACACGCATGTTCTCCCTCCACTGCTCCTTCAGAGTCTCCAGGCTCCTCTTCCACAGTTTCTGGCTGCTCTACAATAACAGGCTCCGGTTCCTTTGCTGAAGTCACTATAGCATCGGGAGCAGCCTCCAAGTTTGTTTCTGAAAACTCTGTCTCAGGATTCTTCTTCGCAGACTGAACTGGTCGCCCTCTCTTGGCAAGGCCTTTCAGAGGTGTCTGGAGACATAGCGAGATTCTAGTAAGACAATGTGGCAGACTGACTTTGTGCTTTCTCTTGCTCTACTTATACATGGCTCAGTGAACAACAATATCTTATTGGGGTCAAAGACAAACAACAGTGTCTATCATATTTCCTGGTAAGTAAATAAATCCCAAAAATGCCAACAACACCTGGCCAAAACTGCACTGAGTATAAATAATGTGAAATAGGTCGGGGTGTCACGGTGGCGCAGTGGGTAGCATGATCACCTCACAGCAAGAAGGTCTCTGGTTTGAGGCATTTCTGTGTGGAGTTTGCATGTTCTCCCTGTGTTCCTGTGAGCGTCCTATGGGTGCTCCGGTTTCCCCCACAGTTCAAAGACATGCGCTACAGGTGAATTGAATAAGCTAAATTGGCTGTAGTGTACGTGTGTGAATGCAAGAGTGTATGGGTGTTTCCCAGTGTTGAGTTGCTGCTGGAAGGGCATCTGCTGAGTAAAACATATGCTGGATAAGTTGGCGGCTCATTCAGCTGTGGTGACCCCAGATTAATAAAGGGACAAAGCCGAAAAGAAAATGAATGAATGAAAAATATGCCACTGATAGCCCTAAATTAAAATATATATAATGTTGACTCAAAACAAATGTAAAGCTAAACTAAAACTGGTGGTGTAAACGTGCGTGTGTGTGTGTGACATTCTGAATTATGTATATTAATTTTTTCCTTTCAGATGGTTATAAATCATACCATGAAATTTGATTTTACATGGTTTTGTAAATCATTTCTATCATTTTCACTCCTTACTGTCTTGATACTGTGTGGATAATTTTGTAATAAATTGGCTTTTCATAAAATGTCAAGTGTCTGAGTTTCTGCATTCATCCCCACATGGTGAAGCAGTTTTACTAAATAAAATAAATAAAAAACACTGTTTACATCCATATTTAGAATTTAATAACTACTTAATAATAAAGTTGTTAAAATAAAAAGAAAACAAAACTTCTCCTGACCTTATTAAAATGAGTCTCAGTTGCTCACAGTGCCTTTAGGACATGACATACTTTGCAAAAGGGTGAATCGGTGCCACATGAGGGGAACTATTGAGCACCCTTTTAAGCCATGAAATGACAGATGGGCCCCCATGTGGTCTTGTGGACTGCACAGATATGCCAAATCTAGATAAAGGGCACCGTTTGGGACAGGGCCATGATCACATTTACAGTTTAATCGAACAGCGGGTAAATGAGAGAGCATACCTTTGCAGGAGGAGAAGTGATTTTTTCCTCTTCTTCAGTTTCAAGTCCCATATGCAGACGAACATAACCTCCTTCCCTCACAGATCGTTTTCTCAGGTATCTTTTGTTGGGATCTATGCATTCATCTTCTTTTTTTTCCTCATCCTCAACCCCCTCCATCTCCACGGGCTCGTCCTCTGATGGCAGAGGAGGTGGTGGTTCCTGTTGCTTCACTTTAGGTGGTCTTCCTGGCCTCCTCTTGAGCGGTGCAGGGGATGGCTGTGGTGCTGCTGCTGGTGGCTCAGTTTGGTGTATGGGTTCAGAAGCCTGGGGCTCATCCTGCACAGCAGGGGGCGCTGCCGCAGCTAAATGCACAATCTCAGAAGCGCCTGTTTTGCCAGGATCCACACTAATGAGAAAAGCTCCTGTTTGCATGCTCTCTACGACAGGAGTGTCACCAACTTGTGGTTCTTCTACAGACCAACAGGCCTGTACAACAGCCAGGGACTCACCCGAACCTGCCTGCCCAGAGTGAGTGACCAAAGTCATGGTCTCGCCCTCCTCTGTCTGGCCACTGTGGGCCACCATAGCAAGAGATTCTGCTGAACCAGCCTGTCCGCTGTGAGTAACTACAGTCATGGTTTCTCCATCTACAGTTGCGCCAGCCAGCAATGCCAGTGATTCAGCCGTGCCGATTTCACTTGTGATTACAGCCAGGGATTGTCCTGCTTCAACTGTGCCATCGCTCTGCATAGTCACCACATATGTTTCAGCAGCAGTGGGTGTGATTGGCTGAGCTGGCACAGGCTGGTTGGGCAGCACAGTGTGGATGTCTCCTCTCTGATAGACCATCAGCTTCTGCTCCTCCACTTTCTTATGCACAGACTCACATATCTGAAGAACTTCAGCCATCAATAAATGGCGTGCCAGCGTGGCAACCTCTGCCATCACACAAAAGTTGAAGGTCAGATTGGAGGTGTAGGCAAAGTCCAGCAATGGCAGGAAACTGGCTTTGCTGAAGCCTGTTAAGTAAAAAAAACAGATGAGAGACAATTACAATACAAAACTCATACAGGTCAAACATACTACATATTAATGTTTTTAAAAGAAGTCACTTTTGCTCACCAAGGCTACATTTATTTGATCAAAAATAACATTCAGACAGTCATGTTTTGAAATAACTTTATGTAAATATATTCTAAAATATTTATTATCCTTGAGAATCAAACCTAAAAAGTTAGCATCATTATTTCAGTCTTCAGTAGTCTCTCATGTAATGCTTCAGAAATGATTCCAATATGCTGACATGCTGCTCTTGTGATCATTTAGGTTTTCAGTTTTTGGGAAAAATACTGAGAATTCATTCAAAAACCAAAAAATGCAAAAGTTTCCAAGTTTTTTTAAAAGTAGGGTATGACAAGTTTTCTTAATTTAGAAAGCTTAATGAGAAAAAAAGATTTATGTTAGATCATTTGTTGTTCATAATGTGCAAGATGTGCAAAATTAAACATTCAAAAAATATACACCTTTTTAAATTATATAAAAGTATTTAACTGCACTTGCAAGTAAATCATGTACAGTGATCTGCATATATACGTACACCCCTTTACAAATCATTTAGGAAGCTAGAAAATATTATATTTGTGCACATACATTAGATTAGTCAGTACTGAAGCCAAATCTGGAGCTTATCTAACAAAATAACTTATGATAACGGTCCAAAAACAAGTACACCCAAATTTACATGTTAGAGAAAAATATTAAATACAAATTTAAAAAAGAAAAAAAAAATCAAGAAGCAAAAAAAAAAACTTACAAATGTTGTTGAAATTTTGTAAGGTTTATTTTTTTTGCAATATTTTGCTTGCATTTAATTGTATTGTCTTTCAATTTTATATATATGTTTGGTGATTACAATATTATTTAATAAATATATCTGTTTAATAAATCTGTTTTGATTAAATGCACCAAAATAAATTGTCTATTTACTGAGAAATTGATAAAAATATTCATTTTCAAAATGGGGGGTACTCAATTATGCTGAGCACTGTAAATATATATTTTTCTTTCGGTAAAAGGTTCTGACAGATCATTTATAATTTATTAGAATGAACTGTTAAGACAGAACTGTTGCTGGTTATAAACAGTGTTTCTGATCTGCCACTCTTGAGGCTGCATTTCAGATTTTGCTTTGTCAATGGGGACAAATGGTCCCTAGCTCACTAGAGTTTGGATATCCAAATAAAACACATTTATACTGGACATAATAACAATGTTACACATTTAAAACCTTGACTTTGTTTTGTTTTATTAAACTCTTGAACTGCTATCATTTCTATCAATAGAATTCTGCATTTGTCTCACCGGAGAGGTCAACAACTGCTTCATGACTGGACACAGCACCCTTTTCCACAAAGAGCTCGTAAAAATAATCACTGCAGGAGGCCAGGACAGCTTTATGTGCACGATACTCCTCGCCCTCGATGATCAGTGTGATGTCACAGAACTCATTATTCATTCGCTGCAGGTTCAGCTTGTCCAGCATTGTCTGCCCATGCTTCTGTAAAAACTGCTTGACAATTCCCTTGCTGTCCACCTAGAATCACAAGTGAAGGAAAAAAAGAATTTTAAATCTCATTTAGTCATCAACTGTATTTGTTACAAAACTTAACTGTACTTATATTCATTTTAAATTGAATACACATGTTATATAACTTGACATTATTAAAAGTGGTCTGATTTATAAAATTTGCATAGCAACCGTCCAACAAATGAACGTACAACAGGTTTTTTTTTATTTATAAAGGATTATGATTCTTGTGATGGTCTAAAGTGGTTCAATTATGTTAAGTATGTTTACTAAAAGTTTACTTTCAGCTGCGCATTCTTCCATCAAGTTTTTTATCCTTTTTTTATTTTAGATCACAACTTTTGCATTGAAAGTACATTTAAAAATGAGACAGCTGGTCTTTTATAGCAATTAGGAGTTCCTATTTTAAGGAATTTCTGTTAACAATTTAAGATTCAGTGACATAAATAACATAGTGTACTTACAAACACCAGTTCATGTTTATCAACTGTAGTGGACTGCTCCTCGTCCAGATCCTCATGTATTTCATCATCCTCTTCCTCACTGGCACATGCAGAGGAGATCTTCTGTCTAACTTGTCGGACAGCTTGTTTTGTGGCATCTTCAGTATTGCTTCTCCCCTTCTCCTGCTTGGTTTGGCAATGATTGCATTCCTTGATGCAGTCCTTCACTTGCTTCAGCACACCTGTGATTAGGCAGAGGTTTATACAACATGTATTTTTACATTATATACAGCTATAGGGAAAAATCAAGAGACCACTGGAAAATTTTAAAGTCCCCATGAACCGGAAGCTGCGATCGTTATTTTTTTCGTATTGTGACGCAGTTCCTAGAGAAACAGAATTTAAATAAGCAAACAGTGGGTGTGGATTAGTTTTTCTACTGCAGGCTGAATGGATGTAGTAAAGTAGGCATTTCATACAGAAAGATTTGGAAAGGGGTTTTAGAGGAGTTATTACAACCTAATAGACTCCTCCTACTCACCATTTCTGTTTGTTGTCAAAACTGACAGTTGGATCAGCGTGGTTAATTTTGTTAGCAATGCCAATAGGGTATAAGCGGAAGTATGCTAAAGGACTTTTGATTTGTCATTAATCTGGGTTGAGCGATTCTGATGAACTGTATGCCGTTACAAAATCAGCGCGTTTAAGGTCTGTTTTCTTTAAAAACGATAAACACGTGAGTGATATCCAAAACAAATCGGATCTCAGACTGTACAAGTAACACTGCATTCAATTACATTTTTCCTCGCCATGTCTTTAAAATATGAACATTTATTTTTTTACCTCAGTATGTTTAATGGAGCTTCTGCGTTAGCCTGCCGATTCTGACGGGCGCATGCGAGTAAACGGCTTTTTGTCTCGTTTTACGCTTGAGAAACTAAATGAATGCCAAAGTCTAACTGATTGTATTTTAATTACATTACAACATCCATGCTGTAAAAGGAATCGTATAAAATGGAAAAAACTCACATTAACCGTTCACCGGAAGTTTATCAGTATGGAAAGAAAAACTAGCTCCGCATATACCCTATTACTTCAAAATCACGTGATCTGAGAATTTAACGGAAAACAAACAGGAAGTGCATTTTCAGATTTTAATTAAAGATTAGTAGGGTAAACTTTTTTTTTCTTAATGACATGCACAGTTGAATTGTTCACCACAAAACTGGCAATGCGACCTAACTAAATCATATGGTTAGTTTTGATTTCTTGGGGTTTATTTTGAGTGCGTTTGAGTAAAATTGTAATATTTGTTATATATATTTTTAAAGGTCTTCTTAAATTAAGTAAATAAATAAATAACAAAAAATAGCTATTTAGAGATTTTTATGAGAAGAGTCAGATAATGAACGTTTTCTTTTGTTGTCATTTAAAATTAGAAAACAAAAAACACATTTTAATTCTCAGTTAAAACATTGCGTTGCCTAAAAATTAATTTAAACATGTATGTGGGGAAAAACATGGCACGTTTTTGTTATTTCATACATAAAAATTCTACACACTAGTTTCATTCTGTAAAATACCAATAACATTTCTTCCATATTTAAAATAAAAATGTCCCTTAGAGACTTTATTATTATATATTCTAGTAGTTTGCAGCAAGTGGCAAATCATACATTTGAAACCACAGTCAATTACCATTTTGGTGTTTTGCTGCAATCCTCAAATAGTATTTTATTATTTCATCAAATTATAATTGGTCTATATATTTCAGTCAATCGTATTATGTAAAAACTAATGCTACAATTAAAGACATTTTAGCGTGTCTTATGTAAATCGTGTTTCTACTACTGATCTACACAAAACACACAAATAAACCAAACACTTTCTAATGTATGAGAGGAAATACAGTCTGTATTGAGTTTATTGGATGCTTGAACAAAAAAAAAAAAACATTTTCATCTCCTACCCCTATATCTCACCGGCGTATTAATAATTATGATGACAATAAGAGGCAATTGTGTATTCTAAATGCCTGATTCATCTTACCTGACCAACTTAATATGAACTTATTTGTAAAGCATGATTATGCGATTTACCGTTACACAGCCTGTCACATCTATAACTACCATAAACCTCACTGACTTTATTCCTACTTTTCTTTATCACAGACACTATCCAGGTGTTGCTTTCTTTCCTGTCACTCTTTGGAGTGTGACAGACTGTGCCAGAAACATTAACATGACACCAGCTGTCAGACAGCATTACAGAGCAGTGTGGCATCAGTCTGGAAGCTTCTTGGTCATTAAAGCAGTTATTCTCGTACCTCTCCACCAGTATTTCTGGGAGATGATCTCCCACGTCTGCTGCTGGTTGAGGTGTTCCCCTCCGGACGTGATGTGCGCCTCCGTGATCAGTTCCTTCCGCCTGTCGGCCGTCAGCACCACTTCCAGCTCCGTGAACTCATCCAAGCCTTTCTGCCGCCGCTGGTAGTAAAGGATCCCATTGCGCACTATGTAACAAGCCGCTGCCTTTCGGATCTTCCTCTTGGTGTTGCCGTGCGTGCCCGGCGCGTAAGGCTCGCGTTCATCGGTCAAGTAGCGCTGGATGGCTAAATAACTCTCCTCGCTCGACATTACACCGATTAATGACGCTCACGCAACAAAAACAAGACACATCGGCCAATGAGAGGTATTCTCGAGCGCAGAATTCAATGACGTATTTTTTCAGCCCTTTTGCGGTTCCATGGATGTCCCAGAAATGTATCGAGGGTGATATTTCTGAAATGTTTTCCAAGTGGGAACGTCAGTTCTTGACCGTGTGGGGTAGACTTGCATGAACAGACAAAATGGCTGCTGCACAACCGGATGTTGCGTTTGAAATGGCGGAAGCAGCGACGAGCACTCCACACGAGTAGAGCGTCGCGGAAACGGCAGAGCGCGCTGTTTACCAACAAGAGCATTCTTTTTTTTATTGCACTATAACCTGACGATTCATTTTCTTTTCGGCTCAGTCCGTTCATTAATCTGGGGTCGCCGGAGAGGAATGAACAGCCAAGTTATCCAGCATATGTTTTAAGCTGCGGATGCCCTTCCAGCGGCAACCCATCACTGGGAAACACCCATACATACTCATACACTACGGCCAATTTAGTTCATCCAATTCACCTACATGTTTTTTGACTTGTGGGAGGAAACCTGATGATAATAACAACACAAATACAATAAGGCAAAATTCGATGAACAACTTTCATCTACATTTACAGAACAGAGCACAATCAATAATCAAATCAATAGGATAATAATACAAATAAATACAATTTAAAAATGCTGTAGAATAGGCACACACACAAAAAACAAACAAACAAAAAAAACATGTACACTACCGGGCTTCAATTTATAAAATTTTTTCAAGAAACTAAACATTCTTCCTAATTTAGATTTGAACAACTTTAAAGATTTACAGTATAACCAAAACTCCTTTTGAAAAAACTGGTTTTGTTTTAAGGCACTTGCATTTATGAATGTACAATTTCTCCAAAATTAGAATATTTTTCAATACAAATGGAATATTAACATCTTCCCCTAATTAATATAATTCGATAATAGAGCTCTTGGAAAAAGAAAAGACACGTTAGTTCTACTTGGATATTCATCTTGGGTTAATATTGATCTTATTATTTTATTAGGTATTTTACTCTCAATAAAATCTTGTCCATTTATCAACAAATAAGGCAGATGCATTGCATCATTTATATTGGTGACCACATTACTAACCATCATTAAAAACGCCTTCGGAATAGAATTTCAAAACCCGATTGTATTGCTTGTTTCCACATTCCAAGTTATATTTGTCACAAAAATTTCTGTGACTCAGAACCTCACCCTCTTTGCCTTATAGATGGACAACCGACCAATACCTCTCTCCCACCAATCTTTATATAAAAAAGAAGAAGATTTGTTTCTAAATAAAATATACCCATTGTTCTAAATTGGTGAATTATGTGGGGGAAATACGTTAGTAAATTAATTTCCAGTATAAAATAACTTGCTTGTTTTTGTATTGAAAAATCACAACGTAATAAAAGAGCAATTCCACCTATACTCTTGAAAATATTCTTTGGGATGAACCATAAACTATTATCACTTTAGCCATTTAATCTTAAACATGTCATTCATACAATCAACATTTATGGTCTTTATAATCCTTCACTGTTGTTCCTGTTTTAACGTAATTAACTTTTCTCTTCCAAATAAAGTTAAAGTTCAACAGAATAATTATTTAATTTTCTTGTAAGAAATGGAAAGGGAACCTGCAGGGTAAATACATCTAGAAAGAGATTTCCCTTTTGTTAATGAAACTCTTTCAAAAATAAAGATGTGCAACTATCTATCCAATCTATTTTTCTACAAGATCATTCTGACTTTGCCAAAAGCAGATGTTTGATGTTCCATAAATGATCAAAAGCAGGAAAAAAGTGTTGTGCAAAAAGTGCTGCTATATTTACATTTAGTCATTTATCAGACTCTGTATCATAAGCGACTTACAAATTAGTATGTAATCTAGCAATTCATCATAAAGAGCCAATACTCACTGATTTCTGCATTACTATATTTTACTATACTATACTATATTTTTTTGGTACCTTTACTAATACAGTTGTGTTTAAAAGTATGAAGAGCTGACCTTGAACGTGAATTAAAGAATCTACTTCAGGAAAAGTTTTAATTGTAACTTAATTATTATGTAAAGAGACTGTGACTATAATAAATAAATAATAAATGTCTAAAGTTTTCAGTTAATATAACCTGTTTGTTTATTTGCTACTTTTTCCTCCCTCCATTGTAGCCTAATGTTGAACTCTAGTCTATAAACTAATAATAAACTCTAGAAACAAAATATAAACTTCGTGTATTAGGCTAAATATATAGCCTAAACTTAACTTGTAGAAAAAATGACTCAGAGTTAGCCTAAGTCTTCTGCTTAGATGTAAACAGCAAATAGTGTACACTGCAAATAATGAGTAGCATTTTTGCACAAAAAGCAGATATAAAAGTAAGATGTATTTATTCTTTACATAAATATTACTGCAGTAGTGCACAGTTAAAAAATGATTGTGCCAACATGCTGTTTGATTTCAATTTAATGTAAATACAATTCCTAAATTTGAATCTTATTAGTCTGTCATAATTTTGCAGGTGGTTGCATTGATTTAATTCAATATAGCGAGGACTTAAACATCTCTGAGCATTTGCTGTGGGGCGTCTTTTATCCTCAGCCTCTCTCTAGGTATGCTAAAAACTGCCTGACAGAGATAACTGGAAAAGCCAGCACCTCTGTAAAGGGTTGCCAGGCAACAGAAATGACTCATCACCTACTCCTCTGTGAAGGCTTGTTAGCAGCATCAGTTTGTCCAAAGCCGATCCGTCCATCCTTATCTCTGATGCATTCCTTCCACTGAAGAGACACATTTAGTCCCCTGCACTTCTGACCTGCTGGACTGATAAAGTCACACTTCATGATGATTGAAATACACGTGTGTAGACATTAAGAGGAATTCAGAAAGCCGTTTTCACTTAGTAATTTGACGTTTTAAGTCTTTTCTCTCTACCTTTCAGATTTATGGATTACCTTACAATGAAGACATTACTGCATTTACCGTCTTTTGGATGAGACGTTAAATCGAGGTCTTGACTCTCTGTGGTCATTAAAAATCCCATGGCACTTCTCGTAAAGAGTAGGGGTGTAATCCTGGTGACCTGGCCAAATTCCCTCCATCGGCCTTTACAGATCATGGCCTCCCAATCATCCCCATCCACTGAATTGGCTCTAACATCATCTGTCCACTCCATCTATAGCTGATGTGTGGTGAGCGCTCTGGCGCTGTTGTCCTGTCGCTGCCATCGCATCTTCCAAGTAGATGCTGCACACTGGTGGTGGTGTGGAGAGACCCTCCTCTCATGATTGTGAAGCGCTTTGGGTGTATGGCTATACACAATAAATGTATAAATACATATTACATTACATTACTATTTGTCAGCTGTACCATTTACACCAGAGATGCCCAAAACTTTTCTTATGACGGGCCAAAAACCAAACTTGATTGAGGGCAGTGGGCCGAAGGTAAATACCAAAACTGTATTACATCAATATTTCCATGAGTAATCTCTTAATTTATTTCCTAATGTTTAAAAAGAACTACAAATCTAATACAGTGCTTTTAAAAATACTATAATTAACTTTTTACAGTAAAAACATAAACAATGCCGTTAATAACACACTGCAGTTTAATGCTGAATGCACTAAGCTGCAATTGCCTTTGCCTTGATTTGCTCGCCAGTGTTTTGTGCATTGCCCTTGTTTACAAAACAAAACAAAACAAATTACAAAACAAACAAAAGGTTACCTAAAATGTCAAAATGACGGTCAAGATATTCGCCATAATTACCTCCCCATCATTGTCCCTCTTTTTCAATTGGGATTGTGGGCAAAATCAAAAGATGGCCCACAGGCCCTAGTTTGAGCATCTCTGGTTTAGAAAGAGCATGGATTGACAAGTGAAAGTTGATATGGACATTTTAATATTATATTTTAACCCAATGATTGGGTTTGTCTATATTTGACCCCAACATTGGGTTAACAACCCAGCAGAACGTATCATGTTCAGTCTTGTCTTCCTGTTGTCTGCAGACAGGGGGCGCTATTACAGCCAAAAAGTGTCTCAACAGGTCGGTTCTTGGATTACTTTAGGCGACAGAATCACTCACACAGTCTAACAAATGATTGTATTTAGATTGGAATATTTATTAATCTAAATAATCACATAGCTATATTTTACATTTTGGGTCACTAGTGTGTATATAATAATCTCATGTGTTTGTTATCATTCGGTTTGCTTCTATCTATGTCTGTCTGTCTGTCTGTCTGTCTGTCTGTCTGTCTGTCTGTCTGTCTGTCTATCTATCTATCTATCTATCTATCTATCTATCTATCTATCTATCTATCTATCTATCTATCTATCTATCTATCTATCTATCTATCTATCTATCTATCTATCTATCTATCTATCTATCTATCTATCTATCTATGCTGTTTGAATGCTCATCTGGAAACATTTCATGATCCTTCCTATTTTTCCTTTCATCTCTCATTTATTCTCATTATTTTTATAGTGCAATCTGTGCTCTGCATATGAAAAATTATCTTAGCACTGCAAAATGAGACAAGACTAATCTTTCACTACCAGGCTCCCATGAGCACTTATAAAATATGCATAATCTACCCCTTTAATTAGAGTGTGCACAAAAAATAGGATAAAATTCTGATTTTATTAACCTTAAAAGGTTATACCAGTAATATAAACATACATCAGCATCTTTGCTCAGGGTTTATGGTATAGCTCTGCGCAGATATAAACAGTCAAATCTGGAGTGCAAATACAGAGAACTTAAAATAAACTGAACAGAAATCTATTAGGTTGTGGAAGACAGCAGGAAGGGTGAAGCAATCCCTTACAACAGCCGATCATGGTTTTATAATAACAAAAGTGTGTAAACTATTTGTTTTTGCAGATTGATTACATTTGTATTACCACAGTTACATAGTTCCATAGTATAACTTTTTTGCTTAATGTAGTAAAACCACTGTTTATATGTGGGTACCATGGTTCAGCTACAATAACCACAGTTGTTAGGGTTTATTTATGGTAAAACCATGGTTAATTTTTATAAGGGATAGTTCATTTATGTCAGCAGTTAATGTATAGTAAACCAACAATGACAAGTTACCCTGTACATATGAATAGATTCAGGGATTCATGAGTACATGAGATGTAAAATCTGAAACTTGTGTCTGTTTACAACAGCATTATTCTATTTATGGAATGCATTTATTTGAATGAGGGGAAAACAAACAACAACAGCAGCAGTAGCTGAAGTGGAAAATAGTTCTCCTAAAGAACAGAGACTTCTTTGTCTCTCTGGCATTAAATGAACAATAATTGCCAATAATTGTTCTGGGAAAATGCTTGCCTGTATTTCTCACACCCAGTTGTGGCTTTTGTGGTCAATCTAGGTGATTAAAAATAAAAATAATTATTGTTAATAAAAATAAAATACACTGTTTTCATAATTACATTAAAATATGAGTTAGGCTACTTATTTATTGAAGCAATTAAAAAAATTGTGGTAATAATAATGCGTAATTCATAATATGTGGGTAATACAATACATAATATTTTGTGAAACAAGCATCTATGTAAATGTTTAGCTTTTTTCGATATGTCAATGTCAATTAATTTTTGTAAAATAATTCTTGTTTGCTAAAGAGGAAAATGTTTATGTTCTTTCTTGACAGCCAGAAATCTTCAACAACTAATGCACATATAACATTAATAAAAAAGAAAGTTGTAGTCTTAAAAAAAAAATAAAAGTAACCACTAACTATTAACAAAATGTTCAAATACTGTCTATCCCACTATAATCAGTGGCAGTAATCAACTCGTTTAGTTTTGCCTTCATTCGTTTTTGCTTTCAATTGTGGCATAAAGCGCGAGTCTTCAACACATAATTTATTTACAACACATTTAAACATAAGTTCAACTAATTTCTAATAACTACTTTTTTATCTTTCCCATGGTGACAGTGAGTGCATAATATTTTACTAGTTACTTTTGCTGTATTCAGACAAAATCCCTTTAAGTATTTTATAGTTTTTGATTCAGATTATGTGTAATATAAAGACCTACCTAGGTTATGTTAACTAGGAAAGTTTGAATAATTAGTCAGTTTATTGTATTACTGGTTTGTTGTGTATACAATCAAAAATACACAGTAAATAATTCTTAATGAGGCTAATAATACTTACCTTGAAACGTTTTTTTTTTTAATTAAAAACAGTTTTTATCACTATAAGAAATAAGACTTATTATGACTCCAGAGGAATTTTAGTTTTATAGGAAATACTGTGAAGATTTCCTTGCTTTGTTAAAGCTCACTTGAAAAATTATTTTAAATTAATGGGAGGTTAAAAAAATTGACCTCAACTATATGTTAAAGTTTAAATGTGTAAAAATGTGCCTTGATGTACTTGAATGTTAGAGATTGTTTTGTAGTTCTCCTACAATACAAAGTTACTATAAAACAAATAAATTAACATGGAAGACTATTTTGAGTTATTTAATTAGCTTGTTTATGAAGACTGAAGGGTAATGCATAAAAAATGACTGAATAATTGTCCCCCCCCCCCCCCCCCCCCACCTAGTTACTCTGGTCTGGAACCAGCCAATGACTATAATACGCAGTGAACGAAAACAAACTGGGGACATACTTTAAAAAGCCTGTTTGAAATATTCATTGTAACTCCATTTGGTGTTGGCAACACAGAAATTACACACTTTACCTTTAAATTATCCAAAGCCGCAGCACTTTTTTTATTTGTTTGTCAAGTGAGGTGGCTTGCAATAAATACCGGGTATATGACTAACACTTCCTTTCACTGGAACGATCTGGTTTGCTGGGATAAGGCTCTGTCTTTTATGTTTCCTCAACCTCAGCACAGCTTCAGCCACAGTACAGAAGAGCTACATTAAACACACATTTAAGACAGAGCATTGATAGGAATAAGTGAATGGGTTAAGAAATGGGAAGGAGCAGAGATAAAGAGAACAGCTTCACTCTGTTTCTGGAGTTGCATTTTCACTGTAAGAAGAATATGAAGGAAAAAAGAGAAAGGAAAAAAAAAAAAGTGTGTTACCCAAGATTAACTTACGATTGATCTTAGCATAGGAGACTAAATAAAGTTAGCTTTTAAAGGAATAATTCAACATTTACTCACCCTGATGTTATTTCAAACCTATAAGACTTGTGTTCTTTTTTTAAAAATCTATATATTAAGAGCCAAATTGTGTAAAATGTATTTTGGAATTATTTTTTAGTTGTTTTCACATAAAAAGAAGAAAAAATATCTGAATGTAATATTATCTAAAAAATTTTTAAAAGACATGTAAGAGTCTAATGCTGGGTTCAGACTACATATAAGTTTATATAATAAATTACCTTTTTAGATGAAATTTTGACTCATGCTATTGACAAGAAACATTTGAGACTAAACTCTGTTTCCTAACCTGTTTGCTACCTTTAAAGATATCCACACTGCCTGACAAAAGTCTTGTCACCTACCAAAGTTTTAGGAACAACAAATAATAACTTGAATTCTAGTTGATCATTCGCCATCAGAAGTGGATTATATGAAAGGTAAAGGAGTCTAGATTACGCTTATTTTACCAAAAATAAAATATGATCATGCCTTGATTTTTAATTATTTAATTAGGACAGAAAGGTCTGATTTGCCTAGACAAAAGTCTTGTCACTTCACAGAAATAATGTACAGTATAGAATATAAAGTCATGGTGCAGTGGCATTGACTCTGCAATGACTATTTATTTATTGACTACATAACTTATTAATAAAGTCATCTGGAATGGCAAAGAAAGCGTACTTGCAGGACTCCAATCATCAATATTCTTTGGATTCATCTTCAATGCCTCCTCTTTCATCTTACCTCAGACATGCTCAATAATGTTTATGTCTGGTGACTGGGCTGGCCAATCCTGGAGCACCTTAACCCTCTGCATGGTGTAACCATATGGCAACATGATATTTATGTTCATTTCCCAGCCACTGTTTCTTTAAGCCCAACATTATTATTTTTTTGTTGGAAAGAGAAAACCTCAGCGTAGCCAATGATGTGCTTAGGTTAAGTCACATGACACGCTGTGTTTTTCTGTAGTGCAATTTCTGACAGACTGGCGTTTATTGTTGGTAGTTGCTTAATGCAAATGTAAACGCCAATAAAAACAAAGGATCAAATTATGTCAGATCCACAAAAAAATCTGAAACATCACCTCCAGTAAGTCATGATGGCATATTCACAACTCACAACAAATTAGTTTTTTGTAAATCGATCAAATGTATGTGTTACCAAATGGCAACACTGTGCAATAGTGGAACATGGAATATTGCAATGGGTTAGCTAGCTAGCAAGGTCAGCAGTGAACTTTTAAGGTGTAACAATAACAACATGAATGCTAGAAATATAATGTTGATTAGTCATGTGTTAATGACATTTGCATTATGGATAAAATCTAGTTTTAATGGCAATACTACTTTTGAATTGATATGAATACAGGGAACAGTGTATTAACGAGCACCACCATGTTCTATGGTAAGTGAAAGAAGAAAAGGACAGAACTGGCTCTTCCTGTAGATGAAAGTAAGAATGAGATGGGTTTTAGTGACCATGAGAATGATGCAGGCTAGACATTTGATAGAGACAAATCAGGTAAGTTAGCTCAGAGGCAGATAATACAGGTGTAGTAAAGTATATGGTATAATATATAAATATTGTTAGCTAGTAGCTACATTTTTCTGATGCATCTGTATATATTATACTTGTTATTCATTTGCTATAATATTTACTGGAGGAAATATTCATACCTACTATATGTTGTATACATGATAATACAATGTTAGGTTTGTTTTTAATAATATTCAGCAAAAAAAAAAAACAATGGAATGAATGAAAACTGTGGTAATATGAGTTGTTGGAACGTATGTATAAGGTGTCATTTATATGTTCTGTGTTCAAGCTTATAATACTGCAACACCAATTAAATTATTTCTATCAAATAAATTATTAATTATAAGGAAAGTTTTAAATCTGAAATTTCTAAGCTGGACCCACTGTTGGACGTTGTTGCCATATGGCAACATTTCATAAAGTACCTTAAAAATTATTTTTTCAAAATTTATTTTACAGCACCTCAAGTTAAGCCATTTTAAGAAAAGAAAAACAGTATATAAAAACACACACACATATATATATATATATATATATATATATATATATATATATATATATATATATATATATATATATATATATATATATATATATATATATAGATTTATCATAATGCGTGCTGTAGAGGGTTAACCTTCTTTGCTTTCAGGAACTTTGATGTGGAGGCTGAAGGCTGAAAAGGCGCTCTATCCTGTTGAAGAATTTGCCCTCTCCTGTGGTTGGTAATGTAATGGGCAGCACAAATGTCTTGATACCTCAGGCTGTTGATGTTGCCATCCACTCTGCAGATCTATGGCATGCCCCCATACTAAATGTAACCCCAAACTATGATTTTTCCTTCAAACTTGACTGATTTCTGTGAGAATCTTGGGTCCATGCGAGTTCGAATAGGTTTTCAGCAGTATTTGTGATGATTGGGATGCAGTTCAACAGATGATTCATTGGACAAAATCTACCTTCTGCTACTTTTCTGCCACAAATGATCAACTAGGTCAATTACTGTTTGTTGCTCTCACAACTGGAATCAACAACAAGACTTTTCTCATGTAGTGTATGATGTCATAAAGAAGGTGAAACACCAACTTCTGGATACAATAGTGTGACAAAACAGACCTTGAGGAAATGCCATAAAGGCAGGAGTATTGTTACCAAATTCATCTTTCATCAAACATCTTTAATGCTGTCGCCTCATGAAATCATGAAATTTCCCAGAAATGGTGTCAGTTGACACAAAGGGGGAGAGAAACAATGCATTCCTTTATTATAATTATTATTATTATTATTATTATTATTATTATTATTATTATTATTAATATTAATATTATTAATATTATTAAAATTATTATTATTATTATTATTATTATTATTATTATTATTATTTATTATTATTATTATTATTATTATTATTATTATTGTTATTATTATTATTATTATTATTATTATTATTATTAATATTGTCATACATTGTATATAAAACAAATCAGAACAAACTGAATCCATCATAAAAGACACATTTGATAAAATCCGGGTGAACACAATAAAAAACACAATAAAACACAATAAAAAAGAAAAAACAGGAAACTTTAGCAAGAGTCTCTATTATTTCTTATTGCTACTAAGGTGATCATTTTTTTCCTATGGGGACTTACAGGGCTCAGTGTGTCTGGCTAAGCAGACATATAGTTTTCCATCAGGGGTCACCTGGGAGAGAGTGAGTGCATCTGCCTGGATCTCTCTCTCTCTCTCTCTCTCTCTCTCTCTCTCTCTCTCTCTCTCTCTCTGTGTGTGTGTGTGTGTAATCAGAGAACCTATTTATAAGACAAGCATGTATTTATTCTCACTGGGCAGATAATGTGGAAATGCTGGAAGAGCAACATGGTCTTTAATGTCATTTGAGGACAGATTAGCTATGATTAATGTAGCAGTTTGCTTGAATATGTTGAGGTTCAGAACACTGTAGATAACAGGGGGTCTGTAACGTTGTAGACAGTGTGTGGTTGCAAGAACATTGCAATACTGCTATTCAGACTGATGCTGATATTCAAAGATGTACAACAACATTAGTGCAAATTGCATGTGTATATTTCAAGCCTCATAACCAGACAACAGACACACATATTAGTCAACCATCTCCACTAATTGAAAATTCTGAATTATCGCAAAACGTTTGTGACATTATACCATAAAAAGAAAGCACTTCAACTCAGGCTGTTTACTTACTGTATGGCATTCAGGGGTCTTCTAACTTCCATTTTATAAACAGCTAAACAACTTGTAGCCAACAATCACGCCTCTGGGGAGCTCAGTTAACAGGCTACAGGTGTTCAGCCTCCACTTGATAAATGTGCTTTTGTCCTCTAAATAACTTTAAGAACATAGAGTACACATTAATAGTGTTTGATTAAACCAACAGTACCCAAACACATCAACAGTCACTGTTTACTTGTGATACTGATCTAAAGTGCATTTAAAAATGTGCTTATAAACTAATAACTTCACAAACCTAAAAATGCAGCCCAGGCTTGTTCGAAATGCATGTCACAGCCTACAGGCGAGTTTTGTCACACATTTCAAAAGACAAATACGTTAGATGTCATTCATTCATTCATTCATTCATTCATTCATTTTCTTTTCGGCTAAGTCCCTTTATTAATCTGGGGTCGCCACAGCAGAATGAACCGCCAACTTATCCAGAATATGTTTTTATGCAGCGGATGGCCTTACAGCTGCAACCCATCACTGGGAAACATCCATACACACTCATTCACACACATACACTCTGGGGCACCCCCAAGGGGGGCTGTGGCCACCCCAATTACTTTGCTGTTGACATTATTAATTTAAATGTACTTACGCAAATGTTAAATATTTCAATAAATAAATAAATGAATGTATAAATAAATAAAAATGCAGCCATTAAATTATAGTGGATTGATTGGTGCCACTGACGTAGATGATTCACTGCCCCTCCCCTTCCCCGATTGTTGTTCACAGCACTCACACACCTTCAATAGACAGCAATGGCAATGTATATTCACCTTAAGGTACATCAATAGAAAAAGCTGTATTAATAACATCACTTGCATTAATAACATTCAATTATATTATCAGGGTCTGCATAGTGAGAGAGTGTGTAAATTAGAATGCCTTTTGTACAATTTGTTCATTTGTCTGTTTTAATAATTCTTAAATCTCATTAATTTTAGACACGGCATATACTGTATGATGTACAATTAAAGTAAGTGAAAAATAACTGAAAGGTTATTTATATATATGAAAAGTGTTTTTAAACTAAATATTGATATTTATTTGGTTTGCACATGTACTTGCGGAATTATTTCAAGGAATAAATTGCATAATTTCAAGAATAATTAGTTAAATGAATTAAAACCACATTATTTCATTTACCTAAAACAAAAATATAACATTACACTCAATTCATTACTTTTTGTGTGCCACCCCAAGATTTAGAATGGCCTCTTCTGGCTACCCCTAAGAAAATTTTCTGGGGGCGCCACTGCATACACTACGGTTAATTTTAGCATACCCAATTCACCTGTACCACATGTCTTTAGACTGTAGGAGAAACCGGAGCACCCAGAGGAAACCCACGCAAACACAGGGAGAACATGCAAACTCCACACAGAAATGCCAACTGACCCAGCCGAGGCTCGAACCAGCGACCTTCATGCTGTGAAGCAATCATGCTACTCCCTGCGCCACCGTGTCCCCACATTATATGTCATTATTTACATTTTTGCAAATCTGTAATGTTACGTAGGGTGTGTTGTGTTGTACATTTCTCATACACATCACTAGCAAACCACTGACCTAAATAGTACTAATAGTATTGTCAAAAGGTAGCATAAATGAAAAGTGTGCTGTGACCATGTAATTTTATCTTGATTTTACATTGCATTTATCTCTCTTGTGGAACCATGCTTCATCAGACTTAAACCCAAATGCTCTGCATCACAAGCACGACACCGTACACGGTGAGCTACCAAGGAAACTGACCACACCAGAAAAGTTGTCCATATGGAGAGAGACAGGTAAGGCGAATGTATTTGATTAAAAATCACAGAAACTGTTAACTTGTTTTGTGGTATAAATCAAATGTAATGTATAGCTCCACAAAAATGTAGGCTGAATAATATATGAATAATATATTTTTCAGTGAGCCTGTGTTGTAGCAATAACTAATAAAATTTAACCAGAAGTACTCAAACATAACTGTAGGTTGCTTAGCTGAAAGGCTACTGTGTAGTTGTGTTTATTGATGATGAACTAAAATGTAAAAGCAGACCTGCCAAAAACACAAGGGGTGCACAAGTGCTTTCACATGTGTTTTATTATGAAAATTACCTAAAATTAAGAAATAAATTAATAAATAAAGGTTATTTTGCTTTAACTTCACTGAATTAAAAAAATCTGTAATTTAAGACGTGATATTTGATGTGGTTTCTGCTTCCTGTGGGGAAGAAACAGGAAATGATTGTACAGTAAGGTTACACAGGAAAATAAACTGTTTTAACTGCTTTGCAGGAAGTACAGACTGAACTGTGAACTCAAGTCAGCACATCCAACCACCGTTCACTGGATTTGACTGATAATGCAGAACCAAATAAACAAAAGCTAGGCTTTCTCAAAAATAAATACACAGCTAATCTAATGTAGACAAGAAAAAGTTTTTTACAGCAGATTTTTGCCCAGGAATCATGGCAATAATGCTGAAGTAACATCTCTAATCATGTTTATCTTCTAGATCTGTTAGAGCTTTTGGTATAGAAAATATCTGCTATTCACAAAAAGGTCTGTTTTTTTGAACATTTCTAATCACTAAACATTTATTTAACACCCACTAAGAGACCTTTGATATATATTGCAGATGTTAATGCAGAAATCAAATAGATGTCATGATATATTTCTGCTCTCAGGGTGACCCCTCTCTCTCTCTCTCTCTCTCTCTGACATTTAAAGGGTTACATAAGGGTACAGAATGTCATGTGGAGAGGTTTTGAGAATTAAGGAGAATGAAATGCCCTGTTCAAACTATGTCCAGGAGAGGACGATGTATGCTACAAGGTGACTTTCTGTAGTTCTGGAAAAATCCCAGAGGCACCAGGAGTTTACGAGCCTGTAAGTGACCTTGAAGCACGAGCAAGGCCTCCTGAAAGCATGTTCATGATATTCAAGCTAATGAAAAACTAATCATTAACACCAATAACTAGTTTTTGATCTTTGCATTAAAAGTCTGTTTTATAGAAATATATTGACTGAAATATATTGATATTACATGCAATTTAGCATTTCTACAACAGATCTACAGTATGTACACTGTGAAAAGTGATTAGTTGACCACTTTAAAAAGTGAGTAAACCTGTTGCTTTTAAAGCAAGTAGTTGACTTAAAAAGTAAGAAGGTGAGTAAACCCTTTGCCTTAAAATTAGTATTGAATAAAGTATCCCAGCAGCAAAACGACATTAAATTTACATTGACATTGAGGACAAAAATGCAAATGGATTTGATGTCAAAACATTGAAGTGTCGAGTTGACATCTGACATTGGCATAAAAAACTGGCTAAAAATCAATGACAGAACTGTTCTGTAATTAATATTCGGTGTGTTTTTGATCAAAGTTTAATTTGAGTTTTTTTTACATCAAAATTATTAGCATTTTTTATTTGCTTTTTATGTGCATAATTATAAAAATTAATTTAAGTCAATTTAACAGTGTTACAATGGGTTTACTCATTTATTCTATTTATTCTAAAATAACTAATTGCTTTTTACAGTGTAGAACTAAAGCAAGTGCACGGACTCTGCTGTTGCATTGGGAAACAAGGAGATGGTGGCAGAAAAGGCATGAGTTTAGTTTAAGTCCATGCTGGGAAAATGGAGATGCTGTCTTTCCATGGGCTCATCGCCAAAACATAGGATTAGTAACACCCTGAAATTCCCCACACCCCCCTACTCCATTACGCAAACCAGCATTGTATTCCCATGCCTTGAGAGTGGAGATTTAATAAAGTGTTTGCAGGATAAAAGTACTGCTGCTGTTTCCATATACTTCACTGTCCCCCACACCCAACACTGGCCTTTTCAAACTAGCTTTATTAAAAATACTGGAATTGTTCCTAAAACAATTTTAGTAATGGTGTCTGGATTATTTATTTATTTATTTATTTATTTATTTATTTATTTATTTATTTATTTATTTATTTATTTATTTATTTGTGAATGAATGAATGAATGAATGACACTGAAAAAAAGATAATTAAATTCCTACCTGTCAGCATAAATAGTTCAAGGGGGGTGTCACTGCATTCCCCCAGTCTATCTGTTTAGTGCCATCACAAAACCTTAACTGGGGAGGATTAGTTTTGAGCCCATCACAGCAACTCATTTGGTTGGGCCATCGTAGGCTGTAAAACAGTGATTCATGCACTTCAATCTAGTAACCATGCAGTCACTACAACACAATGTGCCTCCTAATAATAAGCCCTTTGTCAGATGACTCTCAAATCACACTGAGAGCAAACAGGCGGTACTGGTTCATCTTATAACTTGGGGCCTCTCTGTTTCCCAGAATGCACCAGCAGGCTTCTTTCCGAAGGGCCACAATAGATGTGACCTAATGCTGACTTTGCTTGGATAAATGTGATGGTGAATAAAACATTCACAAAACCACTCATTTAAAAACAACCCATTGATATGCAAAGCTCTATCAAAGGCTGAAATTAGCATACTTTATGCGTTCTGTTCCCTTTAAAACATTATAAATAGGCTGCAATAAAATTTAAATATGCTGTTCACAGAAAGTAACCTCACGTTCAAGGAGAAAGTAATTCCTGGAGACTCCTAGTGTATCCAGGCATTCCTGCTAGTAATGATAAAAAGAACTGTGGCCAGAATTCTGAGAAATGCCTCACTCACCTGTAGGCCTGCCTACTTTTATGCAGGTACAGAATGTTTCTCAGTGAACTCAAGGTCAAGGTCATTAAAAAAGCAAAAAAGAAACAGTTCTAGACAGTTAACAGATAAATGAGCAAAGTAAACAGGAGAAATGGCAAAAACAACGATCAAAAGGGATTCTTCCCATGTAGAAATCTGGTACATGAAAATATGGTCTATGCAAATTACATGACATAAACGTTCATTTGGATATGTAAACAAAAATACATGTAAGCAGCCATTTTTGCTATATATATATGTATATATATATATATATATATATATATATATATATATATATATATATATATATATATATATATATATATATATATATATATATATATATAGACATACATACTACAAGTGTGGTATTGCGTTTAAACTCGGAGTCTAAAAATCCTTTTGTATTAGGAACTACTTTCGTCCGCCATTCATTCACATCTGTAGCTGACGTCAGAACAGCAGAAACCGTTACTAATTTACCATTGTCACTTTAGAGCTAGTATTTGAATGATTCTCTTGCGTAATGTCTAACGTGATGACAAAACAGGTGATTTTGCTCGCATTTTAAGATTATAAGGCTGAACGGCCAAATAATACCTCCAAAAAGTAACTCAGGGTTATACAAAGAGTGGTCAACACAAAATACACACATTCCTGATATCCGAGTCCCATCTCACACTCAACACACTACAATTAAATGGGATAATTACAGCACTACAAAATACAAAAGATAGATCGACTTGGAGTGTCACTTACTGGTTTAATAATGATTTTATCAGCTGTAGTAAGAAATTACGAGTTTTTCTCATCTAGGGGCTTATTATGCCATCTCTGCCGCCATCATGTGGATAGACAATGTCAACCGCCTTTGCTCCGCTCAATGACAGGTTGATGGAGATTTTTATAAATATTTAAAATAGGCACTATCCTTATAAATAAACTGCAAAGTTGCAATTTAAACAACTACATTCTCACCTGAAAAAGCCTCAAATGTACAATATGTTGTCCAACAGCTGCAATATTTGTCAAACTGTAATGAGTTCATTGATTTGCTGTCACTCTATGTGGGCAGATTAATACACAAGAGTGAAGAGGCTGTAGGAGTTCTGATATTGCAGAATATTGCACGGCTATCACCCAATCAGATTTGAGAACCAGACAGAACTGTTGTATAAATATATATGGTTGAAAACAATATAAGGAGGGACACGGTGGCTCAGTGGTTAGCACTGTTGCCTCACAGCAAAAAGGTCACTGGTTCGAGTCCCAGCTGAGTCAGTTGGCATTTCTGTGTGGACTTTGCCTGTTCTCCCCGTGTTGATGTAGGTTGCCTCCGGGTGCTCCAGTTTCCCCCACAGTCCAGAGATATGCAGTATAGGTGAATTGAATAAACTAAATTGTCCGTAGTGTATGTATGTGTGTGAATGTGAGAGTTTACGGATGTTTTCCAGTGTTGGGTCGCGGCTGGAAGGGCCACGGCTGTAAATCGTGCTGGATAAGTTGGCGATTCATTCGGCAGTGGCGACCCCTGATGGATAAAGGGACTAAGGCGAAGGAAAATGAATGAATGAATGAAAAAATATAAGCAAAACATTTTGCATATATGACATACATTTTATATATGTGAAATCCAAATATGAGCTTGTATGTGAAATATGTAATTTGCATACATTGACATTAAATTCAGATTTCTATGTGGGTTGTGTCAATCTGACCAGAATTTAACCTTGAAAGAGAGGTCATGGTCTGGTGTGTGGCATGTTTTTGTATACACAGTTTGTATCTTTTCATTGTCACACAGGTACGAACGTGGGACTATGAAAACCTGTTGACAGCTCGGAAATGAGATGTTATCAGGCAGGATCCCAACTTTCACCTTTCCTGTACTACTGACTTGTCTTGTGACTGGACACAAAGAACAATGGAGGAGGTGAGCACAGGAAGGAGAGAAGACAGAAAGGAGGAAAGAGGAGGGAACGAGCAGTTGGTGGAGTATGTAAGGTCAGCAGAGTCAGGTTTCCTGCTTGAGCTGAAATCTCCTCTACAACCATTAACACAAGTGACTCAAGCACCAAGTTTTCTCCTATATTAACCACAGAGGTTAGCAAAGAGGTCATGTAGGTCAATTCCCAAAGGCCAGCATATCTCATTAATGCTATATTTGTTTTAGTGAGTGTGTTTTTTTTTTTTTTGAGTGAAACATTAGCGTTGTTGTCAAAACTTTGGGGTGGATGCCACTTATACTTCAGCAGTCTGTGTGTTTATGCAAGTTTTCACACATTGCAGTGGTTAGGGGTGTCGTATTTTAATAGCTAACCTAGACCCTTAGAGTTGTAAGAAGATATTTACTCCTGCAGAAAGAATGGGATGGGGGTATTTACACTGACCTATACCACAGTATGAGCTTGGAAAGGTCTTGTTTTCGCTTCAGCCATTTTTTTTTTGTCCTGCTCAACAATAGAGGGAAAAGAGGTAATGTTATAGAGAAAATATGGGGACATTTACACAAAACCATTGTCAACAGAAAATAATAGGCAGTATAAGCATTTGCTATTAGTTTACAGAAGTGCAGTGTTATGTTTTTGAAAAGGATATCGCATTATTTGTGTGTAAACTACAACAGTGTGAATTTGTGAAAACTGTGACATCATAAGCTCACACATTACTGTAAAACATATTTGAACCCTAAAAGAAATATTTGCTTTGAAGGAATAGTTCTGCATTTGTTTGCTTTCATTATGTCGTAAAACTATTTGAATATATAATACAATCACACAGGGATCTCTGGGAATGACTTTATATTGTTTTTCAACAGATATTGTATGAATATTCATTTATATGCAGAGACCATAATTCAATAGTATTTTAGTTAAAAATATGTCAATATTTTAAAAATACTGTATATGGTACAGTTACTTACTGTACACTAAGTTTAAGCACACTGTTGATGTAATATAGATTAATTCTTGTTACTATTTTATACCATTTCATTTAATTATTATAAATTAACTAACTCTAAACTGTTACTTAACACTGAAAACCTGTAACCATTGACTTCATTTTTTTTCCTGCTTTCCTGCTTACAGGTATTTAGCTTACTCTAAACTATCTGTTCAACAGAAGAAATAAACTCATAAAGGTTTATAAACTCTTGAGGTTTTATTTTTTGGTGAACTACCACTTTAACTATCATTTTTGCTAAATGTTAAATGATTAGCTGGTGGCTTAAATCTGAAAATGTACTGTTGTAAGTTATTTTAAAAAGAGAGAGGCAGAAAAACTTAGCTTCAGGGATGGTTGAGACATTTACATTTAATTTAGTAATGAATTAACTTAATAAATATTTAATAGCACTAAATGTGTCTCTTTTTTACTTACATTTTTCTTTTTTGTTTATTCCACCAGAGAAAAAAAATTTAAAATTGTTCCAATCAACCATTCAGCTTCCATAAATAGTTTCATGTTTGATTGTTTGTTCTTTCTGTAATGTTTTGTGTGTGTTTGCATTTGTTTAGGATGATATTTTAAAGTTTTTAGCATAATAAATTCTTTGTTTTTGGTTTTGAGAAAGAAACTCCTTCAAAACCGCCATTTCAATTTACAGTACACAAGATCAAATACTCTAAATGTTAGCCTAACCTCTCCTGAAACATGTTATTGGCTAAATCTGTTTGGCTTAAGTAAACCCTTTCACCATTTTTCAGAGCTCGCCATTTTTCAGAGCTTTCATCGTATTTACCATCTGTCTATTTTCTCTTGCCCTTAAATGTGGCGTCTCCTTGTATTTATCCTATAATTACAGCTGAGACAGGTTCCAAAACCCATCACCACTCTAACAAAGTTTTATTCTCGTTCCTGCAAATGACCATAATTACAACATTGCCATTCAAGCAGAATTTGGCTATTGATTATGCATATATGTACTCCTGCATAGTTAAATCTCACAAAGAGACGGGCGGAAGAAAACGTCAGGCCGAATGACCTGCTGAACCCACTGCTCCTGTGGAAGTCACAGACAGTGTCGGCTGTCCCCAAAGAGAAGGCTTGACTTGGGTACAACCATGTCACTTTGTGATGCTTGGCTTCATGCCTGAACCCGGCAGCTGCCATAAATAAACAGTGTTGAGAGCCACTGGCCTAAACCCAACCACGTCTACACTGGACGAGAGCGTATGGACTGCTGCACAGAGTCTGGCTTCACACTGGAAGCAGTGACCCTCTACTTAACCCCCATTCACTTCAGTGTTCAACCATGGCTAAGAAACACTCAGTAAGAGCAAAAAGGGGTAAAGAAATAGACAATAAAACATAAAATTCATCTCTTATATGTTCTATAAAAGTCCTTGTTTTCCAACAAAACATACAAATGCAAAGGTCAAAGTATATTAGGTCCCACTTTAGGTTCCTTTAACTATACTTTAACTATAACTTTGTATTTTATATATATATATATATATATATATATATATATATATATATATATATATATATATATATATATATATATATATATATATATATATATATAACAAGAAATACTAGTTACAGTGTAGTTCTTGTGTTTATATGTTAAAATACAAAATATACACTACCGGTCAAAAGTTTGGGGTCAGTAGGATTTTTAAATGTTTTAAAATAAGCTTATCCTGCTCATCAAAGCTGCATTTATTTAATCAAAAATGCAGTGCAATATCGCACTATAAAATAACTGTTCAAAAGTAGTTCATTATTTAATTTAATTATTTATTTTAGTAATTTTAAAGATTAATTTTCTGCTTCATTACACCAGTCTTCAGAGTCACATGATCCTTCAGAAATCATTCTGATATTAATAATTATTATTGATATTAATATTATTATTAATGGTTTAGTAATAAAAGCAATAATGACTGGAGCAATAATTTCATTTGAAACTACGAACAATAAGTTAGCAGTTATTTAAATTAAATTTTGAATAAATATTTAATAATTTAACCAATTTTTTACATTTAATAAATGCCGCATTGATGAACAGATAAAAACAGATTTTATTCTTAATATAAAAAAAAATCTTGAAAAAAAACAGACCCTAAACTTTTTACCGGTAGTGTAAATGCTGCTATTGAGGTGATATATGATTAAGGTGGAGGTTAGGTTTACTGGTAGGGGTAGGTTACAGCGTTGGTTGGTTGTCAAATCAGCCACATATAGCTGGTGAAGTACACAGTGAAATGAATCAATGCTCATCACAAATAATGGCGCTACATAAAAAAAACATAGCGTTACATAAAAAAAAAAAAACCAGCACTATAAGTTCGGTTTGGCATGATGTGTAGGAATTTGAACATTCTTTTGACCTTTCAAGTGATGTAAGTACATAAGTCAGCAAAATATATAACACAGTTCTAGTGGTTTTGTTATATTTGGATGAAAAATATATACATATTGTGCCTTTAGTTTAAATGTAATTAGCATAGGTTTAATCGTATTTTACAGTTTTTTTTTACTGTATATGATATTACTTACTGTACTGTAGTTATTTCACTGGGCTGTGGATCCTGTCTATATGTACAATTTACAGATTTGGTGTAATGAGTAGGGAAGAGGTTAGGGTATGTATAATTTAGCGGTTTGGGCAAAGTTTAGGCATGGTTTATAGGATCAAGATTCCTGGGATGTATAGGTTTAAGAGCTAGTTAAGGTTAGCGATATGTTTTGTGGTATACATTCTAAAAACGCTGGATTGTTTCAACCAGCATTGGCTGGTTGAGGTTTAAGACAGGGTTAAAAGCAGGGTTAACAATTAAAGTTAGCTGCAGCTGATATTCATTAGGGGTTGAGAAAATGATAAGTGTAGATCAACAGTGTAATTCTAAGCGTATTTACTTGCAAGTGAGGAGTTCAGATGCAAACACCTCAACGTGCATCTGAAATTTCCTTCTAAAATGAGTATCACATGTTTGTGCTCAGTAGGTTCACTTTTAAGAGGACTTATTATTCCCCTTTCTACAAGATACAAAATAATATGTATTACACAATAAAATGTGAAATTTCAGCTCAGTATATATATATATATTTATTTTTTATTCCTTAAACTGCTTTTAGGCTTTAATCCAAATTGTGTTTTTTCTGTGACTGTTGTTTTAAATTCAAATGAGATTGTACTACCAACCCTCTTTTGAAAATACCTACAAACGTATTATACGTATTCAAAATTGAAAATATCAAAAGAAGTGTCTCAGAAGAAGGTCGTATGTGGAGACTCATTTCTGCAATCTAAAACTTGACATTTATAATGCCCCTGACATTATCTTTGGCAGGTACAGCACAAAAAACTTTAATGGTGGACGATTGCTTCTCACTCAGATTGTCACTAATGGGCAGGAATTTCCTCCTCTGATCACATGTACAAAGGGAGAATATCAATCAAATGGTTTCTGCAGACATAAAATATAGAATCAATACATTTTAACCATTAAAGGCTGGCTATATTCACAGATTGTTGACAAACAACTGTTTAAACCACTTATAAAAATGATTTTTGCATGATACGCCTCTTTAAAGGAAATTAAAAGAACCTACTCATCCCCATAAAAGTGAAATTACTGAACCTACACACAAAAAATGATCAAAATGCTCATTTAGAAAATTTCAGACTGGCACTTAGAGGTGTTTCCAGCATTTTTAGAATGTATACCACCAAACATGCCCCTAACCTTTACTATCTCTTAAAGGCTTTTGGATCTGAACTCTTCAACTGTAATAAAAGCAGGTATACGTGCATGTACACAATAAGTGCATTGTCTCAAATGATTAATTTAACTATTAATACACAGTAGCTAACAGCTACTATACGTATACTATAGCATAAAATGAGTCCATTAATCATGTTTACTATTCTACTACACTACTTCTTTAGTGTGTTTCTTGTTTTACAAGCTCATTCAACATAAAGAGGAAAGTGTTTACTCAATTGAAATAATCTTGGGCACGATCTTAACACACTTGTCCAATCTATAATCGTCTCACTCATTGAGAAAGGCACACCCAGTACAGGCACAAACACACATCTGTTTTTCCTGCACCACATCACATCAGCAGCAATGAAGGATCAGAATGAAGGTATATTTATTCAAGTTGTGAATCTTAGTATTCAATCTGGATGTGATGCAACTCAAAAGTTGTGTAATATGACAAAATGACAGGAAATATCTCAATTGTACTTTCAGGCAAAGTCCGATTCCTGAAAAAATGACTCAGAAGAGTCTGTTAAATAGAGCATGACCAGTAAAGTCCAAATCATTAACAAATGAATCTTATAATTTTAATCCATTTACATTTAGTCATTTAGCAGACGCTTTTATCCAAAGTGACTTACAAATGAGGACAAGGAAGCAATTTACACAACTATAAGAGCAGCAGTGAACAAGTGCTATAGACAAGTTTCAGGTGTGTAAAGTCTAAGAAGCAAAGCATTAGTAAAGCTTTTTTTTTTGAGCGAGAGAGAGAGAGTACAGTTAGTGGTGTAGCCAGAGAGGCAGTTACAGAATAGGAAGGAAAGTGGAGACTAAATAGTTGAGTTTTTAGTCGTTTCTTGAAGACAGCAAGTGACTCTGCTGTTCTGATGTAGTTAGGGAGTTCATTCCACCCACTGGGCAGATAGAATGCGAGAGTTCGGGAAAGTGATTTCTTCCCTCTTAGGGATGGAACAACGAGGCGACGTTCATTCACAGAACGCAAGTTTCTGAAGGGCACATAAATCTGCAGAAGTGAGAGCAGATAAGGAGGAGCAAAGCCAGAGGTTGCTTTGTAAGCAAACATCAGAGCTTTGAATTTGATGCGAGCAGCAACTGGCAGCCAGTTCATCAAAGACCACTCGTGCAAAATAGTGTGTCCAGAGTTGTCTGATGCTCAAATGAATGACTAATGAAATAAATAATTGTCTCATGAATCATCAACTAGCTAAACTGAATCAAGTTACTGAAATTATTTTGTTTTTATTTTCGTCTGCCATAAATAATAAACTAGATTAATTGATATTTGGGGCAACACAGTGGTTCAGTGGTTAGCACTGTCGACCTGACAACAAGTAGATTGCTGGTTCGAGTCCCAGCTGGACCAGTTGGCATTTCTGTGTGGAGATTGCATGTTCTCCCTGCTTTTGCATGGATTTCCTCAAATGCAAACAACCTAATTTATTAATAGGTGTTTTTTCAAACAAACTCTCAAATTCAACGTTCAGGTCAAATTCAGTATGCAGTATTTATAAAAGCAACAATTGAACCCATACACAGAGATCAGATATCTGGCCACATCTGCTGCTGAAATAAGTCACTTGCTCAAGCAAACTAGAAAACAGATGGGAAAAGGGTGAAGAGGCAAACAGTCACAATGTGTATTGCACAACACACAAACACACAAAATGAGATGAACGCATTTTCCAAAGATATCAATATTTTAATAATTTTTGGGCAACAGTTTTTAAGTGTTCTTAGTGCTGTAATGTAAACGGTTACACTGCTATATACTGTTTAAGTAAATTATTTAACTTTATGCAGTTTTTATTACATGGCTGAATTACACAATTGTATGTAAAAGCTATTTATAACAGATAACAATATAAAAATGCTTTCGATTCTTTTTTTTTTTTTTTAAATGATTATATTTAAGTGTTTAAAAATGGAAATAAGTAAAATTGCAGCAAAATACGAAGACATGGCAATCAATGCAGGAGTATACAGAACATGTAAACTGTAAAGCTAATGCTAAATTGGACTATGGCATGTTTTCTGTTAGTGCTAGTGAATGCAGTCAGTAGTTTTGAAACTGACAATCAAAGTCTGTCATTCGGCACAGGATGTACTTCCACTGCCGATCCCTGCAATACATGTAAAAGTCAACAGAAAACCAATTAGTATGCAGTAACAACCCTAAAAATGCTTTAGGTGCAAAATATTCAAATGAAAAAGACAACAGTGTTCATACAGACCTCAGTACACCACTAAAAGTAGTTTGAGCCCCCCTTATGAAGTAGCCGTAACTGGGAACTACCATCTCGCCCTCTTCTCTGTAGTACTCTGGAACATCATACGTCTTCCTGTGCATAAACCATCAACATGCAATTAACTGGAAGGTCTTAAATTACATGGAAAACATCCTATTGTCTCATTTTAATCTAATCACCATTATGTCCATTATGGCGAATGACTTAATGGGTTGTTTGTTAACTCTATGAGAACTCACCAGCAGGAATAGGGGCACCTTTGGGCGTATCGACAGCAATAGAACTGCCATTCTCGATCCAGAACCGCTTCAAAGTACTTACTCTGCACTCCTGCTACCAGTCCATTACTAGTGCAAACTGAAGACCTGTAATGTAGAGAATACAGAAAGGGCTTTTATACTGAATGAAGAGGCTGAACAACGGATGTGTGTTAATTGCTAAAGGGATAGTTTCTCCTTTAAATTAAAATGTACTCACTATTTACACATCTGCAAGTGGATTCAAACTTTAATGATTGCTTTTCTTTTATTGGATACAAAGATATTTTGAAGAAAGCTCACTGAAAAAAATGATTCAAAGATGATACCTTGGATTTACAAAAAAATTTTAAGTTAAGGGGTTGTAAACAGTTTATTTGGGCTGAATTTAAACAAACGAATTAAGTTGAACATTACTCAATTTAGTTTGTTTGTTTAAATTCAACCCAATGAAATTGTTTGCAACAGTTTTGCAGACATCATTTTTTTCCGTGCTGGTTAACAGTTCTCAACTTTTTCTAAATATAGTTTTTTTTCCAAGAATTTTAAACGTTAAGGAATATAATATAGGTATATCGTTTTAGGAGTAAATGAAGACAGATTTTGAGTGAACTATCCCTCTAAATGAATATGAATCTTTCAAAAGAAAGCTTTGGAATGTTTGGGTTTTCTGAGGGCTCAAAGAGACTGTCTGTCCCACATGTGGCATGTGGTGGTGTGAGGTTGTCTTGTGTGCATCTTTCTGTTTATGCTGAAAGACTGACCAAAACCCCAAAAGCAATGTGTGTCAGACAAACAGGCATAAATAAAGCAATAGTTCTGTCCCTTTCCGAACTTTAATTTGCTATTAGAGGTCTTTAAAGGAAGTCTTTTAAATGATGGTGAGTGATAAATTATAAGCTAATGCATTGTTCAATAAGCAGTTTGAGTAAATTATTCAAAAAGTCAGTTCACTTTTCCTCAGCTTAGTCCCTGCTAAGGGGTCGCCACAGGGGAATGAACCTCCAGCTACTCAGTCATATGTTTTACCAGTGGATGACCTTCCTTCTGCAACCTAACTAACTGTGCATTCACTAATTGTGCTGGGAAACACCTATCTACATTCTCATTCACATTCATACACTACGGCTAAATTAAGGCCTGTCCACATTAACACGAGTATTTTCAAAACTGCAGTTTGCTACGTAATTTGTTTGTTCACACGAAAACGCGACTGAAATCGAATGTTTCTGAAAACTCTAGCCAGGGTGAATATTTTCCAAAACTATTAGTACAGAATGGTTGCATGGCCACTACAACTGGAGTTTTTGCATTATGACATCAGCGTGCGTGCTTTTTTCTCCTTTCTGATTTACCAACACAGTTGGGTTCACACCGAACATGGAAGACACAATTGAGAGCAATTCTGTTCATGGCAAACGCATTGTGTATTCCATGTCGTTCACACCACAGGATGGTAATCAGCCTCTGTTTTAACTTTGCATTGTATTCAATGTTCTTGCGCAAATACAGAATTCCACGTTTGGTGTCAGCATAAAAATACTGTGTGTGCACGACTTTAGTTTCATCCAATTTTCTTTTACCACGTCACAGGGATGTTTCATTTTTCCAGAAAGAATCATCATTTATGAACAAATCGATTAGGTGAAAGATTGACTGACTCACAGTTCATATTCCTTTCAGAATAAATCATTATTGTCAAATTATCATTTTTCAATGCCTCATTTAATAAATACATCTCACCATTTTTTACCTGATTGAATAATCAATACTAAATTAATTGGTTGGGTAAAATGATTAAGTGACTCACTCATATACTGTAGCTACTAGGCTCATCACTGTCATAAAGACAACTTCCTTGTTTCGTAGCTGAATAAAATAGGCAATATTGCACAAATAGTTTCAGTTGCACATTTCAGTGACACAAAAAATGAGTCATTACTCTTTGCTTGCCTTTTCGTCCGAACAAATTGGAGGGCTGTAACACAAACTGGAACTGAAACTAACTGTTATATGCCTTTTCATTTAAAGGGATAGTTCCCCAAAAAATTACTCATTATTTACTCACCCTCAAGTGGTACAAACCTTTAATAATTTCTTTATTTAGTTGAATGCAAAAGAAGATAATTTAAAGAAAGCAAAGAACTGGTAAACCCTGTCATCCAAAGTAGGAAAAATAAATATGGAAGTCAACGATGACCCGTTTCCAGCATTCCTCAAGATATCTTTTTTTTTGCTGAGAAAATCAAACAGGTTTAGAACAAGTGAAGGGATAGCAAATGAAGACAGAATTTTCAGTTTTGGGAAAGCTATCCCTTTAACCAAAACAGTTTTTGGCAAAGTAAACACTTGCAAATAAACTTGTATAAACATGACCAACTTCTGAATGTCATATTGTAGCTTGTTAGAGAGTACCAAGATGTTTACCTGTTATGGCTAGTGTGTTAAATGAGTTTTTTCATGTAATTGCAAGCAATTCTAAATTGATTTAACCAGTCAGTATTTAGAAGTTGTTTGTGTTGTTTGCAAATGTCAGCCCTGAGGGTTTTAAGGTTTTCTGTAAATACAGGTTTATTTAGGGTTGCTGCTTGTTTATGGCCCATACAAACTGTTGTCATCACAACAGGGAGCTCTGCACTACTCCCCAGTCACCCGCAGTGCCAGACCTTTGTCATAGCAACGTTAACGTTACGGGCAACCATTCTACCAATAAGAAACAGGCCAGGGCCTTCTCTCAGAGGAATGCCATCTATGCCGTAGTGCAAATCAGATAGACTGCTCTTATAAGAGTGGGAGAGGAAGCAATACACTGAAAAACATACATATTTATAAAGGCAATATTTCAATATTATTTTATTCTTATTAAACATTTATCACATTTATAAATGTTTTAAGCATCATGCTTCTCTTATAGGGGCAGCACAGTGGTTAGTACTGTTGCCTCACAGCAAGAAGGTCTCTGGTTGGAGTCCCGGTCAGTTTGCATTTCTGTGTGGAGTTTGCTTGTTCTCCCCGTGTTCGCATGGGTTTCCTCTGAGTGCTCCGGTTTCCCCCACATTACAAAGACATGAGCTATAGATGAATTAAATAAACTGGTCGTAGTGTGTGTGTGAATGCAAGAGTGTATGGGTGTTTCTCAGTACTCGGTTGTGGCTGTAAGGGCATTCGTTGTGTAAAACATATGCTGGATCACTTGCTGGTTTATTCCGCTGTGGTGACCCCTGATTAATAAAGGAACTAAGCTGAAGGAAAATGAATGAATGAATGAATGCTTCTCTTTTAAGAGCAGTCTATCTGATTCGCACTACAGAAATTATTGGAATTAATACTTTATTTTGCAAGGATGCTAAAAGTGATGAAACATGTATAATGTCACGAAAGATTTCTTTTTCAGTTAAATTGTTCTTTTACACGTTCTATTCATTAAAGAAAATAAAAAAAATCTCAGATGTTTTCAACAGATAAACCCTATAGATAATGTATGTACATATATATTATAGCTTTTTAAATTAGCTCACATAAAACAGCAAAAAAACTATTGAAAATATTGAAATAAAATACTAAATTGTAAAAATATTTTACAATTGTACAATAGTTATAAATATATTTAGTAACAATGTATTTTTGGTAATTTATTTTTTCAGTTGTTTGTGTATGTACTGCGGGGAAAATAAGTCTTGAAAACAGCACCATTTTTCTCAGAAAACATATTTGTAAAGGTGCTGTTGACATGACATTTTTCCAGGATGTTGGTAACAACCAAAGAAATCCATATATGCAAAAAAAACCCCCAAATCTAATTAGTTTACAAATTAAGTTATGCGTAATAAAATGAAATGACACAGGAAAAAAGAATTGAAAGGCAGTGAAAGCCCAGACAGCAGCTGAAATCTCTCAGTAGTTATTCAGCAATCCTCTGA
This sequence comes from Danio aesculapii, assembly GCF_903798145.1. Lineage (NCBI taxonomy): Eukaryota > Metazoa > Chordata > Actinopteri > Cypriniformes > Danionidae > Danio > Danio aesculapii. The sequence goes on along the minus strand of NC_079440.1, from coordinate 28,939,939 downwards.
CCTTCGTCTTTGAAAATGAATATTAAACGCTTCAGTCCAACATCTAAATACCAGGATGATGAAGATGAAACCAGAGTGGACATTTCAGCAATACAATGCTCCAAACACAGCCAAGAAACTCTCAAATGGTTTCAGAATAAGAAAATTAAGCTGTAAAATGTGGCCCGGCCAATCACTTGACTTAAATCCAATAGATAGAAAATACAAAATAAAGATCAGATTTGATAGACGAGACCTACAGATTTTTACACTCCACATTTTCTGAAAAAATGCCACAATTTTGTACCAAAGAAGGTACAAACCCTTGTACAAACCCTTTTTATGGAACAGAATAGCCAATAAGACAAAGAAACTAATTTGTACCATTGGAGTTTGAACCTTTTAAGGACATGATTTGTACCATGGGAAACAAAAATGTCCCTTTGGTTTTTAAAACCTGCAGATACAATATTGATATTGTATCCATGAAGGTACCACCACAATAATGAAAATGTATTAATCCGAAAACGCTTACCAAATGTTTATTAAAATGACTTAAATGTTTAGTTTACAATACCTATAGTTTTGTTTTATCAGTTGTTTTGTATTATAGAACTTAATAATTCATGTTTATGAGTTTCTTTATGCTTTATGTGTTTTTTAATATGGAAATTATTCATAAAATCACTTTGCCTTTCCAGAAATATTTATTTCCATAGATATTGTTATAAAGAATGAGTTGTTCAACACCTATGTACCATTTTCATAAAAACAATTGTGTACCTTCATTTCAGCTGTGCTATTGTAGAAAGGGTCAATAAATAGTCGCAGACGCACTTTCTATCTGAGCACACGAAATGCGTGTGTCATTTTTAATCCAACAAAAACTCTGTTCACCCAACACGCAAATCCTTAAAGGTCGAAAAAAGTATCACAACACTAGGGTCCTTAAAGGGTAAAGGAAATCTACAGCTAAACACTGAGCAACATAAAGCATTGTGATTACAAAGACCATACAACTTAGTCAAGAAATACTGACAACAAATGCTTACTGAAAGAACAGAATAAGATGACCTATGTAAGCTATGGTGAATTATGTATAACTGTATCACCACACACGTCCCCCCAGAATTCACCATAACAAAAGAAAAGTCAACGGCGAGGTGGGTGGATTAAACGACCACTGCGGCTCCGCCGCTCTGGGGCTACAGGTGACTTGTCTGCAGAAGCAGAACTCTGGGCCCTGTTATATCGTGTTTGAGGGGGCTGTGGCGGTGTTCTGAGGGAGGAAGGTGCAGCTGGGGGGCATCCGCGCCGTAGGGGTTTTGCCAACAGAATGGGTGTGGACACATCCAAGTGAGCTGGTTTAAGGCAGTCGACTGAAACTCGCTCCCGTTTACCAGCCATGTCCACCACAAAATGTTTACTCCCTGCCTCAACAACTCGAAATGGACCCTCATAGGGTGGGTGTAGAGGTCCCCTATGAGCATTCTGCCGAATGAAAACATAGCTTGCTGACTGAAGGCCAGAGGGAATGTGAGAGTGAGGAAGGCCATGACGGGAAGTTGGGACTGGTGTAAAAAGCTTTGCATTGTCCAGTAATGTAGCACGTTGAACTGTTGCTGACCAAGGACTAGAAGTGTTGGGGAAAAAATCACCGGGCACCCGCAGTGGCTGGCCGTAAACCAGCTCAGCAGATGAGGCCTGGAGGTCCTCCTTAGGCGCAGTCCTGATGCCCAGCATGACCCATGGCAGTTTGTCTAACCAGTTGCTGTCCTTGAGGCTGGCCCGAAGAGCAGCTTTCATCACCCTGTGAAAACGCTCACAGAGCCCATTAGCCTGGGGGTGATAAGCAGTAGTACGGTGTAGTTGCACCCCCAAACTTTCTGCCACAGCATTCCACAGTTCAGACGTAAACTGTGTGCCCCGGTCTGAAGATATGTCTGAAGGGGTGCCAAAGCGGGCCACCCAGATGGCAATAAATGCCCTTGCCACTTCCGCAGAAGTAATCGATGCTAGGGGGGCAACTTCAGGCCAGCGAGTGGTTCTATCAACCATGGTTAGGAGGTGTGTGTAGCCATGAGAGGGGGCAGAGGACCGACTATGTCCACATTAACGTGGTCAAATCGTCTTTCTGGGACGTGGAAAAGTTCTAAAGGGGCTTTAGTATGGCGATGTATTTTGGCCCGCTGACAGTCGACACATGAAGAAACCCAGGCCCTAACGTCCTTCTTGAGGCCATGCCATACAAACTTAGCTGCCACCAGTCTTTGTGATGCCTTTGCGCCAGGGTGGGAAAGATTATGGACTGCATTAAAAACCTGTCGTCTCCATGTTGTGGGGACGATTGGTCGAGGCTGGCCTGTGGAGACGTCACATAAGAGTGTGGTGCCAGCGTTGTCAAAAACCACAGCCTCTATCTGCAAACTTGTAGAGCAGGTTTTGAGGGACTGTATCTCAGGGTCGTTGACCTGGTCTACAGCCATGTCATTGTAGTCTAAACCCAAATGGACAACCCCAACCATAGCACGGGAGAGGCAGTCAGCGACATGGTTGTTTTTTCCGGCGACATGCTGCAAGTCAGTCGTGAATTCAGATATGTAAGACAGTTGGCGTTGCTGGCGGGCAGACCAAGGCTCTGCCACTTTGGCCATGGCAAAAGTGAGTGGCTTGTGGTCCACAAAAGCGGTAAATGGACGGCCTTCTAACAGAAAACGGAAGTGTTTGATGGCAAGGTAAAGGCCAAGTAACTCTCTGTCAAAAGCGCTGTACTTCCGTTCGCTAGGGCGTAATTGTCGACTGAAAAAAGCGAGGGGCTGCCATGTACTATCCACCCATTGCTCGTACACTGCACCAACAGCATAATCAGAGGCGTCCGAGGTAATGGCAATCGGGGCTGTGGGCGATGGATGCGCCAGCATAGTAGCATTTGCTAGGGCTGCCTTAGTGTCTGTGAAAGCCTTGTCTTTTTCTGCAGACCAGTCCACACTGTGTTTAGGTTTTTTACCTTTCAAAGTCTCATACAAGGGTTGCATGAGTTGGGCGGCACGGGGAATGAAACGGTGGTAAAAGTTCACCATTCCAAGAAACTCTTGCAAGGACTTTACTGTGAGTGGGCGTGGGAACTGTGCAATGGCCTCGACCTTTGATGGTAGGGGGACAGCCCCATCCTTTGTGACTCTATGCCCCAGGAAATCAATTATGGACAAGCCAAACTGACATTTGGTTGGATTTACGATCAATCCATGTTGACTGAGCTGCTCAAAAAGTGTGCGGAGGTGCATTAAATGCTCAGATTTGGAGGTGCTTGCCACCAGAATGTCGTCCAAATATACGAAAAGAAAAGGCAGGTCACGCAACACAGAATCCATAAGCCGTTGAAACGTTTGAGCTGCATTTTTGAGTCCAAACGGCATGCGCAGAAACTCAAATAAACCAAATGGCGTGATTACTGCTGTCTTGGGAATGTCTGCTGGCCGCACGGGCACTTGGTGATATCCCCGGACCAAGTCCACCTTGGAGAATATGACCTTTCCTGCCAAGTGTGCTGAAAAGTCCTGCACATGTGGAACTGGGTAACGGTCGGGTGTTGTTGCCTCGTTTAGCCGTCGGTAGTCTCCACATGGGCGCCAGCCGCCACCAGGTTTAGGCACGATATGCAGCGGAGAAGCCCAAGGACTGTTTGACCGGCGAACTATGCCCAGGCGTTCCATGTTTTCGAACTCTGCTTTGGCTACAGCCAACTTGATGGAGTCGAGACGACGAGCGCGGGCATAAACGGGTGCGCCAGAAGTGGTTATATGATGTTCCACACCATGTTTGGCAGTCAGTGCAGAAAAAGTGGGCTGCGTAAGAGCTGGGAATTCAGTGAGCAACATGTGGAAATCATCAACAGTGGGAATCATACTAGACAGTCTGATAGAATTGTCCTCGCTAAGCGTGCATGTGTATGAACAAAACGTGACGGCGTCAATCAAACGGCAGTTCTTAACGTCCACTAACAGCCCATGTGCACACAAAAAATCTGAGCCTATTAGAGGAAAAGCTACCTTTGCTGTAACAAACTCCCAGCCAAAACGATGTCTGCCAAAACACAACTCCACATACCTTGTGCCGTACGTGCGGATGGGGCTGCCATTAGCTGCTTCCATAGGCGGGCCGTGGCTGTTAGCCATTACGTCCATGTGAGATGCGGGTAGGACACTCCTCTGTGCCCCTGTATCACACAGAAAACGGCGTCCAGATAAAGCATCGTGAACGAAAAGTAGCCTGCCTGCACGGCCGACGCTCATGGCCACTAATGAGCGCCGGCTTTGGCGTTTCCCGTTCTGCCGAAACTGCACGGAGAACGGCAGCGTTTAGCTTTGGCTCCGAATTTTGCGTGGTAGAAACACAGGCCAGGAGGCAGCTGTCGTTGAGAAGTTGCAGCGAAAAGGGTGGGGTTTTCTGGTGGCGTAGAAGTATCATGCACGGGGAAAAGTGCAGACACACAGTGTTGTTGGCTTGCCAAAAAAAATTTATCAGCTTCTTCAGCTAGCTCCCGGCAATCAGTTATCGTTGTGTTAGCTAGTGCTGCCCGTACGTGGGCAGATAGCTGGCGAAGAAACAGCTGGACAAAAAGAAAATCCGGTTTGTGCTCACCAAGGAGATCCATCATTCGGTCCATTAGCTCGGAGGGTTTGCTGTCACCCAGTCCTTGGAGAGGGAAAAGCCTGTTGGCTCTCTCAGCGTCAGAAAGTTCAAAAGTTTTCAATAAATGTGCCTTAAGAGAGTCATATTTCCCCGTTGCTGGAGGGTTTTTCAGCAGGCTCACCACTCTGGACGCCGTTGAACTGTTTAATGCCGATACAACGTAGTAGTACTTCGTGGCGTCCGCGGTGATCTCTCGTAATGCGAACTGAGCTTCGGTTTGGGCGAACCAAGCGGACGCTGATGATTCCCAAAACTCCGGGAGTTTAAGCGTGACAGCGTTCGCGGTCATCGTCGTTGCACTGAATACGTTCAGCAAACAAGCGTCAGGGTCACCAGTGTAGAAAGGGTCAATAAATAGTCGCAGACGCACTTTCTATCTGAGCACACGAAATGCGTGTGTCATTTTTAATCCAACAAAAACTCTGTTCACCCAACACACAAATCCTTAAAGGTCGAAAAAAGTATCACAACACTAGGGTCCTTAAAGGGTAAAGGAAATCTACAGCTAAACACTGAGCAACATAAAGCATTGTGATTACAAAGACCATACAACTTAGTCAGGAAATACTGACAACAAATGCTTACTGAAAGAACAGAATAAGATGACCTATGTAAGCTATGGTGAATTATGTATAACTGTATCACCACACTATGAAAGATACAGAACAGTATCATAAGAGGTCTCTTCTTAACCATATCAAGTACAACTGTTACAAAGGTACAAAACTGTTCCTTAAGGAACATCATTTGAACCACCGTGTACCTTTTTTTTTTGAGAGTGTGTTGATGTCTGTGAAAAAAATCACACCTGAACAATGCATGTGACTCCATTCTCCACATAAGAGTCATCTTAAAGCTAGCATCACCAAAAATATAAAGCATTAAATAAATTTTTAGTAGTTCAGTCCTTTCGCCTTGTGTTATTTCATTGTTATTACACATAACTCATTTTTCAGGTTTTTTTTGCTTTATTTTATGTGTGTATTCTTTAGGTTTTTACCAAAATCTTGTTCAATTCCATGTCTGCTCCTTTGGAAATGTTATTTCCATTGAAAAAAACATGTTCAATACTTATTTTCCTTGCTGTATGTATGTGTGTACTCTACTGATTGTATGCATTACATCTGTTAAGAAAGTGTGGAAAAAGAGCATAAGATTGCATAATATGACTTCTTAATTGTAAATTCCCAGCCTGCAGTGAGACTGACAGACCGTTTTTCCCTCTCAAAGCTCCAGCAGTGTGCAGCAAACACAGGCTGAGGTCATTGGCACTGGCTTTAAGGAAGTCTCACAAAGTGGGCAGTAGATCAGGGAAAACTATATTGAGTCCAATTAACCCACTGGAAAAATGCTGTGGAGTCAGGCAAGGGAACTTGATGGAACACTGAGTGGCCCATGGCCATGTTTCTTATGCCTCCAGAGACTGATCACAGTAACCAGACTTTTCCTGTTCTAACAAGCTGGAAAACTGGTGAAATAAGGTCACTTCTGTCATGAGAGTCAAATCGATTGTAAGTCATCTTAATAGTCTTAATAAGTCCTGAGCCAAAGTTCCTGTGACGTTTATAATATTACACCACACATCACATTATCAGAAAGAAATGGAGGAGGGAAAAAAAGATAATATTGTCAAGATATTTGACTTGTTGTATAAAGGGAAAATCAAGAGAGGGCTCTGGGAAATTTTTCAATGTTTCGTCTGGGCAAACATTCACATTCCTGTGGCCAGCTAGAGTCTAGATTTTATTGTCTAACATCAAAGTCTATTCAAGAAACTTATTGTTCTGAAGCTGCTTTACAAAATAAAAAATATTGCTAGTAAGGATTAGTATCTTTGAGTGAATATGTCAAAAGTGAAAGTGACAAAAGAAAGCAGTCAGTGTAATGTTTAAATCAGTACAATATGTATTGTAAACTATGTACAACATGTTCTAGATTGCTGCATTCAGTATGAATTTCATGCTATTATATCAAGGCAGCAGTTATTAATTATGTAAATAACCATTCACGGTGTGCCCTGGCATTGCAGCACTGTGAGTGTAGAATGAGCTTGTTATTCCAGGAAAAGTTTAATCCTTAATGTGTTCAAAACAACAAAGCTTATACTGTTCAGTGCATTTCAAGCAGTCTCATAAGCTTTTAAATGGAGGATTTCACTGTGAGAATTAGTCCCGGGGTCTCTGTGTAAACCTGGCAATAAAGAGCAAATGGTGTTTACAATTATTTTAGATCAACAGACCAAATTTGTATGTGGGAGACTGTGAGGTAATTAAATTTGTGATATCATTTTATTTCAATGAACATAACTGTGTCATCTAAAAATATCGCAAATTTATTAGAACTTTCAAATTGCTCGCAGTTATCGTTGTTAATCTGATAATTATCTGACAACTTACTGAGAGCCCAACTTCCTATATATATATATGAAGAGTTAATTCTTTAATTTTTTGCAATTGTTTTCTTTAATGTAAAAACTTGATTTTTGAAAATGGCTAAGAAACTTCAGTTTTAGTAATTTTAATAACTGTGACCCTGAACAACAACATCAAAATCATAAGTCATAAGTTTCAATTTTCTTTTACTTGAGATTTACATCACCTTAAATCTCAGTAAATAAGATTTGTGCTGATGTATGGTTAAAGAGCAATGTCAGGCCTATTTAATATTTGAATTAAATTTTATTTTAGAAATAAAATAAAAATATTGTATAAAGCTAATTAGGCTATAGGTATGCAAACTTCTAATCAAAAATTGTGTATTGATTTATTTACAAAATATCTTCATGTAACATAATCTTTACTTAATCTTAATCTTTACGTCTTTTTTGGCATGAAAGAAAAATCATTTTGATCCATACAGTGTATTTTTGGCTATTGCTGAAATTTACCTGTGCAACATGAGAATTGTTTGTGGTTCGGGGTCACAAATCATGATTTGCAGTTGTACTCTTTAATACAAAACATAAAAACGTGATATCTGAAAAATACTACAATTTAGTTATTCATTTTTACTAATAAACTTTTATATTGCAAAGTTCATAATGCATGCAGAAATCAAAACAGTTACTGCTATACAGTAACAGGACTTTAAGTAAAAATGACAGTAACGTATGGCTATATATAGCAATATACACTTACCGGCCACTTTATTAGGTACACCTTACTGGTACCGGGTTGGACCCCCATTTGCCTTCAGAACTGCCTGAATCTTTTGTGGGATAGATTAACAAGGTGCAGGAAATATTCCTCAAAGATTTTGCTCCATATTGACATGATAGCATCATGCAGCTGCTGCAGATTTGTCGGCTGCACATTCATGATGCGAATATCCCATTCCACCACATCCCAAAGGTGCTCTATTGGATTGAGTTCTGGGGACTGTGGAGGCCATTTGAGTATAGTGAACTCATTGTCATGTTCAAGATACCAGTATGAGATGATTCACGCTTTATGACATGACGTGTTATCCTGCAGGAAGTAGCCATCAGAAGATGGGTACACTATGGTCATAAAGGAATGGACATGGTCAGCAACAACACTCAGGCTGTGATGTTGACACAATGCTCAATTGATACTAATGGGCCCAAAGAGTGCCAAGAGAATATCCCCCACACCATTACACCACCACCAGCCTGAACCATTGATCCAAGGTAGGATGGATCCATGCTTTCATGTTGTTAACGCCAAATTCTGACCCTACCATCTGAATGTCGCAGCAGAAATCGAGACTCATCAGACCAGGCAACGTGGTCCTATCTTCTTTAGTCCAATTTTGGTGAGCCTGTGTGAATTATAGCCTCGGTATCCTGTTCTTAGCTGACAGGAGTGGCCTTCTGCTGCTGTAACCCATCCGCTTCAAGGTTGGACGTGTTGTGCGTTCAGAGATGCTCTTCTGCAAACCTTGGTTGTAACGAGTGGTTTTTTGAGTTACAGTTGCCTTTCCATCAGCCATTCTCCTCTGACCTCTGGCATCAACAAAGCATTTGCACCCACACAACTGCCGCTCACTTGATATTTTCTCTTTTTCGGACCATTCTCTGTCAAGCTTAGAGATGGTTGTGTGTGAAAATCCCAGTATATAAGCAGTTTCTAAAATACTCAGACCAGCCCGTCTGGCACCAACAACCATGCCACGTTCAAAGTCACTTAAATCACCTTTCTTCCCCATTCTGATGCTCAGTTTGAACTGCAGCAGATCGTCTTGACCATGTCTACATGCCTAAATGCATTGAGTTGCTGCCATGTGATTGGCTGATAAGAAATTTGCATTAACGAGCAGTTGGACAGGTGTACCTAATAAAGTGGCCAATGAGCGTATATAGCAATGTATGGCTATATATAGCAATAACTCATCTCAGAAATATTAGCACTATAGCTGAGATAGCATGTAATCCAACAGAAATAATAACAGGTCAGGGATGTGATGCTGTGATGGGAATGAACTCCACAAACTTTGCAGTGCTTCAACAAAAACAAATCCCAAAGTACAACCTATAACATTAAAATGTCACATTGTTTTTCTAAATGAGATGTCATGCTACTAAAAGTGCTTCACAGATATACATTCAAACATGTCTGAGGCACTTTTGTGGCAGATTGTTAACGTTTCATTTTGGCAGTAAACAAGGCTCTTAAACTTAAGTGTTGCCATTATCTTTCCGTTGGCTTGTGGTTTGGGGAGAACAGCTGACCCGAGGCCAGGATTAAATGACATTTAGGAAATCTGGATTGACCCAAACATCTGCTCGTCTCTCTCCAGTCCTATTTAAGAAACGTTCATTGTTTCCGCTAAGACAAACAAATTATCATGATGTTGTCAAAGCAAGAACTCGACTCTGAAAGCTAGCATTAACTTTTTTGCAGTAAACATTCACATCTGAGTCTAATCATACATGCAAGCGAGCTCTCCACTGTAGTTAGTGTAAACCAAGCAGGCACACACACACACACCAAAAGTTCTCAGGCACGGTCAGCAGAAAAACATTCACAGTCTGTGCAGTGTCAAACATTGTTCCAAATAACTGTCCAAAAAAGGTGATATTCCTTATCGAAGGCTTTCATTCATTTATGTTTATGTTTAATAGACACTTGAAGTCAGCGTTAGTATTAAATTGGCCTCATATTTTTGTTGAATATAATCTGCTCTCTTCATTTATCTTAAACATGCTCTAAAAATGATATTGGTTGAAACATCAGGGTGTCATTTAATGGACTTTTCTGTTATAGTAAATGTTATTACACAAAAGCAGATTTTTATTTTTATTTTCAAATCACTGTCTAATACAGGGGTGGGCAAACTCGATCCTGGAGGGCCGGTGTCCCTGCATAGTTTTGCTCCAACCCTAATCAAACACACCTGCTTGTAGCTTTCTAGTGATCTTGAAGACACTAATTAGGGTGTTCAGGTGTGTTTGATTAGTGTTGGAGCAAAACTCTGCAGGGACACCGGCCTTCGAGGATCGAGTTTGCCCATGCCTGGTCTAATAAATAGAATAATCCTTACCTGTCCTCTACATTGTAAAGTTTTTGAAATAAAGTTGAAACAAACTTTCTAAAACTCATATTGCTGAAACATCAGTATGTAATTGTATGATCTTTTCTGCTAGAGTGAATGTTATCATACAAACAAAGTCAATCTGTACAGCATCTGTTTAATTGTGTAGCAACTGTCCAAAAAAAATACCAAAGCATTCCAGTCGAAATTAAAATCCAGGGGAGATTAAGCATTTGCCATAGCTGCACCTAAACATTGAAACAGTTTACCCTTCCATTAGAACTACAACATTACATATGTTTTATTTGTGATATCTGATGTCTGTTGCTATTTGCATCTATAATATTTTTAGATAAATACAGCACAACTGTGCTGATTTTTAATTGTGCTTTGTGAACAAATGGAGATTGAGATTAATGTTCCTCATCTTAATCAGTCTTTCATTCATTTATTTGTATTAGTGGGGACATTTGCAAAATCTTAAACAAAGAAACAAAAATACTTTCAACATTACAGATTTTGGGAGACAAAAATCCTAGTTAATGTCAGTGAACAAGCAATGAGCAAAACATTTATTACAGTGTTTATTCATCTTTGTTAATGTTAGTTAATGACAATAGTTCTGCATTGTTAGTTAATATTAAGTCATTAACTAATGGTAAAAACACAACTTTAATTTTAATGATGATTAGCAAAAGTTGAATTATGATTAATAAATGCAATTAATTGTTTATTCTTATATGTTATAAAAATATTAACTACCATTATTGTTAAGCTCTTATTGTTAAGTGTGACCTGTTTTTTTTTTGCATCTAAACCATTTTAATTTATGTATAATGGCTGGACATTTTAAAATGTCAAAGTCAAAAAATAAGTAAAAAATAAGATTTTTTGCATTACTACAACTGAACAACTGGCAAAAATATTCTATTTAAATTCATCTACATTCTGTTCGTATCTGAGTATTAAACACATTTTCTAAAAATGATACTGACTGAAAAATCAGGAGCATTTTAAGGTATTTTCTTCTACAGTGACGTAAAATGTTATTATATAATAACTCTTCAGATTTTTGCAACACAAGGGATAATAATGTAGTGTTTGTGTATATATATATTATATATATATATATATTATATATATATTATATATATATATATATATATATATATATATATATATATATATATATATATATATATATATATATATATATATATATATATATATATATATATATATATATATTCTATCGTATCTGTCAGTGGGCTGGTACCTTTTCGAAAGGTACAAATTTGTACCTAAAAGGTCCATATTAATACCTTAAGGATGCATATTAGTACCTACAAATTTTAAAAGGAACACTTTTGTACTTTTTAGGTACTAATATGTACCCTTGAGGTATTAATATGCACCTTTTAGGTACAAATTTGTACCTTTCGAAAAGGTACCGCCCCAGTGACAGATTGCGTACCTTTATTTCTGAGTGTACAGTTGCAATCAGAATTATTACACCCCTGAATAATTATCCCCCGTTTATTTTTTTCCCCAATTTCTGTTTAACGCAGAGAAGATTTTTTTCAACACATTTCTAAACATAATAGTTTTAATAAATCATTTCTAATAACTGATTTATTTCATCTTTGCCATGATGACAGTAAATAATATTTGACTAGATATAATTCAAGACACTTCTATACAGCTTAAAGTGACATTTACTAGATTAATTCGGTTAATTAGATTAACTAGGCAGGTTAGGGTAATTAGGCAAGTTATTGTATAACCATGGTTTGTTCTGTAGACTATCGAAAAAAGTTTAAAGGGGCTAATAATTTTGACCTTAAAATGGTTAAAAAAAAATTAAAACTGCTTTATTATAGCCAAAATAAAACAAATAAGATTTTCTCCAGAATAAAAATATTATCAGACATACTGTGAAAATTTCCTTGCTCTATTCAACATCATTTAGGAAATATTTTAAAAAGAAAAAATTCAAAGGGGAGCTAATAATTCTAACTTCAACTGTATATATATATATATATATATATATATATATATATATATATATATATATATATATATATATACAGAACATTTTCATACAAACATGCAAGGACACAAATTATATTATCAAACATGTCAATTCACTGATCTCCACATTTATACAGACATACCATTCCATGCCTGCCCTGTTGATGTCATCCCACCAGCATTCACTGGGCTCTCCCCAGCCGTAAGGAGTCCTCTGACACTCAAAGCTCCACAGCCGGTCCGAGCCTTCCTTCTCACTGAAGTAACTCCTGACCGCCACTAACACCTCACCATGGGGACACTGGAAGTTAAAGCCCTGGCGCCAGGCGTTCACCCAGTCCTCACCGCTCTCGTGCATGTAGCCCTGTTGAGCGGCAGTCAAGGAGAAAAGCATCAGTAGGCACAGAGCCTGCAGGACATGTGTTGAGCTCATCCTGAAGAGAAACTCTGTGGGACCTCTCAACGCTTCCTCCGTCTTAAAGGAGAACTGGGATGTGCTGTCCAGATGTTCTGCGACTCGATCCAGGGGTGATAATTTTCAACACGAGCAGACATTTATGGTCAGAGATTCGACTTTTTTTTTGTATTGTTAAGGAGGTTGATTCCAGCCTCCTCCCAGACCGTGCCTTCGACACTAAGCAAGATGTTTTAAAGAGAAATCTCACTTTGCTTCAAGGCCAAACTTTTGTGTGAACGGAATGAGTTTATTTTCAATCTGTCATCCATTATGTTAAACAGTGAGATGGAAACAGAAAGGTTTACAGGAAATTGGAGTGGAAAAATTTGTTATCTTCAATGAAATATGCGGTAAAATAGTGAACGCTATTTCGAGATGATCTGAAACTGTATTTGCTGACTGGCTTAAATCTAATTTATTTGATCATCTGACCATTGGACAATCACATTTCTATGCACACTGTAATATGACAACATAAAAAAATCGACATTCTACACGTTATTCCAGTTCTGCGGATTTAAAATTTGTAATCTTTGATTTCATCCAAGAGATTAGACTGTACTGGTTTCACACCTTCATGTGATGCTAATTCGCAGATCAGAGTTTAGCATACTTGAACTTTGAAACACAGTGAAATGTATGACTCAGGAATACAACTATGAATAGAGTTTAATCCAAATCTAGAAACACACAGGAGAATACAACACAAACCATACTAACAACAATCCTAAGCAAGACAACTGAACCCCAAGGTATATTTATCCAACAAGACATGCTATAAATCACAGGTTACAAGAGAAACAAACAAGAATTAGAATCTAGAATTAAACAAAGCAGGAAAACCGAAGCTAACCCCAAGAGAACAGCAAGTCAAAATAAAAGTCAACAGAACATAACCATAGCATCACCTCCCCTACTGGAAGGTGAGTCCTTGTTCCATAGAAAAATGTTGTCCAACCGAGGGGGTGGTAGAGGGTCTTGGGGGTGGGCAACGAACTGCTGAAGCTGACAAAAGATGCCAACGCAGAGCGGAGAGGAGAGAAGCTTTGGCAAAAGGTCAAAAATTGAATTATGGAGGGAGAGCCAGAAGGGATGGGTGGGTTAAAAGGTGATTAAAGTGGGATCTGGATCTATTGAGGTATATCAGGCCATGGTCTGTTCCTGACTTTGACATGGACATGGGCAGTGCGCACCAAGTTCTGGGATGGGCCTGGTGGTAGGATCTAACTACAGAACAGACATGGTGGAGCAGAAAAATGAAGATTGTTTGTCAATCAAGCAACTTTTTACAGTAATTCTAGTTCCACCCTTCAGGAACCACACTATTGTGTTAGGTGCCCCAACAGAAGGGTCTCAAAAAAGTGGTATATGGTATGATTTATGATATATGATATTTCAACAGTTTCATACAATGGAAACTGAAAAAAAGTATAAAAGTGCATACCTCACTTTGTGAAGTTTATTTATAAACTAATTTCGAGAGGAGCACGTTGCTATGATCAATCACGGCAAGTCCCACATTAGCTAACGCATGATTCACCAATCAGATGATTCCTAACTCACTATAAATAACCAGTTTCTTACTTCAGTTATCTTCGCCTTGAAGAATCCCCCTTTCCACCCCTACCCCTCCACCTTTCTTTTTATAGGGCGCCACGGTGGCTCAGTGGTTACCACTGTTGCCTCACAGCAAGAACATCACTGGTTCAAATCCTTAACAGGCCAGTTGTCATTTTCAGTTGTCAGTTCTCAAGACCTACCTGAGCTCAAACTCCCCTCTAGCCCTGCAAACGGAAGGGAGCCCTGCATTCTAAAAAATAATTCAAGAGGTCTGTTACCACTACATAGCTTAATACATTGTTGTAACTTAATACATTGTTGTAATTTAAATTGCTGATTAGATTAAAACTTTTAAGTTGTCAGAATAATTTTTCACAACAATTTTTCACAAATAAGTTTTCACAATAGGAAAATATTGATTACATCAACTAAAAAATGTAAGATAAATATATCTGTCAATTAGTTTGAATCAATATTTAAGTTGTAGCAACCCAAAGAAATTGGGTTAATAACTCAATTTTTTCACACAAATCGTGTTCTGAATTTCAAAGCTCCTCCCCTGAAAAAGCAAGAAGCAAGTCCGTACAAGTTTTAGGCAGACTGTTTGGCACAAAGGACATTTTAAGGTGAGATATCTGAGTGTAAATTCATTTTCAAATAAATGTTCTCCATTTCACTAGAATGTTGGCTACTCCTGGTAAATACAGTTGATGTTAGCAGTGTTTTTTTTGACTTGAAAAAGTTTTTTTCTTGCTTTACAAGAATACACAAGAATTTGAGGAGGACCTTGAAAGGCAAGTGATGACAATTGCCATCATTGGTGATCAGTCTACTTTGGAATTCTACCGCAGTCTACCACAAGACGAAAACCATCATGGTTGAGGGCATGAGAATCATAAATGGAATGAATATCTCAAGGTGCTGTGCTCTGCTGATGGGCATAATATTTGCTCTGAATCTGAGCTACCTCAAGGAGCTTAAATATACTTGTGAAGTTTCTCGAACTTGATGAAGCCTAGTGCAAAAGTAATGCGTCTCAAGAACATTATTTTCTGAAGTCTCTACTTATTTCAGAGTAGATTTTGGTCTTTATGTTGCACTTTATGTTGTTTTGTATTTTTAGGTCCACACACTGATGTTTTTTGTTATTTTTCATAATGTTTATATGGGACAGTACACATTTTTGTTTTGTAAAATACTGAAAAACTGTGGTTTAAAATAAATAAAAAATACTGGAAAACCAAAATGTTGTTTTCAACAAGCACAAGCAACTAAATGAACAGTAAATTTGAAAACATACAAAAAATTAAACAATTTTAGCTACTTGCATATATAATTATGGTAATTAAGTACATAAAACTGGATTTATTTTAAATTTGAATAAAAAAATAGTTGAAACAACTTAATTTTTTGAGTACTCAACTTAAAAATAGAGTTCATGCTATGTTAAACTGCCTCAGATTGAAGAGGAAAAGGTCATTTGGCTAACATAATAAAGTTTGATGTCTGAACTTCATTTTGTTAGGTGTTGTCGTAACTTGAATATATTGATGAACTGTTGCGTTAATTTTGTTTGTTTGATCTAAACAATATTTTTAGAGTGTGAGTTTGAGGATCTTATGAGCTCAGGGCTCTCACCTGGCATGCTAAACTCACTTTCTAATCAATCATCAGCTAAGTGTGAACACTTGAAATCTGGAAAGTCTGAGAAGTTTTTTCACCATAGTGAAAATGTTGTTTTGAAAGACATGTCTGAGATAAAGCTATGTTTTTGCGATCAGAAAGTTATGCTTTTGTTATCCTAAAGTTGTTAGACAACAGAGACATACATATTCAAAAGCATGAGAAAAATGTGGTCTATCTGACTGTTATGGGCATTCAAGGTTGAAATACTCAGAGGTTTTTTTCTAATTTGTAATTTTACCAAAATAACTGTTAGAATGAAATCTACACACATTTAGGAAACAACATTCACGTTACAATTGTTATATTGCTATAGTTATTATTATTATTAATAGCTTTTGTCTTCATTAGTTGAAAAGGATTTAATTAACAAAATTATTAAATTGCAAAATAACTGCGTCTGTGGTTAGTGTTAATGTTTTGTTATATATATATTTGCAAATTACAGAGTATTTAACAGTAAAATGAACTGTATTTTAGTGTATGACATGTTATGACAGTATGTTACTGTATTTTAAATGTTACATTGTGAAAAATTACTGTATATTTAAAAGTAAAGATATACAATACTCCAAAATACATATATACAGCAAGAGAAATGGTGCTGTAAATGTAAATATTGTATTATTGCTGTAATTGATATACAGTAAGTTACTGCGAACTGTTACTGTAGATTCCACAGGAAATTGTTAACCGTGTATAGTTCCTCACACACATAAGCGTTTACATCTTACATGACAAAATGTTTGTTCTCCCACATAACAAGACTTTCTTTGACGGAAATCAATTTTTTTTTTAAAGTTCGTATAATGGCACAACATAATTCCAGCAGGGGTCACTCATATTTCATTAAATAAATAACAGTTTATTTCTCCTCAAATACAAATGAAAGAGTTTAGACAGTATATTGATCATTCATGTTGCTAAGTTTTATATGATATTGCATATGTTTAGGCCAATTCACACCACACAGACAAACACCAATAAACACGTTAATAAACACCAATAAACAATAAACAAGTTTTGCGTTGTATTTAGTATGTTGTGAAAAAATAACTGTTGTTCACACTGCCCCAACAATTGTCACACATCAAAATTTTATAATTGAATAAAATAATCCTTCTCTGGGCTAAAAAGACATTTATGTGAAGCCTATCTGGTCCCTGGTCAGATTAAGTCTGTAAGTTTGTTGCCATTTCTTTGAAAATCATATCACACTGCTCAGACATTCCTCAATCTAACAAATGTCAAATAAACAAGTTCAGTTGGGTGAAAAAAACTCAGCAACAGACTTACTTGTTGGAGTTTGTGTAGTCTTTATGGTAAATAAAACAAGGCAACTGCCCAATCAAGATCCAGTACTATCCGTTTTATAACAACAAATATCCAAAACACTTGAGAATGTGGAAGGCCAGATGTCACCTCTGGTTCACAAGTTACTCAAGGTCATCAGTGTCAGAGGAACATTGTGATGCATGTTATACATACTGTATGTCTGGACTGATTACATGGAAGCTGCTGTAATTTTCTTGAGAATGAAAGTTCTTTAGCTGCCGGATCAGCACTTGTAGGGCAAACCTGTTGTTCCAGTTCATCCATTCATTCAATTAAAATTCCATTAAGAATAACAACAGATCCTTTAGCATGTCGGGCCACATGAGATGCTGTAAGCCTTTGATCCCCTACAACTTTATCTCAGAGATAAGTCTTGGGCCCAATCTTGTAAAACACAAACATTTATCTCTGGAGCACAGATAACAATCGGTGCTCAGGGCTTCTGCAGGGATCTTAAGTGATCATAGTGTTCTGTTTAAACATTAACTTGTCTTATCAATGATTGGATGAAAGCAAACTTTGTACTAGCAAAACATCTAGCAAAGCTACAAACCCACAATGCAACAAGTTGGCTTGTTGAACTTTTGAAGACCTAAGCCAAAGTCAAGTCAATATATATTTACATAGTACAGGAGGAAACTACATGGCATTTCTTCACATAAACCATTGTGTAAACATTTGATACTGCATCCAAAACAGAAATGTAACATATTCCAGGAGAATGGCACAAGTTATTACTCCAAATATTGACAGTATAAATACACTGTTGCAATAGCTATGTACAGTAGAAATCACATATGGTACTGAAAATCATTGATCCATGCTGACAGAAGTGAAAGTGTGTACGATTTCTGACATTATTTAGAAGCATACTAGCTTAAAGATAAACTTAAGCCTAACATAATCATAATAAAAGTTAAAATCTCATTTTGATTTCACATGGGCTAACTCACTTTATATTATATTATACTATATTATATTATATTATATTATATTATATTATATTATATTATATTATATTATATTATATTATATTATATTATATTATATTATATTATATTATATTATATTATATTATATTATATTATTCATTCATTTTCTTTTCGGCATGGTCCCTTTATTAATCCGGGGTCGCCACAGCGGAATAAATCGCCAACTTTTCCAGCACATGTTTTATGCAGCGGATGCCCTTCCAGTCGCAACCCATCTCTGGGAAACATCCATACACACTCATACACTACAGACAATTTAGCCTTCCCAATTCACCTGTACCACATGACTTTGGACTGTGAGGGCCACACAGAAACGCCAACTGACCAAGCCGAGGCTCGAACCAGCGACCTTCTTGCTGTGAGGCAATACACTACCTACTGCACCAATGCGTCACTCTATATTATATTATATTATATTGTTTTGTATTATATTATATTATATTATATTATATTATATTATATTATATTATATTATATTATATTATATTATATTATATTATATTATGCTAATAATCATAAGTGTAGATTCTAGAAATTTCTTTGTTCTTTATTCCTCTTTCTGTTGACTACATCTTTAGTTGTTTAGTCTATTTTTAAAAAATTCTAACAATTGAGTGTTGATGACACTGGCCTATTCAGGGGTGCGTTTCCAAAAACCATCATTAGCCAACTAAGGTCGCAAATTCTGTCGTTACAAACAGTTTGTTGATTTGGCGTTTTCCAAATCCATTGTTCCAACGAACTTTCGCAAACTGTGTTGCAAACTTGTACACTTGCAACTACACCTAATCATCAACTAATCATCATCATTATTAATATTATTATTATTATTTTTAAAGTAGGATTTTCTTCATTTCCTAATAAATAATAAATATAGTGAAGTGAACAAATCCTACTTTAATAATAATATTAATAATATTAATGATGATGATGATTGTTCAGTACAGATACTTAATAAATAACCTACTATAAAATAAAAGCCTTAACTTATGCTTTTTGTTTTCACAAGCTTTGGAGACGTAACATAAATTCCTCTTTTAAATAATAGGTCACCTATAGCTTTCGTCATGAGCCACAGCTGTGTTCAAAATGACATCAATGTTTTTAAAGTGCACTGCGAAGGATGTGCAATTGTAAACATGAAGATCGCTAAAACTGAACTGTAAAAATACTTTGAAAGCAAATGACACCTAAGAGAGATGACTTTAATGCTTTTTTCATTATTCCAAGTTTAAATGTTAG
The DNA here is from genome assembly GCF_903798145.1 of Danio aesculapii. Lineage (NCBI taxonomy): Eukaryota > Metazoa > Chordata > Actinopteri > Cypriniformes > Danionidae > Danio > Danio aesculapii. The sequence continues at coordinate 28,920,475 of NC_079440.1, read as the reverse complement.
AATGTTCTAAATTAATAGGGCATAGGGGGGTTGAAGAAGCCAGGAACTCTGTTTCTAACAACAGCTCTAGAGGTGTAGTCGCAAGCATACAAGTTTGCAACGCAGTTTGCGAATGTTCGTTGGAACGACGGATTTGAGTCAATGAACTAAGTTTGTAACGACGCAACTTGCGACTTTAGTTGGCTAACCATGGTTTTCGGAAACGCACCCCAGGTCAGGTTCTCCCCACTCACAGTCATCCCAATCACACCGATCACAGTTACCTGAATTCTAATCAGCTCCGCACCAGCACGTCATCACAGTCAACACTCCAGCTCCATATAATCCCTCGCCATCCCTCACTCAGTGTCCGGCCTCATCGCATGACAAAAGGATTAAAGTCTCACAGTTAGTGTATCCAGCTATCTCAAAGTAATACTTGCCTGTCTTGTTTTCCCCATGATCTCCAATGTCTGCGTCAAACCCTGGTTGTACTGTATGTTCCCCGATCCCTCTGTGTATCTGGCTTCATCTCCTCCTCTGGCCCATTTCTACATATCTCCTGCAATAGACTTTCCTTAATCAGTTTTTTACCTGCCATCCAATTCAATAAATTCATTTCTGTTGAAATTATTAATTGCCTATACCTGGGCCAACACGGAATCTGCATGCGCAGAATTCCGCAGATTTTCCGCAGATTTCCGCAGATTTTTAGCCCATCATTAATTCTGTTTATTTACTTGAGTAAATGTGTGTAAATCTATATTTATTCAGTTTTTAAATTAATTACAGGAATATTATTGGCTAATATAAAAATATAATATGAAAATATGATTTATTTACAATGCAGTTTGTACAGTAATATTTCTGTCTTTTAGTAGATATATTATATTATAGACTTGCTTTGTTTACCAAATAAAGTGAATCTAATTAGATTTGCATTTTAAACATTAAATAAAAGTTAAAAAGATATTAATTTTTATTTCACATATTAAGGTTGTAGTTATGATACTGCCAAAATAATTCCACAGAAATCCGCAGATTTTTACCAAAATTCTCCGCAGAAATAGCAAAAAACGTCCGCAGATTCCGTCTGGCCCTACCTATACCTTTGTTATTGACGTATATTTTTAACATTTTTGACGTGTTAACATCTTACTATTAACATTACATATTTAACATGATATATTATCCTAAATGTTTGGTAACTGAATGATACTTGGCCTTCATCTAAACATATTTACACCACATCAATACTTTTCACTATTAACACATGCTTATTCTAAGCAATTTACATTTAGTCATTTAGCAGACGATTCTGTCCAAAGTGACTTACAATTGAGAAAGTATTGAGCAATTAAATATGAAGAGGAAATACATACAAGAAGTGCTAGTTATACAAAGTAACTTGTTTGTGCTCAGAGAATTTAGTGCTGTAAGAGTGGTAGAGTTTTTTCTTTTTGAGATAGAGAAAGAGTGTTTCTACAGGTGGTTTGTCAAGCCCACTTACCTGTCGGTTAATGTGTGAGTGAGATGAATGTGTTTTCTACAGGTGTTTTTTAAGCCCACTCACTTATGTGAGGCACTCAAAATGTTTAGTATTTTGGGTTGGTGTGTGATGAGGTGGGGAAAAGAAGGCTTTTAGTTTCACACATCTGGGTTTAGTTGCTCCTGGAATAGATGGGTTTTTAGTTGTTGTTTTAAGGACAGCAGTGATTTTTTAAACACATATTAATAAAATGATTATTGAAATAATATCTGATAATAATAAAATAGTCTACTATAAACTCTGTCATGTTTATTTGGGCTTATTTCGAAGCCATTTTTCTGTTGAATTTTTACATTCATCTTTTTTTCTGCGCATGTAAACATACCATGAATAATAATAATAATAATAATAATAATAATAATAATAATAATTATTATTATTATTATTATTATTATTATTATTATTATTTTTCTCATCAGTTTGGTCTACATTTGACTTCATATCTGTGTTGCAGAGATTAATTCTGTCCGCCCTCATCTGGCACAGTGACTCTGATCTGTTTGGAGAAGCGCCACTCTAAAAGAGTATAAAAATAAATAACTGCGCATGTTCAGAAATAGTGTGTGAGTCACATCTTTATAGAGTTTCATATCAGTTTAAATGGAGCAGATCACAGAGATGTGTATTTTTAGACAGACCACTCCATTAAAAGCACTTTTATGTGGGGCAGAGGGATGCAAACTTGTAGGTGTTCGTTCATTCATTCATTCTCTACTGCTCTTTTGTCCTGTAGTTTTACTGTATAGAATGTAACAATCACATTATAGTACAAACTGTACTCAAAGCACAATAAATAAAAGATAAAAAGGTTTTTTTTAAATCAATCCAAGCTCATAATAAAAGCGCCAACCATGATTCTCCTGCTATATTAAATGAAGACAGACATTGATCACATCTGCTTTTTATTTGGACATCTCTGAAGCAACATGAACTAGTTTGCCTAGTTTATATAAGCGAATAATATTTAATAGTCAGAAAGCAAATGATGATAGTTTGGCAAGTTTAAACGATGAAATTCATGATAAACAAATTCAATAAACAATGCTTCAGGACATAAAGAAAGGAATAAGGATTTTCCAGCATAATTTGAAATTAATATAGTTTGTGTGCTTTAGCACAAAATTAATAGAGGAAAAAGATTTTTTAGTTTTAAATGTTCAGCTAATGTATCGGCTTTGAAGTTTGAAGGCTTGCTGAAATACTTGAATGATCTTTACCTGATGACCTTTACCTGACAGCATTACAAAATATTACAGTTTTTCTGTCTTCTTGATACACTAAAATGCAAAAAACAAAAATAATCAATATCCAAAACAAGAACAAACAAAAACAGAAACCATGGTTTTGGTGGTTTATGAAGACACTCCATATAGGCGTAATATATTTTAAACTGTAAAAAGACCTTATTATATTACCTTATGCGACCACTACACCTAAACCCAACCCTTACAGCAATACTGTAGCAAATGGCAAAAGATTTATGCCAAAAGTCCTTGTTAAGTATGATTTTTCAGTGTTTTGAATTATAAGGATTATGAGGACATGTTCTCATAAACCACATTAACATTTTAATACCTAGGTCATACCCATCTCATTATACAAATTTGTGTCCTCATAAACCACCAAAACCAGTACGCACTCATTCTGTTTCTTTCAATCATTTTTAAACACTGTAGTTTCAAGAGTTCACACTTAGATATTGTTTGAGAACTGTTAGCAGGTTTGGCATGCTGTCCCGGGAGAGAACCCTGAGCTCGGAGATGGTTGAGCCCAGGGCTCCCGCCTGGTCCATAGAGCATGAGAGCCATAGAGCTAACTAGTGATTGTAGAAGAATGCCCAGCTGCAGTCAATCATATCATGTGCTCCTCTCGAAATTAGTTTGTGAAACTTCACTTAAGAAATAAGTGAGTCTGCACCACAATCAGTAGTCATTGTCCATCTAACGGAGCATTTGAAACCTAATTTAATTTTAAGCCACAATGTAGTTGCAGATAAATAAACTAGAACATGCGGCCACAAAAAAAAAACCTTTAGCACGAGGGAATGAGTGTTTGTGGTTATGATCAGTTACACGTCAATCTCTCTTTAGTGGCACGTTTACAGGAAGAGAAAAAAACTGTTTCCGCTCTTGTATGACTTTCATACAATCATCAGCAAATACACACCAGCCCTACTTCTGCTTATTCTATCCTTGTTTTGTTTGTGTTTTGTTTTTGCATGTATCTATAGGAAGATTTTTCAACTCAAAATTTAATATATTAAAGAAAGCTAGAAACCGGTACCCATTGACTGCTATAGTATTTGAGTTCCCTACTATGGAAGTCATTAGTCACTAAAGACGTTCAGTAAAAAAATTAAATATTATTTTAATAAATATATTAATTTAATAAATCTTGTTCAAATTCATCAAAATATATTATTTACTGATGAAATTGATAAAATATTCATTTTCAAAATGGGGTGTACTCATTTATGTTGAGCACATACATATATATCAATGTTTCTGCAAAAATATCAAACATATTATACTGAAGACTAAAATAAATGATATTTTAAATATACACTAAAATATGCACAACTGTTTTAAATCTCTTCATTGCCTTGGGGAGCACAAGACACTTCTCTCAGTCCAAATCTCTTTACTGACAGCTGTTTCATTCACTCGATAAATACTGACTTAATCAGATGCTCTAATCGCCAGTTTCATCCATTTTTAATATAGATGCTTCTCATTAATTAGTTCTGCTGTGTCTTTTCCAAAAACTTTATCTAAGCAAGTATCTGGCTTGATCAATTTTAATATTAGAATCCCCAAATCTTAAAATTCATGATATGTACAGTTATAGCTTTGTGAACTTTAGTAAAAGGCACAATCAGGCACAATCAGGGCCTAAAATAAACATTTAGCCATACTTGGCACCCCTCAGTTAAAATTTTTTGCATGAAAACATTTAACTATTTGAACAAGGTTTTTAAATGTGGAGGTTTCATTTTTGGCCAAGAAACCATATGGAAAAATATGCTCCTCTTTTGTTTACAACAGATTTATAAATAATTTTTATGATGCAATTTAATGTTATGGCATCTCAAACTCACAGTTCATGTATTATGAAGCATCCATCCTAAGACTTACGAACTCATGCATTGATTGAATTAAAAAAATTTAATTAAATAATAATAATAGGCCAACTAATAAACAACATTGTTTTACATAGCTGAAAAGACAGATTTCTATTCATGTGTCGTGCTTGTTAATTTTAAGCCCTGTGCAAAATCAAGTAATAGTCTTGTGTTTTCAAATAGCTCCTTTACGTAATAAAGGAAATGACTGTTTATCATATGAAATAATGTCATCTTCATATGCACTGATTTAGCATTTCAGAAATGAATATGGATGTTTTTGTAATGATTATACAATATTAAAAAATCTCATCTATTCATTCATTTTTTTCGGCTTAGTCCCTTTATTAATCAGGGGTCGCCACAGTGGAATGAACCGCCAACTTATCCAGCATATGTTTTATGCAGTGGATGCCCTTCCAGCTGCAACCCAGCACTGAGAAATACCCATACACTCTCGTTCACACTCATACACTACGGACAATGTAGCCTACCCAATTCACCTGTACTGCATGTCTTTGGATTTGTGGGGGAAACCGGAGCACCCAGAGGAAATCCATGCAAACATGGGGAGAACATGCAAACTCCACAAAGAAATGGCAACTGACCCAACCTGAGGTGATCGTGCTACCCGTGTGCCACCGTGATGCCCACAAAAACATACATAAATAATTGCGTATCAAATATTAATTTGGTTTTTGGTTAATAGTTAGCCTAATAACTTTAATAGTATTTTTCATAGTATTATTTTTAATAGAGCATCACAGAGAGATTTAAAGAAAATATCCAAAAAGCCACCATGCATTAAAGCTTCTCAATAATAATAATATTAATAATAATATTAATAATAATAATAATATTAATAATAATAATAATAATAATAATAATAATAATAATAATAATAACTGACTTGGCTGACTCCAGGTCAGTCTCCTCATTAGAGCAATAGATCATGGCTTCTTCGAAGAAGTGTCAAGAGTCTTTGTGGAGGCGGTGGGCATTTAACTGTAACCTGTCTTGACAGGGGAATAATAGGAGAAGAGCATGATGGGTGAAAAACTAATCCTGCCTCAGAAGGCTTCTAAAAGGCTTTTGCCATCCATTTGCTGGCATCCAGAAAGTTTTTTTTTCATTACAACAAGTAATGAGTAAACAAGTACAACCCCAAGTTTTCTTTAAAGGAATAGTTCATCCAAACCTGAAAATTTTGTTATCTTTTACTCACCCTTGACTTTCTTTCTTCTGTTGAACGCAAAAGACAGTATTTTAAAAATGTTGGAAACAAACCTTAGTATTTGTTTTTCCTTCAATTGATGTCAATAGAGGTTTACAACATTCTTCAAATTATATATTTCTGTGTTCAACAGAAAAATGAAAAAGGAAGTGTGAGTAAATCATGACAAAATTTCCTTTTTGGGAAAAAAACTATCACTTTAACACCCAAAAAATCTCAAAGTAAGGCAGAGGAAAATGAATACTGTTGGCTTTGTGCTTTTTTACATGCTCCTCATTTGTAAGATGCTTTGGACACCAACCTAAAAACACATTTGAACATTTCTAGTCAGTTACAAAACCTTTTTTGCCTGAATGTTTTCCTCATATTATAGATATTTTGAAAACAAAATGTCTTGGTTCTCAAAAATCCAAACATTTAAAGTGTAAAGTTGTAATGTAGTTTTATATAAATGTTTATATAATTGTAATTATTTAGGTATAAATAGCATTTTATACAATTAAAATGTTATTAAATTACTGAAAATTATATAAACACAATTATCATTAACTACTAAACTTTTTAAGTTACTTTAAATGACTTTAAATGCTCAATGAGCGCATCAAACTAATGTGACGGATTACTGTTACTTATATTTTAAGTTTAAATATGTATTAAATATATATTTATATATTTAAATATAAATTTAAAGTTCTAAAATATGATCTTATGTTTACAAATCTTAATTCCTCATTATAAAGCTTTGACAGTGGCCTTTAAAAGCACTTTTATTAACTTCTCTCCATTGACTACTATGACCTTGTGACATCCTCTCTGACCTCTAGAGAGCATATCACTACAGTCTTTTCACATGGCTGAATGACCAGAGGCCTGCATTAAACCAACCACCACTCAAGGGTGGAGTCTACATGTGGTCTCCACCTATCAGTGGCTTGCAGCAGAGATGGGTGTGTGTTACCTTCACGCCAAGACCAATCGTAGCACTTGCTCTCTCAAAAGTGCACTATTGACTTTTGCTTCTCTCACATGTCACTGTAGAGCAGCCTGTGAGCATGTGAAGTTAGCTGAGCGTGTCTGCCAAAGGAGAAGCGTTTTTGTTTACCCTCCAGTGATGTATGCGCAGTATTATGATGCAGTATAATTTACAATTAAGCTGTGTAACAATCTTTTGTAGGGTGTGTATTTCGGAAGGATGAAAAAAACGGCAATAATGGAGCCAACTGTATAAGTGTTTACATTTCACAACGGCTAACTGCATCAGCATTCACTGCAAGCAAAATGTACAATGAATTTGAATGTAAGCTATGGAAAATAGGGTAGCACACTGTATGCGTGAAAAAATAGCGTGCAGATTTTTTTTGGAGCAGGATGGATATTGATTATGCAGTCAGTCTGGCCTGCACTTCCCTCAGGCGGTGTCCCTCACTGGGAGCCTGCGCTGGGTTGAATATCTCTTCAACTCTTCCTAGATTGCTCTTTTAATTGTGTTAGGAAAGATGAGTTTTGGCCCCCCGCTGGCCTGCTGGCTCCAGTAAGACCTTACAGAAACATGAGGCGAGAAAGAAGAATAAATGTACGTGCCAGAAACTTAGTAGCACCTAATAGCTTCCAGCTACGCTCAGCTTACACAACATCTAGGTTAAATGTTTGTTATATCACCACTGATTGATTGAAGAACTTAAATATCATTTTTGTTACAAAAATAAATGAAGGCTGTTCACACTTGCCATGTTTAGTTCAATTAAAGGAACACTGCTAGAGTAAAACAGTTTTACCTTATTTGAATCAATTCAGGTGATGTTTGGGTCTGGCGCCGGGAGCATGTTTAGCTTAGCTTAGCATAAATCATTTAATCAGACTGGAGCATTTATTATTATCTTGTTTAAATTTTAAAAAGAAGAGTTTTGATATTTTTACTATTTAAAACTCGACTCTTCTGTAGTTACATTGTGTACTAAGGCAGAGATTAAAAGTTGCTATTTTCTAAGCCGGCTAGGAACTATGCTCTCATTCTGGCATAATAATCCAGGAATTTTGCTGTCGTACCATGGCTGCAGCAGGCATAATGATCTTACGCAGCAATGTTAATTAGTTACCAAGCTGGGGACTATTTTCAGATGCTGTGTAATATCATTGCGCCTGCTGCAGCAATGGTATGGCAGCAAAGTATCGACCTAGAAAATGGCAACTTTTCATTTTCTTGGTTGGTCTTAGTACACAATATAACTACAAAAGAGTGAAACTTTAAAAATAAAAAACTTCAAAATATTTTTGAGCGAGATGCTAATGGTCTAATCCAATTCAATGATTTATGCTAAGCTAAAAAAGCTAAAAGTCACGGTGCCAGACCCAGGAATCACCTGAATTAATTCAAAAATGGTTAAAACTCAACTGTTGACTTGTCACTTGTCACAAGACTATTTCTAAGAAAAAGCGGGGTGTTTCTTTGAGACAAACTCTGGTGCAATTGCTGTTAGTGCTTTTCTAATTAATTTAAACTTTAGGGTTAGGATGGTAGATCGTAAGTGGACATACAGCACTGAAAAGATGGGACTGTCAGCTTTAAACAAACTCTGGAAAAGCTGGACAGACCAAATACATTTAAACTAACAGAAAACATTACATAACGTGACAGGATGCAAAAACAGGGGGCAAAATGCTCAACCATACCTGCTTTTTCTCAATTTTGTTGTGATGTTGCCCACTGTAGTTCAGGAGATGCTTCATATTTCAGCAGATCTTTGGTGTGTAATAAAGGAATTCTTGTTTACACATTTTTAAGCTCTTCACAAGTTCTCAGCTGATTAAAATAACATATGTATAGCCCAATGCACTGCATAACTGAACACATTCAAATACACTGTGAAAACTAATATAAGTTTTCTTTTCATTTAAAATAATAAGGTGTGTTTTTTTTTTCAAAAGAGAAATTTTATAATAGAAAATGACATGTATTTTTATATTGCATAAGTTAATACAAATAAGGCTTTTAAAAGATCTTTATATATATTGAAAAATATATATATATTTTCAGGTTTAAATTAGATATAATTCCAGACTTCCAAGTACTATTATTGTGCTATTTTAAAGGTTACTTATTTTGTTTAGGATATCTTTTAAAGCCTTATTTGTATTAACTTATGCAATATAAAAACACATGTCATTTTCTATTATAAAAATTGCTCTTTTGAAAAAAACTATTTGTAAGAAAATTAGCTCTTTTCACAATGTCTAGGGTCTCTCTAAATATCTTCTTTTCAAGAGTCTTCGCTGTTCTGATTGGTCAGATGGTCCAGTTGTAATTCAATTATTGCTTAGTGTATAGGAAGTGAAACATATATGAACAGATCTGAATCTCAAGTAGAGTAGTGAGTTTTTATTTTGTTTGTTGCAAATTTTATTTACAGATTTTAGTATGTAACACTTTCACATCCGCTGAAACTTCTTCAACATTTGGAATTTGCTTTTGACATTATTCAAATTTGTTACAAACCTGCGTGGGTTTGTGCAGGAATTACTGACGACTCTGCAGGGAGTTCAGAATCAGTTCTTTCTTTTGGGGGACAATGATGCCATTTACTTTGCCATGCACTTTGATCTTGTTTGATCCACTTTGTAGACCATTTACATTCACAAACAGCTACTGTACACTGCACACAAAAGGTATAATATTAAAAAATAAAGTATAATATACCTTATGTATAATTTTTGCAGTTCAAGCAGAATTGAATTAGCCATCATTTGATTTTAGATTATATCAGAGAAACTATTATCAATGAATATTATAAGGCACATTACATTCCCCTACAGTATATGACTGATGCATCCCATTATTAAATCTATTCTGACCACAGGTCTGCATTCATACTGCAGTAAATGAAGCAGCACACACTGAACTTGACAGTTCTGAATATAAACCTTAATAACATTGAAAAGCTAGAAACTTAAGACATTATTATAAGCTATGTCCTATAACTAAATGTATGACATCCAATCAAACAAGATCTTAAATAAATTTTAATTCAATTCAGCAAGAACACAATAAACTGGTCAAAACTGAGATTAAAAGCATTTACCTCTGTTTTTTTACTCAATAATGCTTCTTATTGTAAAACTATCATAGTAGAACCACGTTGATGATAATAAAAAATCAGCATTTCAGAATGATTTCTGAAGTTTGATCTCCAACTCACAGCAATATACATAGTGTTACATGCGTAATATTTGTTTTAGTAATAGCTTGTCCAGAAAATACAAAAGAATACAAATTTTCCCTCAGCTTTTGGATTTCATTTCACTTCTTATATGACTCCCACTCATCGGTGAAACAAGAAGTGGCTCAAACACTCAGATGTGTTACCCTGTTTACACTAAAAAGATACATTTGGTCATGTTGAATATATTTGATCATTAGAATATACACAATGTTCTAGCTTTCAGCCAGGGGCTACATTCCACAGCAAAGCCTCTATGTAAATATGACATATATGTGCTGGTTAGTGAAGTCTACTTCTTCACCAAAACACAATCATGATGCAATGTTTTCCTTGACATAAAGTCTTTCAAAAAGTACATTTGAAAAAGTATGCTTAACTAAAAAGCCTTAAAAGCTCTCTGTAAAGCTCTAAACAGACACCCCAGCTTGAGAGATGGTAATTGGAAAACCATTGGTGCATTATAAGAAGAAACATCCCAATGTCCCATTACCCTCTCATTTGCCATGTACTGTAACTCTTACATGAGTGAATTTTGACTCTGCTGTCACTACTGTCAGCTGATGTTGAGAGATATCTGAGGCACATTAGAGGCCAGGGGAAAAACCCTTATCACCATTCATACTCTCTACTGCCAATGTGTGTCAGTGTCAGTAAGATAAACACAAAAAGAGGCCACGAACTTCACGCTTTTTAAATCGTCTACAGCTTCAGGCAGTCTTTGCGACTATTATGTCAGATATATTTAATTGGATCACAACTATATTGCGCACAAATAAAGAAAACTCTCATGGTTCTCAGTTGGAAACTGGCTGTGAGAGTAAGGGCACTGAAAAAAGCTACGACTAAGAATAGTTCAGGCATCAAAGGGCTCAGCATTATCTACACCTCAGCTTGTCAGCTAATAAAGGGTTGTTTTGAAGTTGAAAGTAATGGCGAGTTTATTTAGTGTCAAAGGGAGGGAGAACAGACGAGCATGCTGAAGAAGATGCCATCTTTCCGTGCCGTTGCACAGGTATGACATTGTTGATGAACTGGGGTCTGGCAGTCCATGCGCCTGCCACATTCAATCAGCAACCTATACCGGAATGCAGCACCTCCCAGAGGACTTGCCAATAGCTGGGTCTATAAAAATACAAAACACTTTTGCTTATTTGTAAGAGTGTGTGGGTGTGGGATTTTGGAAACAGTCTAAGGTTTATTGGTCAAAGACAAAAAAGTTTTTTTTTTCCAAGCATCAAAACAATAACAATGTAATACAGCTTTGAAAATGTTTTCATACTTTAGAATGTGTTCATTGTTTTTTTCTGAGCCAAAAATCTTGCCAAGCATATTTAGAGTTAAATACAAGACATATTTAAATACCACAGTACAGCCCCAAAATATTGAGTTAACAGTTTTAAATCCCTATTCATTGACAATATTATAGAAATTTAGTATGCTCACATGTTGTTTAATATTATATATATATATATATATATATATATATATATATATATATATATATATATATATATATATATATATATATATATATATATATATATATATATATATAATTACAGCTCAGAATAAAATGCTGCTTCATTTTTAGATGAAAATATTTGTTGCTCTGAAGAATGAACATTATGATATTTTAATGTTTTTTACTCACAAAAGTTAATGGAAATATTGAAGTGAACACCTGTGTTTAATATGCTTTTTATATGTATAAAATCACTTTAGTACATTTTCTTTGATGTAAAAACTAACATATTTCATTTTATATTATGTAAATTGCATAGTTCATCTCAAAGCTGCATAATTTGCTTGTACAAAACGTTTATGAATTTTTTTTTTCTGTGGACATTGCACAATATTTAATCACTCACACACACGCACGCACACACACGCACGCACACACACATATACATATTTCTATGTAATGCAAGTCAGTGGGGTCCAGTGTTGATTATTTTATAGTACGTACAAAAAATGTTCTGCTCTACAGACAGAAAAATATAAAATATACATATTTTCACTGTGCCACCTTTTCAAAAAGTACATTTTGATACTAAAATAGTCCATATGTGTGCCCTATAGGTACATTTTAGTGCCTAAAGGGCACATATACCAAAACAATGCAGAAGTGACCCTCGGGTCCATTTAAGGTACCAATGTGGACCGGTTAGTTACAAACGTGTACCTTATGAAATGTAACTCCCACAGTGACAGCTTTTGGACCTTTATTTCTGAAAATAACGATGTTTCATCCATTGATCAGTGATTTTTTTTACCTCATTCACAACTTTACCATTACAATAGCAGATTATGTGATTCATCCTTTTCTAAATGAATGTACTTTGGTTAAGCTTCAAATGACATTATCTATTATATGGATATTAGGCCAATATTGGTGCAGTAGAAACACCTGTGTGTACATGTTAGAGGCTCCCCACCCATAACAACAATGCATGCACCTATTAACTGATGACTTACCGCAGATTTATTAAAGGATGACATTTTTTATGCATACACTGTCTTAACATCTTCTTGTATTATATATGTGCTAAGTACATTAGCATTTACATTTAACTGATAAATTCAACTTAATTACAGTGTACAGAGTTTTTGGGGTCAAACAACCCCCAAATTCAATGAATGAGCCAGTAATCCCAGTATGCAGGCCCTAATACCTGCAAAGATTAACACTTGTTGAAGCTTGTCTATGGATCATGAGAAAGAAAAACAAAGAAAATGACCTAAATTCACAAATACCTCATTGAGAAACTGAAGCTCTACGGCTCGGTGCTCGTGTACAGGTTTAGTGTAGGTGGGTCCATGGTCCTATTGCCTCCCACAAATGACCTTGAATGGAGCACAAATCACATTCTTGAACTTGAGTAATCCACAGCAGGTCAAAATGTTTCCTCCTCTTGACAACACAACGAATACACACATTTATGCTCACACACTCTCAAGGAATGAATGAAGGTGTGCAAATAGAGGAAACTATATTTTGAATCATAGCGCCATCTGTACTTTCATAAAATTATTATGATTTCTAAAAAATACTTGTATTTAATCACTCATGTTGCTTTTGGTTTTCTGTAATGGCAACAGTATGATGGTAAAGTATTGGTATCGACTGATAATACCATGCCATTTGTATAATAAATGTATGCGTTATGATGTTTATACGCTACTAAATGGTACTTTAAAAACGCAGAATCACCGTGGTAACGTACTAGAAACATTGGCAGTCCTTGTGGTGGGCCTAGATCTCCAGAAATCACACAAACGAATAAGAAGTTTAAAGCCCCGTGGTACCTTATTGTGGTTCAAACTGTATGTGGCCAGCCAGAAGGTAATTTTGAGGTATTAGTACACAGTTTGGATTTTGAAAGGAGCAGCGCTGAACTGTGTGCACATGCGAGCATGAATTCCATCCGTTTACGAGTTGTTACGCAAAAGCAAAGCGGTCTGTGATTGGTCAATATCTGCCCTCCCTCTTTTGAAGGTAACTTATTAAAAAGAGCCACTGGGCGGAGACTGGCTCCGACTATATATTGAGTGAGTACAAGCAAAGGTACCGGGTACGACTTTGTCCTTTTTTACAACATTTAGGAAGGGGACAACATCGCTGTGAAGTCCATAAGGCCCATTTAAACACCACCAAAAAGGGAACTAAATACCGAAAATGCCCGCAAATAAAGATGGTAACGGTGGCTGGAAGTCCTTTATCTGGAATTCTGACAAGAATGAGTTTTTAGGACGCACAGGCTGCAGTTGGCGTAAGTGTTCTCCAGATTGTTTCATCAGCGCCTCTTCACTTGGATTAAAGTTGTATTTCTTCCTGTATAAGATAGTAATGTCAATACGTCTCGACGTTAAAGACAGGAGAATCGGCGTGTTTCCTGACTTTGGACAAGCTCGGCACCTGTTTGATCTGACTGAGTCGTGACTTTCGTTTTCAAATAGGAAAAACTCGCGCTTGTGTTTTGCTATCATAAGTGGTAATTGTCACTTTTATAAGAGACTAAGCAAAGGGTAAAACAGAAGAACGATGTGTTGTATGATTTATCATAGCGTTATAGTCGTGTAATAAATGAATAGAGCAGTGAATGTTACGCGTAGCGAGCCACGGTGTGGTAAAAATGTAAATGACAATGTCATAATGGAGAAAAACAGTGCTTTTTATAGCGTGTCTCCTAAACATTTGAACTATTCTTTTATTAACGGCAAATGTTAACGTTTGGGTTCGTTGTGCATGAAGAGATTGTCATTTCTGAAGGTCGTAATATTTTAACGTTAGTTTAGGACTGTCATTATTATGTTAGCTGTCTTTCAATGAGAGTTAATGTTTTCCAGACACTCATGAAAACATGAGTTTAACTTAATATCTTAGCTGTTTTGTAAGCATCAAATGATTTCAAAGTTACAACCTGCAGTGATGGGTTCATTTAAACTGCTATCAAACTATTTAACACAGAGTTCAAACATCGTCAAACCGAGTAGAAACGATTCTGATTTGAATGGAAACAACCTTTCACCGCGAAGAGTCTCATTAACTCACATTAAGTGTCAGGCATGAATAAAATGACCTTAGCATGTTTGGCTATGTTATTTGTTCCCTCAAGGTGACTGAAATGTAATTTGGCCAGTAACTTTATGGCCTACAGTTAGTGATAATGTCATAAAGCTGGATGTTCAGTACTCATTCATCGTCCTTCTTTCTGTGTAAATCTATATTATCTGTAAATATGTTATCAGCTTAGTCTGTTTTATCAGATGGAAGATTGACGTACATTTACCTTCATTAATGAATGTCTGTTAATGCAAAGTTACATAACCTTCGCGTTAGAACAATAGAGTTTTCACATTTAATAAGACTACACAGGTTGTGAAATACACATAGTTGAGCAGTAAAACAGAAGGAAATGTTGTGTTTGAGTCAGACACATGTGGAGTATGAGGGAGTCAGTCACATGTAGCTTAACCAGCTAACCTCTATCCGTGTGCTTGAAGTTTCGTTTTATACCTACCAGGAAGGTCTAGAACTAGTTTCCTAAATTTCACGTAAAATGGTAGAGATTCAGTCAGTGAGCATTTACAGTTTGATTGGTTTGATAAAGTTGGCAAAAGCTAGCCAAACAAACCGTACCGTTACGAGCTTGGAGAGAGCAAGATAAAGGGGATGTTAGCGGTAGAGGAAACGTTTCCACTGACGCGTATGATTTCATTAAAGCTCGTATTATTCATTTAAAGAGTCGTTTTTGGCTTCATTTTATCGATTTAAGCGCTTTATTACTGATAATAGCGAATGGAAAGTCGTCCTTTGTATTGCGTCATTCAGGTTGCTGCCCCCAAAACACTGGCTGGAGGCTACAGGATACAACTAAATGTGTTGTTTTACATGATTTAAGTTACTCGATTGAGTGAAGCTTTTGGGTAAACCAATGAGAAGCGACAGAGAATAAATGACACAGTTATTAGCCAATAGACGCACTGCCTTTACTGTTGGGATGTGGCTAATCTTACGCTCAATCTTCTTGAATGTGGTTTTAACAAGTTTTAAAAACATCATAGGAGTTTAGAAACAGAGGTCCTATTATTGATGCCCTCAGGGTCAGGCTTTTTCCTCTGCCCACAGCGAATTGCTACGACACATGAATCTATTGTTTGTGGGACTGTATTCAAACTTGAATGTGTTTCCTGTAGATTTAAAAGGCGGCAAAGTTTTACTGCCAGCGTTGAAGGAAAGGAAGTTTAACTTCGTCATCCACACACACAAACCTGCAGTTTATGTCTATTGGGGACCAGTTCGAAATGGTTGTTGTGGGGCCCTTTCAATGAAGCCCACAGACTGGCACAGTTACTGACAGACAGGAATGGTATTCTGCGGGTCTCGTTCTGTTGCGTCAGACAGAGAGGGACATGTGAGTTCTGGGACTTGCTGTTATGAGTAATGTGTGAGATTGACTGAAGCTGCTGTAGCTGTTGCTTCAGAAAGGAAAGTTGGGGATGTTTCATTGACTGGCAACTTTGCATAAATTTCAAAGACTCAAAAGGCAGCCAGCTTCCTCGTTTTAAAAAGATGTTTATGTTTATATATCCATTTATTTTTATGATCAGTAAAATTGAATTAAAGAACCAATGTTAAATCAAAAAAGAAGCTTGTGAATTATCTAAATTATTCTTTAACAATAGGAAAACCTTTCGATTTGACTAATGAGTGACTAATCAGTGTTTGTTACTCTTTAATCTCTGTAGTTCATATACACAGTTTCCTCTGAAACAGATATAATGATATATCTAGGCATGGGCCGGTATAAGATTCTGACGGTATGATAACCTTGGATAAAAATATCACAGTTTCACAGTATTGTGCTTACGGCTCTAAAATATGCTTTTTTAAAATGTCTGGGTAAAAAAACAACAACTTTTCCCACTTTGAACACAATATATTTTATTTTGAGAAACATTTATGATATTTTGGAGCAGTAAACATGTCAGGCGTAATAATTTAAATGAATCATTGACTTCTGCTGTCTTCATTAGTTTCTAAAACACTGATTTCTTTACCATTTAAAATGGCATTGTTGGATATCTTTTCTGCTGGAGATACTGAAAAAAAAACGTAAATAAAAAAATCTTACACATACCTTAGGAACGATATAGCAGAAAATGTTGGCGGTTTTAAAACCTTGACTTTTCCAAACCGCAGTATACCTTGAAAACGGTTATCATCCCAAGCCTATATAGATCTTTTCCTTGTTGTGATCATTTTTTTGAAGTGCATCTGAATTAAATGTATAATTGGAAAAGAGAAAAAACTTGGATGATAGTAAGGAGACAGATCTGAATGCCAGCTTTCTATTAATTGTTTCTAAAGAAATGGACACGATTGCAGATGTCTGACTAATTTCTTATCTATTTATTTTTTTTAAGTGGCAATTGATGAATCACTGACACTTTAAAAAAATACAAATACATTTGTTAAAATTTTTATTTCATGCTAACTTCAAATATTCAGTTTATACCTCATTCAACATAATCTGTTTAACACTCTTTAAATTAACAATACTTTGTTCCATAGACCTTTAGATTTGGTTTTGTGTTTACAGAAACTCAGTGTGATTTTCTTCTTGTCTGTGCACCTAAACATCCCATTGACTTGATGCTTCATGTTTTCTCCGCAGTCAAAATCTTCATCTTCTACGTAATCTTCTACGGCTGCTTGGCTGGAATTTTCATTGGCACCATCCAGGCCATGCTCCTGACTCTCAGCAACTACAAGCCCACATACCAGGACAGGGTTGCACCCCCAGGTAACAAACCAGATTGGTTGATGTTGAAGATATTACATGCCCAAAAGCGTTCAGAGTACTATCTGTACTTAAAAGCTCTAAGAATGAATCACCAACCCGATCAGATACAGAATGATCTGTGTGTACTTTAATAGTTGTTTTGTCTGCCACGATTTCTGATAAGTACTATATGTGACAGTGTTGTGTTGTTCAAAATTGTGACTAACATCAGGGCTATCATTATGTTCTTGTACACAATTTCGAAAGTTGTTTTATTCCACATTACAGTCTTGTTTTACACCTCAATAGTGTATTTGAAAGTGAAATTCCACTTGAGATGTGTTTGTCACCTGCTTGACAACATTCACTTTGCCATCATGGGCATCAAGAAGATTACACGCTATTCTTTAGCAATTAATATGGAAAAATGGAAAGTACAACATTCCCATTGATACACAAATTGTTCCATAGCGCTAAGTTTCTGTAAACTCTGTGACGTTAAAGGTCTGTCTGATCTCAGAGAGGGAAAGAGGGTGGAGGTGGTAGGAGTGTGAGGGAGGAGAAGGAGAGAGACACACGGAAAGCCATTTTGACCTTCACACTCCCAGCTAGACTGACGAGGCTTCCCGTTTGGGTTCTGACAGCATTGTTGTTCCTCATTGGCACACATTGCATGTCCTTGAAGTGTTTCTAATGCTGTCGGCATTTCTGCATGTACAACATACCTCTGAAATACTTTACAACGTGCTTTGATTTTACCCCTGATCTTGTTTTGAACACAAACGAATGTTTTGCAATTTGGAAGTACTTTGGAAAAGTAACAGTGGAGAGCATTGTATGCTGGAGTTTCCATAATCCCCGTAAGGTTGCCTGTTGCTCCACTGCCAGCCATTGGCCACACCAGCCATGCCAGTGAATGTTTGCATAGTGCACACTCCCGCCCTGGCATTACATTTAGCTGTGTTCCAAAAGGGCCCCGAGCATAATCTCTGTGCCAAGAAGAGCCGTTTCCCCTTTAAGAGAGGCGGCCCTTGAACAGAGCAGTCTAAAATGAAGTGGAGATCACCATGGTGTGCAGCTATTTGCTGTGAAGCAGGCCGGACGTAGAGAAGACATGCAGCCCGCGTTCAAGTCCCGCCTCCCACTTAGGGGCTAAAAGTTTCCATTGTGTGACAGAAGCACGTGAGATTGTGGAGAGGAGGAGGAGGAGGGGAAGGCTGGGAGACTCTCTCAAGCTCTAACCGCTGTCTTAAAAGTCTATCCAAGAGTGCCCATGAAACTTTCAAATGCGCAGGACACCAGAAGCTGCCGTTTCACACCAGCTGCAGCACAAGCACCAAGGTCATCGCCAACCTGTTGAAACAAAAACTGCCATTACAGACAATATAAGGCTTCTGTTGGCTGGCTCTCCTCATGCCACACCCCTCTGTGGCCGTACGTTCGAGCTGGTGGAAAATTACTGCCAAGCTAGGAATCTGAATAGTGAACTTCCATGAGAATGGGTAGAGTAGGCACACGCTGCTTTCAGAGCTGGAAGGAAATTCATTCTGCTAAATGTTCATTTTTGTGGTTGACACCAGTTGTCGGGCCGCATTTAACCCTTCTGCTTTACTTACAGGATTATCACACTCCCCACGCCCGGACAAAGCAGAGATCAACTACAACATCAATGACGAATCAAGTTACATGCCATTTGTCACTCATATTGAAGAGTTTCTTAAAGCATATAATGAAGCTTTCCAGGATGATAACAGCAAATTTGAAGATTGCGGAGGTACAAGAACTTCTAAGACTGTATATGTGTATATTATACACACATCTTTATACACCCAAGATTTTAGCATTATCCAGCATTTTTGAGCAGTGTTGTACACAGACGACAATGTTTTCAAATCCTTGACAACTGTCACTATTAATAAAACATCACGTGTCTGTGCACTGGCTCCTGAAGTCCACCACAGTTGTCTTGGTTGTCAAGTACTCATGCTTGCCTTAACGCATGTGCATGATGTCACTATTAACAACTTGCATTTAGAATATCAGATACAGAAGTTTTCCTTTTCAAGCCCCAAAATGCTATTGTCATGTAAACATACTGGCAAAATACAATCTATTTCTACATTCTATTTTTAGTTGAAAACATTAATATATACCCATAGCTATACCATGAAGTAGGTCATTTAAAAAGGGTACAGTTCAGGAGGTGATCTCCTCAGATCTGTGTCATATGAGCTCTATTCACAAGTTAACAGTTCACTGCTTAGGTAGACAATTGGGCCTTTATTTGACTCATTCTGCTGTCCTGCTTGCCCATGCACAGTTCTTGTAATGACAAGGAAATGCAGTTGCGGTAGTCACTAATAAACTATAATGTATTTCTTGTTTAGTAAACCCCCAAACTTATGTGGACCGTGGAGAACTGGAGAGCGACAATGGCGTGAGGAAGGCCTGCCGCTTCAGTCGAGAATGGCTGGGCGAGTGCTCAGGTCAAAAGGATGAAAAGCAAAAAAATTACGGCTTTGACGAAGGCCAGCCCTGCCTCATCGTTAAACTCAATAGGATCGTGAATTTCAGGCCAAGGGTGAGTTATCTAACATTAGCACACTTGTATATATGTTCACTATTGTGTTTACATCAAGTGCTTTGAGGGAGCATTCAGTTCACCTGGATCTCACTGTCAATCTCTCTTCTCAGCCGCCAGCATCCAACGACAGTATCCCAGAGGCAGTTCGCCCAAAGCTTCAGGGCAATCTGATCCCAATCCACTGCTCAAGCAAGGTAAGAAATGCTTCTCGGCTCGGGTTTTAAAGATATTTTAAAAAATTGTTCATCATAATTTTACAGTGAGGATATGTGTACGAAATGAAAAGATAAACAGATTCCTTTACATATTTGAAGTTTCACTGATTTTTTAAATGTATTTTTAATCAATCAATGCCTCGATTGATGAAAATAAATTTGAAAAAGTAGTTGACACTACATGTGTGCACAACGTTTTGTAGTCCAGAGAATAGCTATGTTCCCATCCAGCTACTTTTATGCGCATTTTGAAAATGTGCATAAAAAATATATGTGCAAATACATGCGCATAACTAAGTAGGATAGATGTTTTATTCGATAAGAAAAGATGCGCATAAACTGTATGTGCATTAAAAAGTCGCAATTTTGTTATAAGCGTGATGATAAAAATGTGTGTGAATGAATAAACCAGCAGGCTGAGCACACTGTAAACCATCTGAACTGTTGATTTGGTCATTCTAAAACACCGTAACCATTTCTGTATTAGTAATATAGTATTATTAATGACCTCCAGGACTGTCAAGAGTGCTTCCACGTCTCACGCCTTCAAACGCCACCACGCGTTCATTGTGCATCTGCATCGTCTTCTGAGACGCAAGTCATTTATTAAAAAAAGATTGACATAGCTTCTTCGAACGCAGCAGACCGCACAAGTTAATCAGGAAGTGACGATTTGATCTGATTTTCTCTTTGGATGGAAACGCTGCTTTATTCGCACGTCTTTTATGTGATATTTCATTTTACATTTTAGTTTTACATTTACATTTAGTATTACATTTTATTCGCATTTTTGGATGGAAGCATAGTTAATAACGATATTGTTATAAATATAAATAAAAATCAAGTGCATGATTTATTTGATTCTTTTAGTTAAAACTGTTCTTGTCTAATATACTTTTATATGTAACAACTAAATGTAATATTGTATAACCATTTTTGTGAAAAAATGACCAGTTTATAATATCAACTATAGCACCGTTCTACCAATTTTAAGACAGAATATTAGGCGAATTCACAATAAACAACAGAACATCAGTAAAGTGTTCATATTGGTTCAGATTTTGTGACAAAAGAGATAATGTTAAGATAATGACGTACAATATCATCACTGCAATCAATTTCAGAAAATTTTTTTGTTTCTAAGGCTACGTATACACCGTTAGGTCTTGATGCCCAATTCAAAATTGTTGCCTATATCTGACTTTTTTGCCTGTCTGTTTACACATTCTTTTGATTGTGACCCATATCTGATTCATGCGTTTACACTTGCCATATAATTTACGACGTTGCGTATGCGTGAAGGCGGGTTCTAGCACCTGTGCCACACTAGCCACCATTGAAGAAATTGTCTTGCTTTTAGCTCTGCAAAATATGCGAATTTCACGCAACTTTAAAATAATTTCGAGGCGGACGAAGAGGGAAAGGGCCGTCATCGCAGCTTGCGCCTATGGTTTATATATGGTGTCCTTCTTCATTCAGAGGAATCTGTGGGTACGAGAGAGATCTCAGATCTGGTGGGAGCAAATTGTGGCGGCCTTTAATGAGGAGCAGTGGGTCGGAAATTTTAGGATGCACACACACTCATCCTTCTACGTCATTAAACCGCCGAGAAGTACCATATTGACGCAAGTTTAATGACGTATAAAACGGAATGCCTCAATAAATCCGATCTGCCTGTTTACATGATAGTCACATATCAGATTTATTTCCACATATGAAGGAGGTCTGAAACCGATCTCTAAATATCCGAATGCTTGCGTTTTTTTTCTGTTTACACGGTCATAGAACAGATCCGATCTGTCACATATGAGCAAAAAAATTTGAATTGGGTCACATTTAACTGGCAGTGTAAACGGGGTCTAATTAATAATAAAACACTAACAGAATCCAGCAGAAGCTGAAATAGATAAGAAGTAATTGAGACTTTTCATCTTGCTTAACTGATGTTTTTTCACCTCAAACTTATCAGATTTGAGATTTTATGTCTCGTAATTGTGGGTTTTTTCTCACAGAAATTAGTTTTCATCTTACCAATAGTCTTAAATGACAAGACTAAAAAGTTTTGTAATCATCTGCATTGTAGGTGTGGACGCTAGTACAATCAACTCTTTGGTTATGGTTCTTAAACATACACAGTGACGCTAAGCTCCGAAGCGTTTGAGAGAATGATCTAACGCTAGTTTTTTTTCTTCAACAGAGAGAAGACGAAGCAAGCATGCTCGGGCCGATTAAATACTTTGGAGTGGGGACTGGTTTCCCCCTCCAGTATTATCCGTACTACGGGAAACTGCTTCAGCCCCAGTACCTCCAGCCTCTGGTGGCCATCAAGTTCTACAACATCACTAAAGACATCGACATGCGCGTGGAGTGCAAAGTATACGGAGAGAACATCGATTACAGCGAGAAGGACCGTTCTCAGGGACGTTTTGACATTAAATTCACCATCAAAACCAAGTCATGACCTTAGCTGTGAAAATAGCTCTTTTAATCTGCCCATTTCAAAACAATAATTTAGACGAATAAACGGAGACGAGTACAAATTCAATTGGAGAAGAAAAAAGAAAAAAAAACAGTCTTGAACAAACTTTCGTAACATACGGGACCTACACTTAATCTGTACGCTTTACACTAGCTTTCTCTGCATGTCTAGGGTTAGGATGTAAATTACAGGAAGAGTAGCAATAGCAAAGTATTTATTCTACTGTAAATGAGAATATTCCGTGAGCCATGGGACGTTCATTTATTACTGTAAATTATAATTCCACTACTGATGTAGCGAGCAGTGTTCCTGTCCCCTGAGTATTTCTGCCTTGTGTGGTCTCTTTATATTTTATGGAGTGTGCAGTGCAGTAGTCGCATACAGTGGTCCTTTCCAAGCCATGTTGTAATTTCTGTTGTCTTATGTGAGAAAGCCTTAGCGGTCCAAGGTGTGTGTGCGTGTGTGAGAGAGAGTGTGAATGTGCATAATCGTCTACTTAAAAACTGAAAATACTGGCATGGTACGCTCTGAACTCCCCAGGTCTCTGTGTGTGTGTGTGTGTGTGTGTGTGTGTGTGTGTTTGTAAGTGACTGCACTCCGTTCAAACGATCATTTCCTCTGCTTTTCTTCTCTTTTTCATTGATTGTGGGGAATATGTTTTTACATCACCTTTTGACTTTTTATTCGATCGTCTTTCAATTTGGGAAATTGGGGCTAATGACAATTCTGTGCAAGGCTTTTGTTTTCCTTTACTATTAAGTGTAGAGCTGTGTGTCTCGCCTGGAGGACTGAAGTGGCCAGTGGTCAGCTTGGCAACTCAGTGCTTTTTTTTTATTTGGTTTTTGTTTTTTTGTTCCGGATGCATCACGTGACGTGGTGTTACTTTCTAATGAATGTTTTAGCCATTTTCATGGTGGAAGAATTTTATATTTATGCAGTTGTACAATTTTTTCAGCAGGAGAGTGTAATGTATGAATCCAAAAAAACCAAAGTCACTGGTCAAAGGTTTTAAAAAAGAAACCTGTCAAATGCAAAGCAGTACCCCGTGTAATAGGATATTTTGTTAGTGGTTAAAGTTCATCGTTGGACGTCAGAACACTTGTCAGGAGTTGCATTTGCTCTTGTAATGTTATTTAAATCTGGGTAAGACCTAAGAAGAAATAAATGGACAGACAACTGAGGCATTGTCAAAGTGGTCTTTATTGAAATCACAGCCGAACGGACATCTCCATCTCACAGTTGCTTCATCCATCTAAAATCTTAAAGAAATACTGGACCTGCAGGAGAGAAATTCACAAAACTCAATCTACTACACAATGAAACATACAAAACATGCAAACAAAAGAACAGCTGTCTAATAACATAGTATACACTACCCTGCAAACAAATTTGTGTTTAATAGACGTCTAACAGACATGTAAACGTAGACAGCTTAGCTAAAACCAGGCGAAACTTCATTGAAAATCTAATAGATGTCTAAGAATAGCCCTATAGACTAGTCGTCAAATAGACAGACTTTATATGTGTAGTCATTCATTTCCGTTTATTTGATGACTAGTCTAGTTTTGGTCTATTCTTAGACGTCTATTAGACAGCCCAAGTTTAGCCTTGTTTTAGCTAAGTCGACTATGTTTAGGCGTCTATTAGACATCTTTTAAAAACAAAAAATGCTTGCTGGGTACAACTTTAAAAGTAAAGGTCGCATAGAGGAACCATGGAGCAACATTTATTTTCTAAAAGCTCATTGACATTGAGAAAGATAACTATATTAGTGTCCTCATTAGCATACAATATCACGGTTTAATCTTGTGCAGATAATGAATACTGATTGGCTAATTTTAACTATTTTACTTGAATGATTTAAAACGACATTGTTCTTGGTGTCAACAGGTGTTTAGAGTAAAGTGTGTAGCGTGATTTAAAAATGCTCTCTACAAAGATCCTTTTGCATCGGATGGAAAGATTCTGTTGATTTTAATAAATGTAATTGCAACTTTTTATCACAATTATGACCTCTGATAATTCTGACTTATATAATTATATGTTTATATCTTTTTCCTCAGAAAGGTGAGATAGAATTCTAAGGAAAATTAAACTCAAATGTGTCTAAAATAAACCGATAATTATGTCATTTTCACAGATAAGGGGATGAAAATGACACAATTATAGATTTTGATTAGACACATTTGAGTTTAATTTTCCTCCAAATTCTTTGGTTTATATCTCGCTTTTCTGAGGAAAAAGATATCAACTTTAAGTTGTTTTTATTTTCCACAGTTCCAAATTTATCTTTCATAACTCAGGGTTTTATCGGATTATTATCAGAATGGATTCATCAGCTTTCTTTCAATTATATTTGCTTTTTGCAATTTGGACACTGTTTTCTTGATTCAGGCTGAGTTTTCTTTGAGTTTATACATTTGAATTATTATATATAAAGTAATATTTCTACAAAAAAGTCTAAATTGTGAGATGTAAACTAAAATTGCTAGTTAGAACGTAAACATTGAACAATAAAGAGATGCAATTAACCTTTATCTTCTATGAAGCTAAATGTAATAGTTAAAGGTTCCTTGTAGAAACAGATATATTTTTTTATTTTATTTTAAAGTGTACGGCAACATTTGTGCACAAAGTGTCTAACATTACACACTTTTTTTGAGAGTTCAAGAAGCTACACGCAATTTTGTTCATGCAGCTGTCAATTCAGAGCTCTTTGGCTTTTTATAGTGTTTTTTCAGTCTAATGTTTTTGGTAGTTCATCAATTTGTGTCTGGTGATTTCATTTACAGTACATATTTTTAAAGGCTGTTGAGTCCTGCATTGAGCCATAAATTTCAACTTCAGCAGCACTAACACCAAACTTAACACTTTTATTCATACTCTGAAACATTTTACAGCGTTTATGCGTAATATGCTAAATTATGTACATTTTATTCTACAAAAATACTACAGTCTACAGCAGGGATGTCCAAACTCGGTCCTGGAGGGCCGGTGTCCTGAAGAGTTTAGCTCCAACCCTAATCAAACACACCTGAACCAGCTAATCAAGCTCTTAGATATACTAGACACTTCCGGGCAGGTGTGTTGAAGCAAGTTGGAGCTAAGCTCTCCAGGACACCAGCCCTACAGGACACCCCTGTTCTACAGTAGCAAACTTGACCAAAAAAGCAAACTTGACTGTGGGCCGAATATATACCACACCGCATACAGTTGAAGTCAGAATTATTACCCCCACCCCCCTCTCTTTGATTTTTTTTCTTTTTTAAATATTTCCCAAATGATGTTTAACAGAGCAAGGAAATTTTCACAGTATGTCTGATAATATTTTTTCTTCTGGAGAAAGTCTTATTTGTTTTATTTTGGCTAGAATAAAAGCAGTTTTAAATTTTTTATGAACAATTTTAAGGTCAAAATTATTAGCCCTTTAAAGCTATTTTTTTTCGACAATCTACAGAACAAACCATCATTATATAATAACTTGCCTAATTACCCTAACCTGCCTAGTTAACCTAATTAACCTAGTTAAGCCTTTAAATGTCACTTTAAGCTGTATAGAAGAGTCTTAAAAAATATCTAGTCAAATATTATTTACTGTCATCATGGCAAAGATTAAATAAATCAGTTATTAGAAATGAGTTATTAAAACTATTATGTTTAGAAATGTGTTGAAAAAAATCTCTCCGTTAAACAGAAATTATGGAAAAAATAAACAGGGGGGCTATAAAAAAATTCTGACCTCAACTGTATCTTAAATTTGCCATGGGTAATTTATTTGATAATATAAAAAAAAAATAACTAGAAAACGTTGCTTTAAATCATATTAACTAATGCAGTAGCATTTTAACATTTTATAATGAACTTATTACAGTAAAACATAATCCCATTTGTAACGCAAGTTCAATGCTGAATACACTAGTCAAGCTTTGATTTGCTCGCAGATGACAGTATTTACATTTTAAAAGTCTGATTCATTTACAGTATTTAACTGAATCATTTCACTTCAGTTGGCTTTATAGTAGCTCAGCGATAAAACAAAGAAACAAAAGTTACGCTAAATTCTAATTTAAATGACGATCACAGACAAAGGCATTCGCCCCAACCACTTTCCAACATTCTCTCTCTCTTTTCAGATGGGATGGAAGGCCAAAGTATACCATGGGCCAACTTTGGCCCGCGGGCCCTATTCGGGCATCTCTGCTCCAAATAATGGAGTGAAAATCTCAAAATCCAAAATCCACTCTCCAAAGTTCTGAGTTTTGTTCTAGAAAAGTGTGCAAATGCACAAATTTCAATATAACGTTTTAAATCCAATCATTTAACCGGGAAAGTACGATGATAAGTATTAGTTAATTTTTATACCCTATTCAGCGTCTCAACTTAAAAACGAAAGGCATGTTAATGTGTGACACACTTTAAGCACTTCATCGAGCCTCAGCATCAGCTCACCATCTTGTTTTACTTTCAAACAATTGACTTTCCCCGGAATTGTGCCTGTTACGGCAGCGGCTGGCTCTCTGCGAGGCCTGAGCTCTTGGAATGTCATGGCTGAGTCGGTCAGCAGGCAAATGATTAACAAGGGCCCATTTGTGCTGGGAGGCTGGACGGATCAGGAGTTGTGGACAACAATGACGTCCACCGGACCAAACCCACTCGCTGGCATAACAATGGCTTTTTTTTCCTTCTACCAAAGCTCCTCTGCTTCCCTTCCTGTCAGACACTGAGGACAGTCATGAGACCTGGATGCCATCTTGTCCTTGCCCTTCATTTGTGGGATCCTCAAATATTTCGTATTATTACACTAGAGTCGCAGAGCGAAGACAAAAATGTGACTGTGTGGCTCTTGCGTAACGATAAGTTTGAATGGGATTTGCATGAGCTCACCTCCAGAATCCCGTCCTCTGGTAGGTCTGTGCAGTGAACGCCGTTCTGCTGTTTGTTTTTGCCGTACAGGGCCCGTAAAGTTTTGGGCCGAAGGTGGCGTGCAATTTCCTGTGTGGAAACAAAACACAAATTGTGACGACAGCTCTGTGATGGGTTACAGTTCGAACAATGGAGCAGAAGCTTTGAGCAGCGTTTCCTTTAGCAGAGCAGCTGGATTAAAGCACAGGTGATGATGCATGTGTGGTTATGGTGACTCGTGCCAGATCACATAACATCACATTCTGTTAAGGGCATCGGGTTACTCGCACGTGTTTGTTCAAGTCACTCAAACATCAACTTCCAAGAATGTCTATATTAGGCACACACACAAAAAAACAGCCTTCAATTGAAAGTTTCATCATACAAACATTTTCATATCACTGTTATTATATATCAATAATATTACTGAAATGAATTAAAAAAACTGGATAAATATAAATGTATACAAGTAAATACATAGACTCAACTATGGGCTAAAAATCTGTGGAAATCTGTGGATTTCTGCGCATGTAGATTCCCTGTTTCCTCGTGAGATCAGGCTAGTGTATCACATATAGTGAAACAGTAAGACTCATATTTCAGGAATAGCACAGTAAAATACCTTTAGCTCAAATCACTACTGTCAGTGAAGCTGCTGAGAGGATTTCTGGAACTACGACCACATCTCATATTGATTTATCAATTACATTTGAGAGCTTGGTAGTCAGGTTTTTTTTACAAGGTCATGTAAACTTTAGCTGATAATATTAGCAAAATAAAACCTGTTAAAAAAAATTGTATTTTTATTTATTTTTAATGATGATTTATTATTATTTTTTTTTTAAATGAGTTTTTGAGGGTGGGAAGTTAATTTGAGTTTATATTTCTTAATTTCAAGACTTTGAATTAAATAAAATATGAATTCACAACAAAAAGCAAAGGAAAGGAAAAATGTGATATTTTGAGGTAAAAAGTTCAAATCAACTTTATTTATTTAACTTTTTTAAATTCTGGGATAGAAACATGCTTTAATACTTTAATACTTTTCTGTCATCTAATGCAGTCCTAAATAGTTTTTAAACAGAACAACAGAAGGCTGAACAGAATGAAAAGCAATTTTAAATTCAGTGCCATTATTTGTGTGAAACCCGAGCAGCTGTTATTTTCTCTGGTCAAGCCCGTCTCAACCTGACATTAACACCAGGCTGGCAAAGAACAGACTGCTCTGCTTTTCTGGGCCTGCTGTCGTCTAGAGAAAAACAATAAAAAAAATGAACAACAACAGCAAAACGCTAGCAGAAGGATACCAAAGCATACCAGATAATACTTGAACAACAAACTGCTGCTGATATACAGTATAACGGAGTCTAACGGCCATTTAAAAATACACGAGCGCCTTTATAGAAGTGCACAAATGCTCCTCCTCTGCCATTACACCAACATAAGTTCAAGGGGTCTTGGCTGAGTTTGCTCCGAGTTTGTATTTCACTGCCCTTTCAGCAGAATGTTGGAATAGCACCAGGTCTTGCCTTTAATTCGTGCTCACATGTGCTTCTCATTCAGAGCTCAGCTGGCCAGTTGGCTAAAGCTAAAATGGAACGTGATGAAATGAAATGTTCCTGAGGACACAAACCCCGGGGCTCTACTGTCCTCTGCTAATCTCCACCAGGAGGAAATTTAACTCCCAGTCACTGGCGGTGGGGGAAGTGTTATCTAAATGTAAATAAATAGGCTTTCCCTTGGTCGCACCCATCATGTCACCTCCATTTTGATCAGTGGATTTGCATTTCAGTGGCCTGGAAACTGCTGAACAAAGACTGAAAATGACTGGACCACACAGTGTCATGAGAGAAAGTCTGAGGTAAAATGAGTGTTTTGGTTCAAATAAAGATGGGCTGTAACGTGTGATTTCCGTTCTTAAGCACGTTCAGGCGTATTTAGAGGCTCTCGCTGCTTAGTTATTATGCTTATCTTGTTGACTTTGAAAAGGCACATGAAGTAATCTTTCCTTCCTTTTGTTTTATCAAGATAAGATGTCTGCTTTGTGATTGTTTTCAAACAATACAGATAATCTGACGTCATTGTTGCAAGTGAATTGATATTAGCAAGTTTGTTTGTTTTTTAGTAATGAGCAAGTTCCTATTTGCAGCAATGACACTGAACTCTGAGGAATGTTTTCATTTATAAAATACAGACAATTCACAGCAAGAAGGTCGCTGGTTCGAGCCTCGGCTGAGTCAGTTGCCATTTCTGCGTGGAGTTTCAAACAAAACTCCAGTACATACACAGAAGACAACCTGAGCATTTATAGCAAATAAACTAATGTTAATATTATCCCGCTTGCTTTTTGAGTGCTGTCAAGCAAGTTCTTATGATTGGGCATTGTCTTCACCCGCTCAACAGAAAGGGCTGCGATTGGCTTTAGAAATGAACGCGCTGTTTACCAATGAGTGACACGGGAAGAACAGCCACGGTTACAGTCTATATGTGCTTAATACATGGTTATCACAGGTAATCCATAATAGATACAGTGGAGAAAACTCGCACCACAAGCACGCTCGTGTCTAGATCCACAAGTATCGCTTTAACAGCCAAGAGGAGAGGAAAAGTTACCCCAGCGGGTCAAATGTCCAAAGTGAGAGAGAGAGGCAGAGATGGAGTTTTACAGCATTTCTCCCTAGTAGTGAAATGGCAGCTTGTGTGCTGTTCCTTTTTCAGTGTTAGTGAAAGAATGTCCACGAAACTCACAAGCAGTGAATTGTGCATAATTATCTACCTTTCAAGTAGTAGGAGTGTTTATTTACTCGCCCTCGCCTCCTTCACCATAGTATTCTACTGCGACATCGCACATAGGAGATAAATGACGTCAGTACTTAATAACTGGTTATGATCTATTACTGAACTGATTTCGAATTGTCCCTATCTGCACAGCGGTGCACCGAAGAAACAATTAATTTGACACCCCTAATATATATATATATATATATATATATATATATATATATATATATATATATATATATATATATATATATATATATATATATATATATATATATATATATATATATATATATATATATATATATATTAGGGCTGCACACAATATTGGAAAAATCAGTTTTTGCAATATTTTATTTTTCTGCGATAAATATTGCCATATAAATATAGTTTCACAAGGCGAATAGCTCTATCTGGCAGTTTTCTGGGCAGTCTAACATTATTCAGTACAGTAATATTGCAAAAAAAAGTCTTTCTTACTTTGCAATGTCTCGTTTCTAGTCAAAAATTCTTGGACCAAGTACAAATATTGCATTATTTTGTCCTTAAAATTTACTGAAAGTTATTTCTACTCATTTGAAAAGAATGTTAAAGTCAATGAGCTAATTAAATACCTCATTACTTCAGCTTAAATGGAGTAAGTTCACAGTACTCATGTAGATTAGTTTTTTAACTCAAACGTTTTAAGTTAACTTATTGGGTTTTACAGGTTACAGGTTTTACTGTGCTCAAATTGCTTTGTTTACTCAAACAGATTAAGTTCACAGTACTCATTAGGATTCGTTTTTTAACTTAAATGGTTTGTTGCAATCGATTTCCTCAAACGTTTTGAGTTAGCTTAACTTTTTGGGTTTTACAGTTTAATCTTGTTTTCAACTTGAAATGTAGATATTTGGAAAAGAAACAACAAAGGCCTTAAAAACACATGTAAATGGTAAACCTTTTCTCTATCATGGTTAAACTTAAGCTTGTTGTCAATTATAATTCAGACTCAACATTGGATATCTTGCGATGTGACTATTGTAAATGCACACATTGCGATATCAATGCTGAAATGATATATTGTGCAGCCCTAATACGTTTCATTTTTAAATCAATAAATCTCTTACGGTGAATGACAAATAATTACATTTGGGTGATTTTATTCACAAGTATTTTTTCTTTGAAACATTAAAGCAAGCAAAATAATTAATAAAACAATTAATACATTTAATTTGCTCCAGACAAGACACCAAAATCAGAAGCTGCAACTTTTCTTTGTTGTTTTTTTTATGATTTCGTATTTATTTATTTAATTTTTATTTATTTATTTTGGTTTCACTTTTTAAATTATTATTTTGCATTATTGTTTCCAAAACCTTAAAGTTACACAAACTTAGCATGGTACCAGAATGGCTTTCAGTTTATTAATGTAATTTATTTCCTGTGATGGAAAAGAGTACAGTCAAAATACTTCAGTCTTTAAAAATCTTTTAAAATTTAACAATTAAAATGTCTTAATCAAATTCATTCATCCATGTTAAATAAAACTAGCCATTTCTTCCAATATCACGTTTTGCCAACCCTTTTGAATGGTAATGTTTCATCAGAACACTTAGGTTAACCAGGCATTTACATTGTTTAATTGTAAAAGACTTAATGAGGCTCTCATATAGTCCAACTAGAATGTAAATTTGCACATTTGAATTGTCCACAACCAAAAACAGATGCAGACACACATACCCTCAAGTCTCAGCGAGGCTCATTTTAAGTGCTGAGAGAATTTCTGCCAAAGCTGGTTCGCTTTAATTGCGTTAGTTACCCGTAAGTGACCTGCAGCCATTGAGCTTAAATGTCACTTTAGTGAGCCCTGCCGAATCCAAACACTCACAAAGCACAATGCTCACACACAGACTACAGCCTACAGGCGCTGAAGAGGCACAAACAAGCTAAGAAAGCCAGTTTTATCTATCACTGCCTCTCAGTCTCAAGGAACTCCTTTGGGAAAGTTGATCAAATTGGCAGGTTTGTATGACTGCGATACCCATTTCTGAGGGCCGCTGTTTGACGTCAACATTTATACTGCGTGTGTGTTCTTTTTATAAACAAAGCTGTTGCTAGACGCACTGCACATACACTTCCCTCGCCCCTCCACACAGAACACAATGTCAATAGAGAGGACACACTGACGTAACACTGTCTGTGTAGACTGAGAAGGAAAAAACTGTTACCTCACAAACCCTCCTCTCGCTGTTAACATGATGCCTGTGTTCCCAAAGTGAGTGACATGGTTTTACGTCGCTGTTTTCTTACACTAAAAGGACTCTCTGTGCCATTAAAAAAAAACATTTGGCAAAAACCAACAGCTGTAATTTAGAGGGACAAATTCACATTAGATGGGCAAACTAGCCATAATTAGTGCAATGGATAAACAATCTGAGCATCTAGATAGTGTTAGCAGAACAAACTTTTCCACAGTCACCTCATATACAGTTGAAGTCAGAATTATTAGCCCTCCTTTGAATTTTGTTTTCTTTTTTAAGTATTTCCCAAATGATGTTTAATAGAGCAAGGAAATTTTCACAGTATATCTGATAATATTTTTTCTTCTGGAGAAAGTCTTATTTGTTTTATTTTGGCTTTAAATTCGACTAGAATTTACATTTTTAAGGTCAAAATAATTGTTAAGCCCCTTTAAGCGATGTTTTTTTTCTTGATAATTGACAGAACAAACCATCGTTATACAATAACTTGCCTAATTACCCTCTCCTGCCTAGTTAACTTAATTACCCTAGTTAAGCCTTTAAATGTCACTTTAAGCTGTCCAAAAGTGTCTTGAAAAAATATCTAGTCAAATATTATTTACTGTCATCATGTCAAAGATAAAATAAATTAGTTATTAGAAATGAGTTATTAAAACTAATATGTTTAGAAATGTGTTGACAAAAATCTCTTTGTTAAACAGAAATTGGGAAAAAAAAAACTAATAATTCAGGGGGGCTTATAATTTTGACTTCAACTGTGCGTACGTGGCTGATGTTTACAATGAAAATGGGTTATAATTTTAGACCTATTAGTTCTGAAAGTAAAAGAAAACTGATAAAATGTGAATATATCTATTTGTAACATTCTGAAGCCATTTCACCTCACCGCAAACTGTCGTTATGTTGAACTACCAAGTAAATATGCATCTTTAGCATTTACAATTTTGTCTTTCACCACCTTTTGTTACAAAATACAACATTGACAAAAATAAATCAACAAAATAAAGGGTTTATATACACCACCATCAATGCTTCTCACTTCAAAACTATTAAAACAATCTTCATACTGATTAGATTTGTGTATATATGCTAACTAATGAGACACAGATTACTGGCTCTTTTATTTAAGGACCTTAGATGGGTAATTTAAGCGTAGATGGATCATTTAAGTCAAATCACAAAGCAAATCCCTCCAATACAACAAAACTACACAGTTCAAGATATAAAAAAGTCTGGAAAGCCATACAAGTAGATCTGGTTTCAGATTATAACAGGGCTTTCTGAAAGATCGGGTTTAAGGCTAAGATTTTAAGGGCAGCTAATCACTTCCAGTTCCTATCCTTTTCTAATGCAAGATCATTTTGTCTAGCAAGTATTCAGATACAAAATAGGGGTAAGTAGATATGCTTCTCACTGACAGGCTAGAACATTTGTTAAAGTTGTATAAAAGTTTTTCAACACTAACAGTAACCATTAGCAATGCACTAATAGTAACATAAGCACAATTCTGCATTCACCAAATGCACCGCAAACAAAAAACTACACCATAGGTGGTGACAAGACAATTGCTCACGGGATTAGCATACTTGAAGCCATTTAAATAAGAAGCATCAGGTAAATGACAATAAACCAAGTATCCAACTGCTTTCTTCAAAGTTGCAGTCACAATCAAGCAGTTTCACAGCATTAAACATTAAGGATTAGTTCACCCCAAAAATAAAAATTCTGTAACAAATTAGTGAATTACTCACCCTCATGTTGTTCCAATTCCCTGACACTAATGCTCATCTTCAGAACACAAATTAAGATGATTTAGATTTAATCCGAGTGCTCTCTGACCCTCCAATAATCCGAGACATTCAAAGTCCAAAAAAGGAACCAAAAACATTGTAAAAAATTCAGGATGACTTCAGTGGTTCAACTGTAATCATACAAAGCTCCAAGAACACTTTTGTCCTCAGAGAAAACTGTAAAAACTACATTGTTTGCCGATGTCTAATGCCAATACTTCGTTTTTCCCCTAGTAAATGCACACCTTGAAGACCTGACATGGAATATAATAAAGGTGAAAAGCGTGGTGTAAAAAAGTGTTCTTGGAGCTTCTTTGATTACAGCTGAACCACAGCAGTCACGTGGACTGTTTTGATAACGTTTTGGTTTCTTTTCTGGGCTTTGAACATCTCTGGACTATTGCGTTCTGAGAAGGATGAGGAGAGTTCATCTAAAATATCTTGATTTATATTCCAAAAATGAATGGGGGTTATTAACAACAGAATATTTATTTCTAGGTGAACAAATCCTTTTCAAAAGCAGCGTCAGTCTCATTTTTAATTAGGATTATGACTTCAGCTTGTACTTTACAGCAGCTCTTCAGTGAATGCATGCTTAAACTCTGACTGAACTAAAGAAACGCAACAGAAAAGGCCTCAATGTCCTTTACATAGTCACCATAAACCAATGGTAGTTTCAAGGAGTTGAAAGCAACTTTTCCAAAAAAAAAAAAAAACTCCAAACAAAATGAGCTCTAAACGATATTAGTTGATGCCCCACCTGAATCAAAATAACAAAAATTAGTGAGGGCGAAAGTTTCCCCAAGACCATGTTCATCTTGGGCTACAGAAAGGGGTGTTTCTAATGTAGTGTCTATGGATGAACTGTAAACCTGACATTGTTTTCTTCTCAGGCTGTCATTATCAGTCTCACACATCTCTTTTTGAATGCTTTCTTTTGTTATTTGAGCTAATTGTAATGCAATAATGTATTTGTGGTACTCTCCCTGAGTCACCCATTCACTGCTCTTTAAGTCTACCCATCTACAGTATGATGACTTCCACTGCTGAGAAACCCGGAAATGTGAAAAGGGTCTATTCACAGAGGACAATGGACCTTTTGCCTGCAAAATCATGCTAATGTGAGCACAGCACATACAACAAAGTCTACAGTGCTAAGCTGGACTTAAAATAGGTCAAATAAATTTGTATAGTGATACATAAAATGTTTTGGTTACTGGCAAATCATTTTCAGGCCAAACCACAAACATAAAACAGCTATACAGCTGAAGTCAGAATTATTAGCCCTCCTGTGATTTTTCAACTTTTTCAAATATTTCCCAAATGATGTTTAACAGAGCAATGATTTTTTTTCATAGTATTTTCTATAGTATTTTTCTTTCTCTCCAGAATAAAATATGTGTTATTAAGTTTTTAAACCATTATAAGGTCAATATTTTTAGCCCCTTTAAGCACTATTTTTTGATTGTCTACAGAACAAAACACTGTTATACAATGCCTTGCATTATTACCCTAGTAGTCTAGCTAACCAAACTAGCCTAGTCAATTTAAACAACGCAATCATAAATCCAAGGCACTGGAGAAGTAGGTGAAAAATTTAAAGCTTTCTAAGTTTTTTCGCTTTTAAATTTTTGCCCTTATTTTTCAAGTGCCTTGAACTTATGATTTTGTTGGTTAGCTTTATGAATCTCTCACTGACACATAAACACTTTTGGTTTGATTTTGGGTTTATAACGTAGTCAAGACTTTAATGGCCCAATCCCACTGAATGGTGAGGTACTGTTCTGTATGCTTTTATGGCCGTTTCCACTGTCAAAAGGTACCTAAAAGCGAACCGTACCATACCACTTATTGGGTACCTTTTGCAAAGGGTACCTAGCACGGCAAAAGGGTACCAAAAGGCGGAGCTAGATGCGCAGCTGAATGCTATTGGTTTACAGAGATACGTCACTCGCTCAAGCAACAAGCCAGAATGAAAACAAATGTAATGTTTTAAATACACAGCCGATACATTACATCGTAATAGTATATACCTATAATAACGAGCCATGGTCGACCCGAGCTCAAACAAACCTTGTTGTCGTCTTGATGAACAGCCACAAAGCCAAAAAGAAGAGCAGAATCTACCCTTTGCCCTGTAGTTGTTTACAAGGCCGTCTAAAGCGTGAGTGGCTTTCTCGCTTGCGCTCATCGTGTGTCAATATTTGATAAACAAACTTCTTCAGCTAATGATAATAACGTGCACATGATTATTGAAGTGCTTCTGACATTCGATCCTGTCAGAAAATGACAAATGCAAGAGTGACGCGTAAAAAAAACAAAGGAGACGCCGGAAAAAACAAAGGAGCAAATGATTCTTACAGCAACCTAAACCATGAACAAACTTTGAAGAAAAATAAGGAGTAAATGTATGCTGTGTGTAGTTTTTTCTGTAATTGGTAACATATCGGAGACTGTAAGGGTCTGTATGTGTTTATGAATGTAATCATGTGTAATGTAATGATGTTTATGTGTAATGGACGTTTATACACAAGTATCTATGTGTATAAAGCATCTGTTTTGTGAGAAGTGCTTCTCTTTTGATATGTGATCCATTGGCACCCTTTTAACAGTGGAAACGCAAGCCTGATAAAGGTGACCCGTACCATACTATACTGTACCACTCAGTGGAAATGGGCCATAAATGTCACTTTAAGCTATATAAAAGTGTATTGAAAAATATCTAGTCAAATATTATTTACTGTCATCATGGCAAAGATAAAATAAATCAGTTATTAGAAATGAGTTATTAAAACTGTTATGTTCAGAAATGTGCTGAAAAAAAATCTCTCCGTTAAACAAAAATTGGAAAAAAAAATATAAAGGGGGCTATTAATTTAGGAGGGCTAGTAATTCAGGAGGGCTAATAATTCTGACTTCAACTGTATAAAGAAAATGGCGGGAGCAGATTTGACTTAGTGCCAGATGATGGGCAGATTGTGTGAGGCAGTTCCAGTTCAGTCCCGGTCACATGTTCACTCACTGCCTGTTCCTGGTGCCGCTCTGATGTAAGAGGGACTTAATTAAGTTGCAGTCGATGCTGTGGGATGACACTGGAGCCTCCTAAGAGAGCAACACCATAGTAACTACAGGTCCCCACAGTTCTGTTTTCATGTCCACATGCTTACGGCACCCACCACATGCTAGTACCTAGCACCATCAGAGGTCACACTTAAACCTGACTGATGAACCTTTTGCTTTACAACAGGAAACGTAAGTGGGCATGTGCTGTTTTAGGAAGCTAATTAATTCAGTCAGGGGTTCAAATGAAACACTTTAAACAAATGTTTAGGAAACAAAAACACAAAATACACAAACACAAATACTATAGTATTTTATTTCATAATACTATAGTACATATTACTATAGTATTAAGACATCTATATCCTGTGGCTATGATTTAGTCTTTTAGAAATCATGTTTTCTCTGGCCAGATCACAAATTAAAGCTGACATTTCAGGAAAAATCTAATTTACCTTGACCTTCTGAAATTAAATCGTGCAATAAAATACACTACCAGTCAAAAGTTTGGGGTCAGTTTTTTTTTTAAAGAAAATTATTCTGTTCATCAAGGCGGCATTTGTTAAATGTAATACGTTTTTTAATTGTTAAATATTTATTGAAATTGTAAATAACTACTTTCTTATTGTATGTGGTTGAAATGATTCCTCCAGCCATTATTGCAGCTGGAAGGGCATCCGATGCATAAAAACATATGCTCGATAAATTGGCAGTTCATTCTGCTGTGGTGACCCCAGATTAATAAAGGGACTAAGCTGAAAAGAAAATGAATAAATGAATTCGAGTAATTTCTGAAGGATCATGTGACTCAAGACTGGAGTAATGAAGCTGAAAATTCATCTTTAAAGTCACTAAACTGAATTATTAAATTAAATTATAAACTACTTTTAAACCATTATTTTACAGGGCAATAACATTTCATGATTTTACAATTTGAACTGTATTTTTGATCAAATAAATGCAGCCTTGGCGATCAGGAGAAGCTTATTTTAAAACATTTAAAAATCGTGCAGACCCCAAACCTTTGACCGGTAGTGGATATACAAAAATGTAAAGGGAGAACGTAGTACAAATGTGCAAAAACAAATGGTATAAATCATAACCATCAATATGGTGACAATCAGGTTTTTAATAATGACATCACCAATTTATTTACTCTGAAACCCCAGTGGCTGAACTTGCCTGAAAAAGAAAAATATTTTGATTGATTCAAGCTAAATTAAAATTAAAGATTTAGATTTTTTAAGGTACAAACCATTAACTACTACAATTTTGCCTAAATAAACTGCTTAATTTGTTCCTTATTAAATTTAAGTAAGTAGTTAGGTTTGTGTATTAGGTACACTATAAAAATGATATGAACAATTAGTCTTGACAGCATGTTTTTAGTTCATTGTGACTTATTAAACAATTAAAGTTAATCATGTTCTAACTTCATTTTATAAGTTACGCATGCAGTTCAAGTCAGTTTAACATAATATAAGTTCAATGGACTCATAAGGTTAATTTGAGTCAGCTTAAAAACATAAGGCAACCCGGATTTTTTTACAGTGTGGAAATAGTGATTTAGAATAAGATTATGTAGAATTATTAGAATACATACTTTATAAATTCTAAAAATAATATCTTAATATAGACTGGCAATAAGCCACTATTTAATAGTGAGAATTGTTCCGTTTAAGAAATGTACTTTTATTCAGCAAAGAAAAAAAGTGAAAATATTGAAAATAGCTGAACTGTTTTAACATTAATAATACATTATACATTATACATTAATAATAAGAAATGTTTTTACAGTATTCGAATGATTATGTGATACTAAAAAAAACAGAGTAATGGCTACTGACAATTTAGTTTTGTAATCACAGGAAAACACAGTTTAAAACACAGTTTTAAATTATAATAACACAATTATATTAGCATTGTATGGTATCACTGCTTTTACTGTATTGTTCATGTCCTTAGTGAACATTAAAGACTTCTTTCAAAATCATTAATAATTTCTGAATAGTAATGCAATCTAAACAAGTTTTTTTTTTTTTTTGTAAATCCAGCTGCTCTAACCAGAAACAATATAGCCTTTCTTAACAGTGCTTTGTTTAGACACAAGAGAAACTTCTATTGAAAATCCAGCCTACTTCAGTGATTTATGTCATGTCACACCCATAATCCAGGAAAAACCTCATTGTTGTTAATTGTCTTTGCACTTAATCTGCAGGTTATAACATGTTGGCCTATCATATTTCTCACAGACAGATCTAACAGAACTGTACAATAAACACGTGAGACAAATGTCAATTGTGCTTTGTGTTTCTGTGTAGTAGACAGGCCTTGACTGAGAGAACCACACTAGAGCAAGCATGCTAGATTACAAACATAACAGAACTGAGCTCAATGCACTTGAAAATATTTCACTAACTTCCCCATACTCTGTAGAGCAGTATTAAAAACATAACTTTTCCTCCATTACATATATACTGTGTTTATTTTTGATACATTTGGAGGACATGAATACACAAACTGTTCTGAGTCCACATGCTCTTGTCTAAAGTATGCAAACACCGCGTCCAAACATCAAATCTTTATCTTATCTCCATTGTCTGTGACAAATTCCCACTGTATAAGTTTACCGGGGTACAACTGGGTTACCTTCGTTTCCAACTAAGCGGAGCTTCAGTTACGGTATTTTGGCACCTGGAGCAGAAAGCCAGTCAGTCATTGACAGGCATTGAGTTGAACTTTGTCAGTTGATACGATCTGTCGGCACAATACATTATTCATGAAGTCCAACACCATATGAGACTTAAGCACCACTAAGAGAACGAGACCTTGGTGTGTTCTCACACAGAAAACAAATGGCTAATTTCTTATGTTAAGCCCCCGACAAAAGTCCACTTCTGAGTTCTTCATATTCAAACAGACACATGCAGGACACTAAAGAATGCAGAAAGGCAGACAATAACAGCAGGTATCGACATAAAACTCTGAGAGTGAATTCTTGTATAAGGTTGGTCTGTTCTAGGAACAAAGCAAAATTCACAGAATTTCAAAGAATTCACACATCGGAAACAACCTTGTAACTGGTTCAAGGGAGTTTTGTCTGGAAAGACACTGTGACACTTGAGTCAGAGCGTTAAGTTACACTGAACAGTACTTTCAGAATATGAAAGAACGTTGAAAGGAAAATGTCAAACACTTGACCCGAGTTTACAACTTAGAGCCAACAGGATCCATCCTTTTTTCACTTTCCTCTTTGCTCTTTTTCACCTCTATAAACAGGATATAAAGATCTGCACACATCATAAAACAAAGATTACTGCATAGGTTTTAAAAGAAAATACAATTTACATTATTGTAATTCAATACTTTGTTTTTTTTTACATTTCAAATTTCTGACTAAAACGATCTAAAATATCCCACCTAAACAAATTAAAGGTAACTTTAATTGCAACAAGAGAATTAGGTACCCTTGTTATTAATAAAATATAATAAGACAATAAATACATTTGTTTCAGTTTGGTATAGATTACACCTGACAGTGTTATTATTAAAAGGAATATTTACCCAAAAATAAAAATTCTG
The DNA here is from genome assembly GCF_903798145.1 of Danio aesculapii. Taxonomy (NCBI): domain Eukaryota; kingdom Metazoa; phylum Chordata; class Actinopteri; order Cypriniformes; family Danionidae; genus Danio; species Danio aesculapii. The sequence continues at coordinate 28,879,453 of NC_079440.1, read as the reverse complement.
TCATCCTTTACTCACCTTTCACTTGTCAAAAGCCTGGGTTTCTTTTTTTCTGTCAAACATAAAAAGTTTTTTGAAAAATATTGGAGATCTGTAACCTTTGACATCCACAATATTTGTCTTTCCTACTATGGAAGTCATTGCTACAGATTTCTAACATTTTTCGAAATATCTTCTTTTGTGTTCAACAGAAATAGGAAATTCGTAAAGGTTCAAAAACCACTTGAGGGTGTGTAAAATTTCATTTTTGGGTGAACTATGCCCTAATATTTTTAAAGATCAACTTTGATCAGATCAAGTTTAGATCAACAGCAGTCTCAGAAATAAAGGTTTGAGAGATGTCACAGGGAAGCAACGTTTCAGCAGGTATTATATCTACAAGGTCCATTGTGGTACCTCGAAGGTAGATTTTAGTACCTACAAATGACCAAAAAAAAAAAGCTACTTTGGACACTTTTGGGTGTATTGTGATTGACCAATCAGAATCAAGTACTCCGGATAGCAATGTAATAAAGACTTATTCATTAATAATCAGCTATTGGCCATAACATTTAAATAATTATTGGTTTATTACCAATATTTGACAAAAATTACTTCAACTGTAACGTCAGTGAAGAACAAAACAAGTCTGATTGATCTGCTAAATTCTGCCAAACAAAGCATGTATGATGTTAGCCTTCATTATCGCTGGAACAATGTTTGACATGCTCCTACTCTTATTGTTTTGTCCACTATTTGATGTACAGATTACGTGTTGCTGCTCCCCAACATGGGATTTCTCTAATTCAAAAATAAGCTCTGCTAATCTCACAAACGTTCTCATTTTGCTACCATTTGGTAGGCATAACATGTGTTTGGTAATGGGAAAACCTCTGAGATGTGGAAGGAGGTCACAAAGCAAAAGAGTGGCCAGTGAAGCATGACGAATCTAGAGCGACCATGACTTCAAACACCGACCTTCTGCTCCAAAATCCACCATACAGATCTCCAAACTCTGCAAAAGATGTTATAAAAAGCTGACTTGCTCTCAGGAAACTTTATGATGCTCTGGCAAGATCTCACCACATTTTACACATTCCAATCCAAATTAATGTAATCTTTATGTTTGTGCAGGATTTGAAAACTTTCAGGCAGAAATGAAAGAAAAACACGCCTGCCTTGAGACTCAAACAGCAATGAACAGTATTATCCTCTCTTCATGAACTACAACTAATCCTTCACAAACAATGTTGAAAGTATAACTCTCTTTCCTTTGTTCACACAATCCTGCAGTCTCAAAGTGTTAATGGTTTATCCTGGCTCAGTTTGCATTTTGGTTTGACTTTCAATGTTAAAGACTGTAGGCCCAGAACTGTGAGGTCAGTCACGTACCTTTAATTGGTAGCATTAACCTTTGACTTGACTATGTTTTCAAACATATGTGTTTCTTACTTTACACCAGGGCTGCCCAAACCTTTTCTTATGAAGGGCCAAAAACCAAACTTGATTGAGGCTATAGTGGGCCAAAGGTAAATATGGTTGCCATGGGTAATTTCCTAATGTATTTAATAATACTTTACAATGACTCGAAAACGTTGCTTTATATTAACAAATTTTTTTTTTACATTTTATAATGAACTTAATACAGTAAAAACAAAACAATCTAATTTATAATACAATTACCCTAGTTTTTGGCTTGATTTGCTCAACAATGTCTTCTGCATAGTCCTCAATTCGGCGAGAGACAGTATTTACATCTTAAAAAGTCAGATTCATTTACAAATTTAATTGAAACATTTCATTTCAATTTGCTCTAATTCATTCATTTTCTTTTGGCTTAGTCTCTTTATTCATCAGGGGTCACCACAGCAGAATGAACCGCCAACTTATCCAGCATATGTTTTACACAACGGATGCCCTTCCGACTGCTCTAAATAAAATAAATAAAAAACAATTAAAACAAACAAAAAAGGTTAGATCAAATTAGAATTTAGAATTGGTGGCATTCACCCCAACCCTCTCCATCATTCTCACTCTCTTCTCAGATGGGACGGTGGGCCAAATCTAAGGTTACAATGGGCCAACTTTGGCCTGTGGGCCCTACTTTGAGCATCTCTGCTTTGCACAAACCCTGTTCCCAGCTACCTACCAAAAATCAACATAATTAGAAACACTTACCATCATAAAACTGTATTAAATGTTTGTGACAAAAAACTAGGGTGTTTTAGGGAGAAAATATTTAGCTCCAATCTAAAAAGTTTTAATAAAGCAATCAACTCAGAGTTGCTCTCCAAAAGGATCTTGAGCCACTTCGTGGTGACATCTGAACATTGCCCGCCCATTTGTTGTGCGTGCAGACCCAAGAAAACTTGAGGCCCCCTCCATCAAACACTAGTGGATTCCGGGGGATCGGATTGCATGAGGTGGTGAAGATTCTGTACTTTCTGTACAGTAAATCTTTTTTTACCGCCTAATGACGAAGCTGTGAGGTATCAGTAAGCAAAGTCCATTTTCATAACAATATCACAGTTTAGCCAGCTTAAAATGGTTGCCTTCTTGTTCTCTGTAGCATGCAAAATATGTATTTAGTTGTATGTGTTGTGTTTGGTTCTCACAGCTTGTATGTCAATCACACAGAACGCATCTTCGCATCTAAAAACGTGAGACGCAGTGCTCAGGAATGTTTTTTAAAAAAGTGCAGCATAGAGCATGAGTGCATAGATAGAGCATAAATACAGCCACTGTGTGCCTGTAAACAAAAACTTGCACCGCTTACCCCACCTAAGAGTTCTTTTGAATGGTCCGCTGCTTTGGAACTGACACTGATGTGTGGTGCTCCATTTAAAAGTTGTTCTTTTAACTTGACACGGTTCTCAAAATGCAGCGCTCGTGGACCCGGTGCTTCAAAAGACATCAGACATGAGCATAAAGGTAATGCACATCCATCAAATGGATGTTTACATTGAAAAACAGCTCATTGGAATGGAAAGCCTTTGAATATAAAAGAGCCTTAAAGCAGCTTTCACACTGAAAGCAGAGAGCCCTATGCTATGAAACTCATTCATTTCAATGACTTATGCCCCACAAGGGGGTGTTTTTTTCTGTGCTGAGCAAAGCGCACATACAACAGAGCGCACCTTCAACAAAATAGTTACATTTTCTACTGTTGTGCAGAAATGTGTTGATTAATAATAATTGTTTGTCGTTGCTATTACTTAAGAGTTATGATGAAGAATAGAGAAATATGCTGATGTACAAACTGCAGTGTGTATCAATAAGTTCCAGCATCAGGTTCAAACACATACCCAGGCTGCTTGCTTAAAAATTGAAAAGCTGTAATGGGCGTTCCATTTCTGACTCGCGCTGCATGCAGTCAATTAATCACAGCAGTCTGCAGACAGCTGTCATCAGACCAATCACCTCAGATTAGCAGCACCCAAAAACACAAAAACGTTGCTGAACAAATCATATGGGAGTTGTTGTGATAGTTAGGTATGAATGAATGCATATTATAAGACAATGAACGTGCTTTTTTTACCTTGTATGCATATCAACCTGTTGCTGGGAACCCCCAAAACCACAATACAAATCTTTTATTATCCATAACTTTAAGCATATTAAAAACCCCAGCTATGTAAATAAACGTGTGAATAAAGTAACCAAAACTCTAATTCTAAAAAATAAATACTACAATAATATCTAAAAAAAATTAAACAATTGAAAAAAGAATCTGAAATAAAAGGGAAACAAAATCCAACATGTCATTTACTCAGCACATGATATGTTGTATGTGTGCTCATTTTGGTTTCATTTGGTGAATAAAGAGAAATGGATGATAACCTCATATTTTTGCAAAGCAAGGACAATGCTACAATATCCAGACCAGTCTCTCTCCCAAAATCATGCATAATAACTGTGTTTAACACATCACACTGACAGTGTTTATAAACCACAGACATGCAGCCACAGATCCACCACAAAAGGAGGAGGGAAGGTAGGAGAATAAGTCAAAATGCAGAACACTTGGGGAGACAGAGGACAATAATGCTGATATACAGACTGCAAGAATGTTTGTAAACCATTTATACACCCTCACGCTCTCTCTCTCTCTGTTCCCCTCTGTGCAGTGTGTGTGTGAGTGTGTGTATGTTTGCACATGTGTGTGAATACCCGGGGCGGAGCTGTCAGTGGAGAACTCTGGAGTTCTTTCCGGAACCTCTTATTGAGCAATCCTTTCTGACCTTGCAAAGGTCAAACATTAAAGCCATGTTTAGCATATCAACACCGATTGTGTCAAAAAACAAATATCTAGCAAGCAAGAATTTGTTTGTTTAAGGCATAAACTGTGAATAATTTAGTCGAATATCATGCCATTTCGCCCATTTGTCCATATCCATATCATCCAATGCTCCCAAGTATTTGTTTTTACAAACTGTAAAATAACATCAACAATGTTAATATTAATTTTACTTTAAATAGGGTTACAGCAGATATCATCAAGTCAAATTTAAGACTTTTGAAGACCATTATGAATTTTAGACTTATACAGAGCTAAACACTAATGGTTATTTCAAATGCTTGACACAAAAAAAAAAATCTAATGTATTTATTTCTTAGCGACATATTTTAATGTGTCAAAACAAGAAAACTCTAGTTGTATACATTATTTTCAACATCATATATATATATATATATATATATATATATATATATATATATATATATATATATATATATTTATTTATTTTTTTTTAATGACAAGTTTAACATTGTTAAAAATATATATATATTGTGGAGACAATTACATAAATAATCAAAAACATATATTTGTTGGCTTTTGGTCCAAATTGATTGAGTATAACTTCTATTCAACCTAATGCATTTCTGTTATAAAACCTTAAGTTTCATGTCTATTTATAAATATTATGTCTACTCGCCCTTACTTTTGTAAATAGTTTTTGTATGAATGGAAGATAACGTAAAGGGACAAACTGCTCTGTTATTATCATGAGGAACTGTAATTGTTTTTAGTTTTCTTTCCCTGACTTTATTACGATGGATTGTTGGTGATTGGATGGATGTAGGCCCGATTGCGTAACTACTTGGACAGAGAAAAATTAAGACCTGTTTAAAATGATTTAAGACATAGAACACAACATTTCAGTGAATTCAAGACATTTTAAGGCCTAAAATTTTGTTTTTTAAATTTGAGACATTTTAAGACTTTTTAAGACCCTGCGGATACCCTGTTTAAATTGTCAATAAACTGAAAAAAGAAGCGCAGAAGCACATAAAATAAATGTCAAGAGCACCAACATTTTCAGCAGGCGAAAACCTAAAAAGATTTGCAGAGGAAGATAATTTCATGTGAATTTTTATGATTTGATTTGTACAAGAAAAAACGTAAACAGTAATAGTAAGTTGAAATAGTAAGCATGAAGATAACCTTCAATGGGAGCAATTGAAAACGTTCAAAATAAATAAAACTCATAAAATTATTCAACAATTATACACAAGTTTTTTTTCTGATTATAAAAAGTATTATTTTTTATTATCATCCCAAAACAGTGTGCCCACTTCTGATAAGAGTTACTTTATTGCATACTGAAACAGCAATTTGTGATTATGGCCCAAACAGAATTGCTAGCCTTTGCCATGTCACAAACTTCGTCACAATGTCACACGTCACAAATATCATGTCATAGTGATTTGCTTATCAAAGGTAGGACAATTTTCTTTTTATATATCTATGGGTTTTTATTTTAATGTGCTATTTAATAATAATTATTTCATTATTTCATTATAAAAAATATTGCTATTAGAGATCATTTCATTGCAGTCACAATACTTCAATTTTGATTTAACTGGTTCTTTAACTGAAAGACTGAAACCTAAACTGACTGCACCAAAACCAGTTCACTCATTCACAGGAAACCAAATCAACAATAAGCTACACTGAAAATGACAAAGTCCACATTATTATCAAACCCTTATGTACTGTGCATAAAGCGTATAAACCTTAACCCAAAGACTTGAAAGAGCAGAGATTGTAACTCTTATCTTATTGTACATCATGGCTGGTACCTGCAATTTACAAGCGATCTCTGTTGGCAGAATGGTGGCCACCAAGAGTGGAAACAGGCGTCGTGCAACACGAGTGGGCAGACTAATCTTTCATATAAGACGAAACCTTCATGCGGTGTACATTTCGACTGGCAGATGCAGACACAAAGCAGGTTTTTACCTTGAGGGTGCAAATGATACTCCTTCAGGAGCACTACAGATTACACAAAGCAAAAAAAAAAAGTCCAAGAGACTGAAGTACTTTTTCTACTAATATTCAGAAAACCTTCATATGACCTTCAAGTGACATAAAAGATGACTAAAAGTAAAAAGTGAAACTATTACTGCTATGCTTGTGGGTAAAAATACACATGATAGCACAGCATGAAAGGGAACTGTGTTCACTCACAGGATCTGCTGGTCCGCAAAACTCCCGAAAGGCTCTTGGTGCATCTGTAGCATGTATCTCCAGGGCCATGCAAGGTCCAGAGCAAAGTTCGTCCACCATTTTCTGCAACACAAGCATTCAAGAGTTAACAATTCCCCTTGGTCTACCTGTGGTGCCTGTACTAATGAAAGAGCTTATTATCTGAACAGACCTTGGGAAGACATTGGAGCAGCTGAAGGACTCAAGTTACCAGTGTGCCTCTTAATGAATATATAAATTAAAGGATGTCAAAGCAAACAATTGTTGCTATTGTTCTTGGAACAGGTTATTAGCAACTAGATGAGTTCCCATTCTCTGTTAATCTGGTTTGATGCAGTGGCTTTTGAATTAAGGGGTGAATGCAGTCCACTAAATGTGTTCCTTTTCTCATATTCACATTAAAAATTTCAGTTCAACCTATAAAAAATGTACAAGCAACTTTTTGTGACTGTACACATACACTTAAAAAAAAAACCCAATCATTTATGAGATCTGCAAACATTAAAACGACAATTGTAAAAGCTATAAATCCCTCTAACTTTATCATCATAAACCTGCAAAAGTAAATGTTGTGTGCTCCTAATAATATAATTTCAAAAAGGAGGATTTTACAACAATGCCAAAGAAGAACATCTTTGTGATTCCTGGAAAACATTTCAGCAAACAGTTCTTAAGCTCAATATAATTTGTGCAATGGAGAGACTCCTAAAGCCACAGATGCAAAATAATAAAATGCTTTATTTTTCAGATTGTAGGTTATCGTTAAACACTGAAGATAGCGAAGAATCAAAGCACCCTCCCATTCACAAGACAAATATTTTATTACCCTTGTCTATATACTGCAACCTAGTATGAGCACAGTACAGATATGGCAATGATATAATACAATGATTACAAGAAATATACATTTATTTGTGTTTAAGGCAAGGTCATAGAGATCATATTTTAGGTTACTATAAAATTCTTACCAAAGGATATTTGATATATTACGGAACGTAAGGACAAGTCATTGAGTGATGACATGGCAACATGGTACTAAATACCTTAAGCAGTGACACTGTTCACGACATTATATTCAACTGAAGCTTCACAGTCTAAAATGTAGAACTTGAGTGTAACTGAAGCAGAAAAAGAAGAACTGTAAATTGCTCTATGTAGTAAACTGTTATGATAAGATTTGCATGGCACTAGTGAACTTTGTTCCAGCAGCCAGAGTAAGAGAATTCAGCTATTTTACTAACTGCACTGGTATATCTCAGAATGGTGGAACACTCAGTGTAATGGTTTCATGGGCACTTTGCACCTGCAGCAAGCAGTCTGTGTTTCGGCAAATGTGAGGCAATCAATATGTTGATGAGACAGTTTTCATGGCAACAGACAAGGTCCTATACTCCAAAATAGCCTTGGGCTTCAATGACCAGAAACCACAAAAATGGCTTATTTTTTACTCTAAAGACTTGCTTGGACATTATCAGAATAAATGACTGAATAACTGAAATTCCAAAAGACGAGAATGATTTATTAAAGTGAAATACCAAACAGGAACAAGAAGATTGTTCCCATGAACTGAATTTTCACATACTGTGAGGTTACTCTGTGCCCAAAACAGGGAAATTGCTAAGAGGCGACAATTGTATATTTTTGTATTCCCAGCCCATAGAGTGGTATGAAAGGGACAGGTGTGCAGGCAGTTGCAAGAATGCAAATAATCAATGTTTCAGTAAGCTCTCCTTCCTCTCCTAATGACTAATTTACGGTGGCCGAGAGAGCTTAATGTGCTGCAAATTAAGAAAGCACATGCAATTACAAAAAAACCCAGCAAATAAAGAAACAATCTTCATCAATTGGGCAGCACATGTGTTGCAAATTCTCACAACACAAACAACTGAAGAAACGCGCAACAATTGGTCACAACACAAACAACTGAAGAAACGAGCAGCAATTGGTCACAACACAAACAACTAAGGAAACGAGCAGCAATTGGTCACAACACAAACAACTGTAGAAACGAGCAGCAATTGGTCACAACACAAACAACTAAGGAAACGAGCAGCAATTGGTCACAACACAAACAACTGTAGAAACGAGCAGCAATTGGTCACAACACAAACAACTAAGGAAACGAGCAGCAATTGGTCACAACACAAACAACTGAAGAAACGAGCAGCAATTGGTCAAAACACAGACAACTGTAGAAATGCGCAACAATTGGTCACAACACAAACAACTGAAGAAAATGGGCAGCAATTGGTCAGAACACTTGCAAATATCCACGTAACACAACGGAAATGTTTCAAGGGGACCCAAAACCATGACGGACCCTGCTAAGATATGGATGTGTTATAATGCTGTGTAATCAGGATATTAAAACAAACGAAAAACAACTCACCTTTCAAAACTCACCAATCACTTCACTGAGCAACAGTCACGGCATAATAGCACATCCATATTTAAGCAGGGTCCGTCATGGTTTTGGGTCCCCTTGAAACATTTCAGTTGTGATACATGGATATTTGCAAGTGTTGTGACCAATTGCTGTAAGTTTCTTCAGTTGTTTGTGTTGTGAGAATTTGCAACACATGCGCTGTCAAAGTGATGAAGATCGTTTCTTTATATGCTGGTGTTTTTTGTAATTGCACGGGCTTTCTTAAATTGCAGCGCGTTAAGCTCTCACGGCCACCATACTTATTAAACGAATACAATCTGAGCTTGAAAATAGAGTAGAAATGTACTCCTTTAAGTGCACGCATGGCTTATTTCCAATGTTAAACACCTCATGACAAAACAAAACGTACCAATGTGATAGTGCACACCAACACACAAAAACACCAACCGTAAAAGTGTAATTTAAAAAATAAAGCATCTGGTTATTTATTTATTTTTTTTGGTTTGACGTGCAGCGTTAAAAACTGATGGACCAATGAGATTGGTGCTTTTGTTCACGTCCCTGGAACTGCTGAAGTAAGTGTAAAACAGGACTTGGTGATGCTCAAGCACAAAAAGATTTAAGCCGAGCACATGAAAATTGCAAATAAAATTTGATGGCGAGTTTAATTTCTTGTAACTTTTCTCTGCAAACTTTTGATCAGATGTTTTTGTACTGTAGATGAGAAGGTAATGTCATAAATAAAAGCATGTGGTTGACTACTTCTTCTGTGCAACAAGGAAGTGTCAGAAGTTTGCAGTGCCACCTTGTGCATTGGGGTATTTCTGTTTTTCAATAACATCATGTAGTGATTCTGCATACTCACTTTGCTCATTGCCAGTGGAAAAAAAAAATCACTTGGATATGAAAGATCAAAAATGAAAAAAAAACAAAACAATGACAATTAGCGTGAGGGCAAAAATTGTTCCAGTGTGCATGAGCCTTTACATTTACAAATGACACACAAGCAGAGATTTAAGATGCCATGGTATCTTATTAGCTCAGGTTTTTAGGAATGGATCATGCATTGTGGAAAGACGAAAGACACATCTATGCAACCTTTGAATCTCGATCAGAAAAAGGTACCTCTAGAGACAGGAAGTGTTTCCACTTTTTTTGAATTTGGATTCATATGTGCATTGAAGCCTTTCTGCCTTTCTGGGCAGCATTTTAGAGCTTGCAAACTCAGCCAATAATCAAATGACATTGCAAACCTTCATCATTAACCAAATACAATAATCCAACATATGTCACAGCCATACCACCCTGCAGCCCAAGACCGGGTTGGTCACTAAAGCTAAGAACGGCGGAGACTGGTCAGTACCTGAATGGAAAACCCCATGGGAATGCTAGGTTGCTGTTGGAAGTGGTGTTAGTGAGGCCGGCAGGGGGCGCTTAGTCTGCGGTCTGTGTGAGTTCTAATGCCCAAGTAAAATGAAAGGGACACTATACTGTCAGTGAGTGGCATCTTTCTGATGAGATGTTAAACCGAGGTCCTGACTCTCTGTGGTTATTAAAAATCCCATGGCACTTCTCATAAAGAGTAGGGGTGTAACCCCAGTGTCCTGGCCTAATTCCCTCCATCGGCTCTTACCCATCATGGCCTCCCAATCATCTCCATCCGTCGAATTGGCTCTATTACGGTCTCTCCACTCAACCTGTAGCTGGTGTGTGGTGAGCACACTGTTGCTGTTGTCCTATGGCTGCCGTCGTATCATCCAAGTGGATGCTGCACACTGGCAGGGGTGTGAAGAGACCCACCTCATGATTGTGAAGTGCTTTGGGTGCATGGTCTTACACAAAAAATGCGCTATATAAATACACATTACATTACATGTTCGTATAGTTAGTTGTAATTTATATATACTGTATGGTGATTACAAGCAAGAATAACTTGTTTCTGCATCACAACGTAGTTTGTATAGACAACGATTACGAGCTAGAATAACTTGTTCTTACAGGTCCCCATAAATTGTATAGACAGAGATGATAAGCGAGAATAACGTGTTCGGGATTGTGTTACGCTGCTATTTCAGAAATGGTGGTCAAAACAGTTTCTGTTCATCTTGTTGGTTAGGTTAACCTCAGGGGCTATACAACCCCTGGCCCCTGAAATGTTGTGTTGTTTCTTAAAAAACATTTTTTCTAGTTCAGAGCAAGTGCTTTGGGTGTCGACAAGCTAAAAAACTATTTGTAACTAAGCTCTGGCTCTGAAAAAGCACTCAAATGGCCTTGGGTTAAAAGGGAAACTTGAGATTAAAGTGATTATATTGTATGCTGTAAAGTAGCTATAGTAGTCATCAACTACTGTTTACTTAACTAAAAATATTAGGCATAGTATACTTACGGTGTTCTTGTGATACAGGATAAGTAGCAAAACACTTTTGCTGCTACTGAGGTGAGAATACGGTTAAGGTTATGCACAGGTTAAGTGTTTTGGTATGTAAATGTAAGATCAATAGTGTCACTACCAGTGGCAGAACTAAAGTTTTATGCATGGCGGGGGGTAACTTTAAGGGGTCCAGTAACCAAGAAAACTTAATGTGTTGCTAATGCTAACCTGGCATCGAAAAGCATGAACAAATAATACGATTTTTTACAACATTTTACAACAGCATTTTACAACGACTGAACAAAAATTATATGTCAAAATAGATTATTTGATTCAGGTTTGTGCTTATTTACAAATATAAGTGATGTTTCACTTCCACTCATTAAAGCAGATGGGTTCAGTTATAATGTAATGTATACTGACTGCAGAGAGTGCATCACTAGTACAGATTTATATCTTGCGCTACATGTATAACAATCTTGTCTCTCTTATCTGATCAACTGTAATGGAACAAAAGGTCAGAAGCCAATTCACAGTGACTCAACTTTTGTAATAATATAGGGAAGTAGATGAGTTTTTCAGTAAAAAAATAGTATAAATAGAAAGAGGACCTTAGAGAGATGAGAATATATCTTATCTCTCGCTTTCTCTTAATTAAGCATAGGCCTTTTAAATCAGAACAGAAACACAAACGTATGACTGAAAATGTCTATAAATCAGCATATGCATTAGGGTTTCAATACATGTTGCTAAACATATAACAAGCAAGAAACATATTGATCACTTTGAGTGATGAATGAAACTTTGGCATGGCACCAGGTTCACCCTGGGCAGATTTATTTACAGAAATCAACATATACTTACAGTGTACTCAGCCACAACCCCTTTGTAAACCTCTAAAAACTCCTCAGCGTTTGCTCGATCCATGTTGAACTGTAGAATAATGGAAAACCAAGTCTTAATTCAAAAGGCAAAACAACACACTTACAAAGACATTCTGACTTGAATTAAGGAAATAAATACAGTTGAAGTCAGAATTATTAGCCCCCTTTGAATTTTGTTTTCTTTTTTAAATATTTCCCAAATGATGTTTAACAGAGCAAAAAAAAAATTTCACAGTATGTCTGATAATATTTTTTCTTCTGGAGAAAGTCTTATTTGTTTTGTTTTGGCTAGAATAAAAGCAGTTTTTAATTTTTAAAATACCATTTTAAGGTCAAAATTATTAGCTCCTTTAAGCTATATATTTTTGATAGTCAACAGAACAAACCATCATTATACAATAACTTGCCTAATTACCCTAACCTGCCTAGTTAACCTAATTAACCTAGTCAAGCCTTTAAATGTCACTTTAAGCTGTATAGAAGTGTCTTGAAAAAATATCTAGTAAAATATTATTTACTGTCATCATGGCAAAGATAAAATAAATCAGTTATTAGAAATGAGATCCCATCATTCAGGAAAACTAAAGGTTTTCACATACAAAATGAATATATTAATAATTTAGTATTTCTCACTTGAAAATAGAGCATTTGAGAGAGCTATCCTACACGCTGGAAGTAAAACTCTCCAGACCAACCATTCTAACACACCATTATAACGGTCTGATTTTCTTTTTATAGAGCCCTGAACACACAAGCTTTATAATAGTAACAAAACCTTCATTGATCTGCTCTAGCCCAGGGGCATCCTCTGGACACTATTTTCAGCAGTGTCACGTGACAGAGAAAAAGCACTGTAACTGGCCAGCAGAGAACTCATTTGGAGATGTGGGAGGCCACTGATCTGGTCACAGATTGCATGGTCGATGATGGGGTCAGTTTACACCAAAGGGAAAACATAATTGCGTTTGCCCTTGGTTGATTTTTTTTTTTTTTGAGGCTGGTCTAATAACAATAAAATGTGTTTATTTCATTTAGGAATTAACTGAAATGAACATACAGCTAATGTACATATTAGAAACAAGCACATACAAAAACAGTGAATTAACTCGAACATTCAGTTTAATTCTTATAGACAACACTGGTTAAAACAGAATCATAATATAAACTTAACTAAAATACTTACCATTTGTAGGGCAGATATCTCAAACCCATGTTCTATGATTGATTTAAGGATCTTTCCTGTCAATGCTGTAAAAAAAAAACATTCTAAATGAAAGATGTTCACTTTTTCAAGATTTAATGAATTTTCCACACATTGAGCATATATGAACATACACTTTATTGGCAAAAGTTTTAGCAAACCCTCCGAATTATTTAGTTCAGGTGTTGCATCACTTCCATAGTCACATGTCTAAAATAAAGCATCTAAAGATACAGACTGCTTCTACAAACGTTTGTGAAAAAATGAGCCTCTATCAGGAGTTTAATGAATCCAAGAATTTAATCCCAAGCACAGTGAGTATAGAGCTGCAAAGATTGGGTTTCCATGGCTGAGCAGCTGCATCCAAGCCTCACATCACCAAATGCAATGGTGTAACATACTCTGCCAGTGGACACGTGTTCTCTATAGTGACGAATTTGCTGTCTGGCAATCTGATGGTCAATTCTGAGTTTGGTGGTTGCCAGAAACATTACTTTATCATGAAGATATGAATAAGTGAGTTTGATGTGGAGAAACTTGACTGGCCTGTACAGAGTCCTGATCTCAACCCAATAAAACACTTTTAGGATGAATTAAAGCGAATATTGTGAGCCCGGCCTTTTCATCCAACATCAGTGCCTGACCTCACAAATGAAAAAAAAAAAGAAAAAAGGGTGAAACATTCTAATAAACACACTTCTACACGTAATAAAAAGCCTTCCCAAAAGAGTTGAAGCTTTTATAGCTGCAAAGGGTGGACTATCTCCATTCTAAACCCTACGGATTGAGTTTGGGATGTCATTAAAATTCATGTGAATGTACAGTAAAGGCAGATGTCCCAAAACTTTTACCAATCTAGTGTACATTAATATACTTTATTACACTGGCTGACCTGAATACTTGATTCTAATTGGTTAGTTGCTACATTATTGAATAACTTATTCTCAGATAACAAATGCTGAAACTAATAACACAAGCATGTCTTATTAGACTTGACTTTCACATCCATACTTTTAGACATCACTGTTTTTCACTTTTTGGAGCCATCTTGTGACTGAATAAAACAGGTTTGTGTATGCTCCATCCAGCTGATTTTGTTTCTGTCAGCTTTGTCTTTAATTAAAGAATTAATTAAATATTACAGCTCAGAACAATGTTTTATAATAAAGTAAATCCTGGTGGTTGCTTTCCCAGAACAAAGCCCTTTTGTTCAATACAAAAACCCTCCACATCACATCAGGCTGCCGTCCTTTCTTCTGCGATAAGAACCCCTTGTATATATTACACATAAATCCTAACAGATTAAATGATAAATAATTAAAATCAGATTATTTCATACAGAATATTTCAGAGATTAAAAGGAAGTTTAAAATTACACTAGAATGTATATATTTATAAACAATTATAAATATTAAAAATATTCAAACATCAAGTTCAAATTTCATTAAAAAGTTTATATTTCAATGTTGAAAAAAATAGCACACCCCTGTTAGGACAGCAAAGCAAGTGCAAGGTTTATTCACATGCTTTTGGAAGCACAATCTGGACTTTTAGGAGCAAACTAATAATTAGAGAAGAGTGTAATGATTAAGGAGTTGAGATGCTAGCACAAAGATTTGAAGTTCAATACCAAGTAACAGTAATCTAGGAAATCACGTGATCCTGCTCAATCGACTATGTGCCCTTGCTGTAGGGTGAGTGTCCTTGCAGTTAAAGAACTATATGTTGTTAAGTGGCAAGTAAGACTTTTGACCTTCTGTTAACCAATATGATCACGTCAAGTTAAAGGCCAACAAACAGTTCACAAGATCATGAAGGAGTGACTTCAAAGGAGAGACTTTGCTCTAAATAACACGAGAGTGAATCTCTACATCCACTCCTCTGGGCTGAGAGCCAAGAGATTATATTAATAAAAGGCACTGTGGGGAATGTTTCCATCAGAACTGATTTAAGGGTTTATGGTTTCAATTTCAGTGGAGTAAGCAGTACCAAAACACACTGACACTTATTTTTCCAGAGCACATTAATAACAGTCAATCATAGTATATAACATGGTTCTGTAAAAAAAAAAAAAAAAAAAAAAAAAACATAACCCTCATAATACACTTAGGTCCTTTTTGACCAAGAAGAGCTATATACACATTTCTAAAAACCAAATAACACTAAATAAACAAAATAATTTTAAGAATTCTAAATGTTTTTATTCTATGGTATTTCTTATTTTGCACAGTGAACAAGAGCAAGAAGGTCGCTGGTTCGAGCCCCAGCCTGGTCAGTTGACGTTATTGTGTGGAGTTTGCATGTTCTCCCCGTGTTCGCGGGGGATTCCTCCGGGTGCTCCGGTTTCCCCCACAGTCCAAAAACATGTGGTATAGGTGAATTGGGTCAGCTAAACTGTCTGTAGTGTGTATGTGTGAATGAGTGTGTATGGATGTATCCCAGTGATGGGTTGCAGCTGGAAGGGCATCCTCTGTGTAAAACATGTGCTGGATAAGTTGGCGGATCATTCCGCTGTGGCAACCCCAGATTAATAAAGGGACTAAGCCGAAAAGAAAATGAATGAATGAATGAATTTCTTATTCTGACGAACTGTCAATAGCCCCTTTCACACATACAGATCTTTGCAGAAAATTACCAGCAAATTGCAGTGAATTTTGATTATTTGGCAATTTTCCAGAATGACAAGTCATAACATTACCACTAAATTGTGGAACTCTGCTGTGTATGAACAGTATATTTTTAAAATTTACCGGTGAAGTTGTTCTGGTAATTTTGCAGCAATTGACCAGTGTTACTGTGTGAAAGTCGCTATGAAAAAACAACAATGCTGTAAAAGACTATTTATTTCCTGCTTTGCTTGGAAAATCAAACCCACAACCTTGGGTTTCAAGCTCTACTGTTTAAGCCACAGAAAGGCATTATGGGTGTTATGTGCAGACCAAAACTTCTACAGTCTGCCACAAAGAAATTAAATTTGCTGGTTCCCCCTCATATGTTAAAAAAACCCATAAATATGCTTAAATAAATCAAATGTGATTTAAATTGTAATAAAACAGCTGAAAAGAGCAAAACAGACAATCGGTTTAAATCTATTTCTATAAATTAAATTTTTAAAGGGTTGGTCCACAACAATATCATATTTGAAACTTTAGTTGATGTTTAATGTAGCTGTGTAAACATAAACGACATCTCTGAATGTAATAAGCTTAAAATTTAGTGCAAAGAGAGACATAAGCTTTTACAGAGTTAGCTTAGCAAAGCCTACAGCGAACGAAGTTTGAGGACTACAAAAAAATACATCTGGGTGAATGAGATCATAAACCGTTCAGGTTTTATGCATACACACCGCGCAGTGAAGGGGCATGGCCAAACGCTGCTATTTCCACAGAGCTTGTTCTGTTTCTGTATTTGGAGTTGCAAAGGACACGACACAAAGACAGAAGTGCTTACAGCTTTAATTATGTTCCAGAGAATTACAAATAAGACATAGCTCTAGCATTTGACAAAGGACAGCTTCCAGAATGTCTCCCAGTTCAGTGCTGGATTCGGCTAAAAACTCCTCTAAGGAGAAGCAGCTCCAATCATAACAGAAAAAGCTGTGGATTGTGAGCCACAACCTGTATTTTTATTTCTTAAAATGTATCTATTACTTGCATAGTTTATTAGTATGTTGTTGCGAGGACGTATAACGGAAATGCTAAAGAAAATGCTTTCAAATAACGAACTCGCAAAAGATATATGAACTTTCATATTACTTAAACATGTTTATAACCTGAATATACATGAAAGCGAGTACTGCAGGTATAAGGTTCAGCTGTGTTCTCTATCCAATTCAGGCTCAAACTGATACGGTTAAAGGCTGATTTATACTTCTCCGTCAAGCACACACGTATGCTCCGAAACATTGCATAGCCCTCGCTGTTGCTGACGCCGATGCTGATGCGCATGTAACAAAATGTAACTACATGTCACAATGTTCAGAAAAAAACAAAACACCCGCGAAGAAACTTGACACAGAGGAACATTTAAACCTGCCAGCTAACGTTTCGGAAGTGTTATTGCAGAGCAATACAAACAGCACGCAGAAGTATAAATGGACAGCTACGTGCAAGGCAGTCGCCGTGGGTAACGCCGATCATTCGACACAGAAGCCTTAACCAGCCTTAACAGCTACTCTGACTGACAGTAAACAGAGGCAAAGCGTGTGTTAGTAGAGGCATGGCACTTCCTGGTGATGTGGAGCCGATCTGCAAATAACAGCAAATTATTTTAGCTGACCAATCAGAGCCTCTTGAGGGCGGGCCCTACAGAGGAACTAGGAACTATGACAGTTGTTTTCATGTTAGCAGAGTAGCTGTATATAATTAAAGTAAGGTATATGAAATAAATAACGTAATTTTTTACAAATGAAGCATGAGCACAGATTGCTTCGCACCATATGAACACAACCAAGCCTTAAAAGACACTCTGGACCGCCCCTTTAAAATAAATTAGAGAGAAAAGATCACATGTCGTTCACACAGAGCCCTCTGACAGATTATATCCCATTTGCACAATAATAAATGCCCTGGAGAACTTTCCCTTAGCCACATAAATGACATCTTCACACCCAAAAGCTCCCTCGGCACCACTGCTGACCCTAAAGGTTCAGACTCAGACACCATCAAGTCTGTTGCTAGGCAATGCTATCAGCACTGCCTGGCAACACAGTTGTCTATTCCAGTCCTGAGTCAGTTCAAAACAAAGCAAACTGATGTTTCTATCAGCTGAGGTCTTTCAGCTTAAAATGATGAACTGACTGAATGACAAATAAATTCTGAAACATAAACCTTAAAGTGACTTTTCTACTGGCCAGACAGTTTTAAAAGAAAGTCAAATCTGTCGACAAAGTCTAATATCATTAATCACAGATGCTTTCATCTACAACTAACTTTACCGTTAAAGACTTTGAACCACAAGACGTGAATCTCAGGAACACATTAATGAACAGTGCCAAAAGTTTAAGCCATTTTACTCTTAAAGTAACATGACCTTGAGCACAACATTAACCTAGTATGCAGTGTGAAGTGTATAGATTTAGCTGGTTAATTATTCTAATACATTAAAGGAACAGTGAAAGTTGCTAAGTAAAATGCACTACAAATCAGATATGCCTGGACAATAGGCTTGAGTAAATTATTAGCCATTTATTATTTCATGCTGCTTGTTTGAGTATATGCCGGGTATAAAGAAACATGAACTTTACCTTACCTACAGATACAGTATGCACTGTCACAATGCATGCTATATAACATAACAAAACAAGGTCACACAGGACAAAAGTAGCAGGTTTCTGTACAGTTCAAAAGTCATTTTTTGT
The DNA here is from genome assembly GCF_903798145.1 of Danio aesculapii. Classification (NCBI taxonomy): domain Eukaryota; kingdom Metazoa; phylum Chordata; class Actinopteri; order Cypriniformes; family Danionidae; genus Danio; species Danio aesculapii. The sequence goes on along the minus strand of NC_079440.1, from coordinate 28,860,786 downwards.
CTGGTTTTTTTTTTTTGGATATCATATATATATATATATATATATATATATATATATATATATATATATATATATATATATATATATATATATATATATATATATATATATATGTATGTATGTATATATATATATATGTATATATACATGTATGTATATATATATATATATATATATATATATATATATATATATATATATATGTATATATATGTATATATATATATATGTATATATATATGTATATGTATATATGTATATGTATGTATATATATATATATATATATATATATATATATATATATATATATATATATATATATATATATATATATATATATATATATATATATATATATATATGCATCCTTAAAAAAAAAGTAAAACATTAAGCCAGTCATAAGATACAGTAAAATATCCATAGAATAATAACATTACAAATACATTTTGGTGGCTTCCGAGGATTCAATGCATCACAGGAATAAGTTGCATTTTAAAATGATTAATAACATTGATTGAAACTTAAAAAAATATATTAAAAAATTTTTTTTTTTTCTATATTTTATACCCGTTGAACTACTTGTTAAAGGGGTGGTCCAGAATGTAATTTTAAGGCTTGGTTGTGTTTATAAGATGCAAAGCAATGTGTGCTCGTGCTTCGCTGGTACAAAAATCACATTATTTTTCCATATATTATACTTTGATTGTACTGTACTGTTTGATTATACTTGATACTCTGCTAACTTTAAAACATCGGTCATAATTCCTAGTCCCTCTAAAAGGCCCACCCTCAAGAGACTCTGATAGGTCAGCTAACATAATGTGATATGATTCAAGGATCGGCTCCACGTCACCATACGCACAGGCTTTGATTCTGCTGTATAAATATTGTCAGTCAGAGTAGCTGTTAGCAGTATCTGTTTGAGCCTGAATTAGATAGAAAATGCAAAGGATGAACCTCATGCTTGCTCTCTAAAATAAAATTGGACAAGTGTCCGTAACGAGTGAAAATAGAGTGTGGCTCCTTTAAGAGAGAATCGCCATTTTATGTATGTGTATATGTATGTGTATGTGTGTGTGTGTGTGTGTGTAAACAGTCTGTAGACAAATGTAACATGAGAAGCACACGTGTGCGGGAACAATGCTTATCTTTATTTTTCTCTGACCCTCGAATTAAGTTATTTTTCTGTAACATACAGTGATGCTGTTGACAGAAGAATAAAGAGCAAGATGTGCAATGTGACCCGTGTGAGCATTAATTGATTTTTCTGCTGCAACACGAGTTAGGCGAGCTATCCTGTATTTTTTTTACATGTTACATGTCTTTCGCATATATTCAGAATAAGCATGTGTAAGTTATATGAAACAGTCACATATCTTTTGCGAGTTCATTATCTGAGATGTAGAACGCAGGGAAAGCATCCGCATAGAGAGACACTGCAGAACTGATGAAGATTGTGGGTGTTTACAGCGGTTTGATGAGTAAATATGAATTTGTAGCTAGATTGTTAGCTGTGCCAAACAGCATTTCACATTGTTTACATCCTTGCTACCACATACCGTTAACGCTAGAAACTCTGCATGTCATAGATCAATTTTAACAAATTAAAAATACTTACAGGTTGTGGCTCATAATCGACAGCTTCTGCTTGTGGAGCTGCTCCTCCTTTGAGGAGTTTTTAGCCGAATCCAGCACTGAACTTGGAGAAAGTCTGGTAGCTCTCCTTTGTCAAATGCTAGCTATATATTTTTTATAATTCTCTAGAACATAGTTAAAACTGTAAGCACTTCTGTCTTTGTGTTGTGCCCATTGGAAGCCCAAATACAGAAACAGCACAAGCTATGTGGAAACAGCAGCGTTTGAATAGCATTTTAGCTTTGTCTGCTGTAACATTACAGTGCCTCTGTCCACGACCCTTCACTGTGCAGGGTGTGTGCATGTGGCAAATGCGTGTAACCAGAAACCCTTGTGATCTCACCAGCCCGGATGTATTATTTGTAGTCCCCAAAGTTTGTTCACTGTAGGCTTTGCTAAGCTAACCATGTAAAAGCCAGTGTTTCACTTTGCATTGAACTTTAAGCGTATTACATTCAGAGATGTTGTTTATGTACACACAGCTACATTACACATCAACAAAAGTTTAAAATATGAAATCTTAGTGGACCAACCCTTTATTGCAAATATCTAATCAGCCAATCATATAGTAGCAACTTGATTCTACTGAAAGCCAACCCAAGCACTGGCACAGGCTTAAAGGAATAGTTCACCCAAAAATGAAAATTGTATCATTATTTATTCTCCCTCATGTGATTTTAAACCTTTATGATATGATTTCTACTGTTGAACACAAATAAGATATTTTAAAGAATGCTGGTTGCTGGCACCCATCAACATCCATTCAAATAAAAATCATGAAAGTCAGTGGGTGCCAGCTACCAGCATTTTCTGAAATATCTTCAAGAAAAGTTTTGAGCAAGTGAATAAATGATGGCAAAATTTTCATTGTTGTGTGAACTATCCCTTTTAAATTTCACAAAAGAAAAAAAGGTTGTCTAGTCTGATGAGTTTCAATTTAAGCTGCAAAGTTCAATTGGCAGGGTCAGAATTTGGTGTAAACAACATGAAAGCATGAATCCATCCTTCCACCATACCTCGCTAACAACATGCTATTGTAGTCTATAATCCAAAAGTAATATTACAGCACAAGGTGATCCAAGCCACGTGACGATCCTGAAAAAATGAACAGAACTGTTGCCGCATAATCTGTGTAATTACAGCCATGTAGCAGCTCTCTCAGCAGGAACTTTCATTACTGGCTATTTTTATTTACTTCTTTTGCAAACCTGGTGGGCTTCAACCCACCAATCAAAAAGTGATGCACGCAATTCTCTTTAAACCACTGGTTTCCAGCAGTTTTGCAGGAGGTCTAGAGAACAGACGCACCGCAGGAGTGTGGGTGTTTGATGGTTTGAAAACTGTCTAATAGAGAGTTGACACAATAACAGGCCAAATGAAATTACGTTTGAGCTAAAAGAGTGACCATATGACTCAATTTCCTTTATATTTCAGTAAGTCAAACTTCATAACTCTGCATAATATTTTTGTTAATCTTAGAGTTCCGATTAGGTTTGTTCAATATTTATCATGTTGGATAATATCATAACTGGTGTTTAAAGCGCCCCTATTATGAGTTTTTGAAAATGACCAGTGTGTAACACAGCTCTAGGTGAATGAAAACATCCAGATGAGGGTTAAACTGAAAACACATCTTGTTTAAAAATATATTTTTTTAAATATAAGATTTGACTCAAGAGTCGTTTAAATGATTCGTTGTTCGTATGGATCTTTTGCCTGAACGCATCAACGTCGATACGAAACAATTCCAAATATGAACTCCTGGATCTGGTAAAACATGAACGCGCCTTTCCCTTCAGACCCAAGCGGAGTGCGATGGATCATGGGATTGATCATGACTCGAAGAATACTATCACTGAGAGATGGCCAGACATGAGGCTGTGGGTAATAAAGTGTTAAAGTTCATTTTGTCATTGTTCTGATGATTGATACAATAACCTACGCAGCAGCGTGGGATTCGCCGGTCATTTGTAAAAGGAAGGATCAGCAATTTTCAAAATAGTTCAACTTTTGCCACTGTGTAGATTAATACTGTTTGTTTGTCATTGTTACTACATGGGGTTGTGGTTAAAACAGAGCAATATGCTGGTGTTCAACTGCATTGCTTTATTGTATTCTTGCATTGGTCTCAAACATATACTCTATGCTCTTGCTACTTCTTAACTGCGCTGGGTGTATCTCTCAGTCTCGTGCTAAATGCAATCGACCAATCACAACACACTGGGTAATCGGACCAGTCAGCGAAGATTAGCCTGACGCAAAGAAGGGGTTTGCATACATACCAGCCTGTTGCTGGAGACCCCCAAAACCAAAATATGACCTTTTATAATGCATAATATGGGCTCTTTAAAAGATTAGTTCAACCCAAAAATGAAAATTATAATAATAATATCCCCTTATGTCATTCCAATCCCCTTCAAGAGAGACCTCTCAAAGAGATCTTCGATTATCTTGAGACTACAGGTTATGATATTTTAGATGAAATCAGAGAGCTCCCTCATTCTCCATAAACAGCCATGGTAATAACTAGGCCCACACGGAATCTGCGCGCGCAGAATTCCGCAGATTTCCACAGAATTCCGCAGATTTTTAGCCCATCATTAATTCTATTTATTTACTTGAGTAAATCTATATTTATTCAGTTTTTAAATTAATTACAGTAATATTATTGACTAATATGAAAATGTTTATCTGATTTATTTACAATACAGTTTGTAAAGTAATATTTTCTGTCTTTTAGTAGAGATATTATATGAGAGACTTGCTTTGTTTAGAAATTAAGTGGATCTAATTGGATTTAAATTTTAAACATTAAATAAAAGTTAGAAAGATATTTTTTATTTCACATATTAAGGTTAGTTATGATACTCCTAAAATAATTCCGCAGAAATCTGCAGATTTTTACCAAAATTCTCCCCAGAAATAGCAAAAAACATCCGCAGATTCCGTCTGGCCCTAGACATAAGATTTTCAAAGTTCAAAAATGGAAACAAAAACATCTTCAAAACATTCCATGTGACTTTAGTAGATCAACTATACTCAAACAAAAGCTCCAAGAAAAATTGTGCATAAAAAACTAATAAAATAACTTTTATCACCAATGCTTTCTATATCCAATCAGTATGCACATTTACTACAGGCAATACAACACTTGTCTGTTGCACTGCTGTTGGCCTCATACTGCCTGTAATTGTGCAAAATTACCAAACTGTATGTGCAAATGTCCAAAAAGAAACAATTAGTTAGCATGAAGCATTAGTATGCAGTAGGGATGGGATTCTGACGGTATGATAACCTTAGATAAAAATATCATGGTTTCACAGTACTGTGATTACTGTTGTAAAATATATTCTTTTTAAATGTCTGGGTAAAAAGCTAAAAAAAAAAAAAAAATTTCATTTGAACACAATATATGTTTTTTGAGAAACATTTGTACTATTTTGGAGCAGTAAACATGTCAGGCTAAATAAATCAAATGAATCATTGACTTCTGCTGTCTTCATTAGTTTCAAAAACACAGATTTCTTTACCATTTAAAAGGGCATCTTTGGAGATCTTTTCTGCTGGAGACACTGTTGTCCTAAAAAACTTCAAACAAAACATAAAAATAAAAAAACCTTACATATACTGTAGAAACGGTATAGCAGAAAATGTTGCCGGTTTTAAAACCTTGACTTTTCCAAACCGCAGTATACCTTGAAAAGGGTTATCGTCCCATGCCTAGTATGCAATTAGAATACAATTAACAAGTAAAGTTATAGAAAGCTTCAGTTTTTTTAATCATGAAAAATGATATAGTCAAGCAATATGACAAGGAAGTTTTGAAGCATTCATTTTTTGTGTGCGTGTTCATGACTGATGGAATATTCTGTTGTTCAAGTTCTGGTGTGTATGTGTGTGTACGTGCAACATTCCCTCCAGGTTAATCAGCCCACAGCAATGTACAAAACCAACTTGGGGCCTGCTTAGTCCACGAGCACTATGTGAAATATCTACCTCAGCCCTATCGAGAGGATTTGAGATTTCACAGGTCAGTGCCCTGGCGGCATGCTCCATGAACAGGGATCAGGAGATGGATTTGGACAAATCCAGAGCGAAGGCCTGAATAAGAGTACGAACTGGCTTTGGGGGTTTTATACTCATCAACGTATAACTAGCAAAATAACGGTACGCCAAGAGGGGATGGAGAGAGTTGTATAAGCAGAAGACAATCACGGAAGGACCAAAGGACTCTGAAGTAGCCCCATTGTTAGTTTAACTGCTCCTTTCATTCATGAGAACTGCATTTTTGCATTTTTAAAAGAGAAGTTTTTAATCGCAGAAAAAAAAAAAAAAATAATAATAAACAACCCTAAATTGTACAATAGCTAATCGCAAAGTTATTAAGTAACTTAGATGTAAATTTTTCTTTCATCAGTGTGCAATTTGCAATGAAATGGCAACTACTCAACATGAAAAAAATATTTAACCACAAAATACAAATAACCAGGAATGTCTGAATTTAATCAGATTTACTGAGCACAGTTTATTTGTATGCTTGTCATTGTTTACCTTACAATTTTACTTCCAGTAAAATCAGAGTGTAAAACCAGGTCAAACATAAAAATAGTCTATCAGTTGTAAAATACTATATATATATATATATATATATATATATATATATATATATATATATATATATATATAAATATATATATAAATATATAAATATATATATATATATATATATATATTATATATATATATATATATATATATATATATATATATATATATATATATATATATATATATATATATATATATATATATATATATATATATATATATATATATATATATATATATATATATATATACATACATTTATATATATATACACATATATTCATACTAATATATATTAGTGCTAAATTATTAGCCCGCCTGTGAAATTTTTCAAATTTCAAATATTTTATCTTTAACAAAGCAAAGACATTTTCACAAAATTTTCTTTATCATTTTAATTAAAAAAATTAAATTAAATACTTAATAAAAGCAGTTTTTGTAAATATTAAGGTCAATATTTTTAGCCCCCTTAAGAAAATAATTTTTTTTGATTGGCTACAAAACAAACCACTGTTGTCCAATGACTTACCTAATTAGCTGAACTTGCCTAGTTAGGCCTTTAAATAGTAATTTAAGCTAAATGCTTGTATCTTACAAAATAAGTAGTAAATTATTATGTACTTATTATGTATTTATTATGTATTATGTATCATGATGGTAAGTACAAATGTTTAGTTCAATTCAGTTATTAAAAACTAGTTATCAAAACTATATGTTGAAAAGGTTGGAGAAAAAATGATCTCCATTAAACAGCACTTGTAAAAAAATTGAAAAAGAAATACAATTCCTCAGGAGGGCCAATAATTTTGCTTTCAACTGTGTTTATAAATGCATATACGTATGCATCCCACAAAATAATGTATAGTACATATACGGTCAACAAAATTATTGACTTACAGTATAAATGTACAATTAATAAATAAAAATAATTAATTCATTATATTGATGTTTAATTAATTGCATAGTTTAATATGAATTATTTTAGAAATTACATTTCCAAGTCTGGTAACAAAATCCCCTGATTTTCCAATATTGTGGAAATATCTACAATGCAAATTTTTTATGCGCAAAGCGAAATGCCTAACAGCACTAGATTTATACACTAGCTATGTGTAACAAGGTTTGGGGCCAGAATGAGTGGTCCTCCTGGACCAGTATTTAAGACAGTATCCCAGCCTAAGTGACTAACTGCGACTGCAGTGATGGGGTTTGCCATATCATCAATAGCGTCATAGTTCCTCTGATGAATGATAATGTGCACTTTCAAGAAGACATTGGTTAATAATACACTATAAACAGCACATTTAAATAGCAAATATTTAACCAAGCTACATCTCATCTGCAATATGGTATTTCAAAGCCTGATTAGACATGTCAAGTGATTTCGCAGGGTCTGTTTTTGGGTTTACCTTCTGAGATGGCATGAGGTTTGATGATACAGCAGGTACAATCTGAATATTTGGCTGTGTTTGAGGGACCGTGACCAGCAGTGGAGGGAAAAAAGTACTCCAACTCCTAAAAGACAAGTAGCACAGTTAGAATGAAACACTTTTTATTAAACTTTGTTAGTATTTGCTATCGGGGTTCCCACACCTTGGTTAACTTCAAATTCAAAGACTAAGTTCCAAAACCCTCAAAATCACAGAAGCAGTGTGTGACACATTACAAGTGACTGTGTACACTGTCTACTTTACACTGTGTTCCCCTGTAAGATACATTTCTACAGTTTTCATGTCAAACACAAACATGCAAAAAAATATATAAATATAAATGTTAATTTATTTTGCCTGTTTGACGGAAATGTGATATACTATGTGTTGTATTTCTGTTTTGCATAAAATGTACGAATTTTTAGTTCATCTTATACTATATATTAAGTATAAGATGTAAATATTACAAATATTAGGATATATGAATATGCCTTTAAAATGTTCTTTGACTCATGTGCAAGCGAAGCAATACAACCTTGTATTAAATAAAATATTTAGGCAACAGATTATCAGAAGTGTCATGGGAATGTAAAAGTCATAGCAAAGTATGAAAACAAAGTATGTTGTGCGGTAAACACTAAACATAACCTAATGCAAGTGAGGGAATGATAAAGAACTTTTTTTCCCAGAAAACTTCTTGCACAAAAGAAATTTAAGCACTTTCAAGAACATGTATCTATGTGTATAGGGACTTGAACTTTTTTTCTTCAAGACCCACAAACTTTCAAGGATTTCAAGGGCCCGTGGGAACCCTATGCTATTAACTGTTTGTTTGGTTACCCGTGCAGCAGATGCCAATGAGTCTGAACCATGTCCTGCATTCTTAGTTCCGTCTGTACCAAACTGGCCTCTTAGACTATGCGCTGCCTCTTTTTGTGCCACACCAGAATCCGTTGGGCCTAGAACTTTTCTCCAAGTCGACACCGCCTCGTCCCCCATCAGCTCCATAGCAATTACAGGGCCAGAGCTCACAAACTGCACCAGATTACTGTTATTTAAAGAAGAAAACTGTATTTGTCAAAATTGATGTGCTGTTTATGAACTAATTTGTGGCTAAAAACATGCAAAGTCATGGCAAAGTCACTCTGACAGTCGCAATTCAGGTGTCAGAGTCTCCTTCAAAAGCAGCACCTGCACATAAGTCAATCATTGACGCAGAAAAGACTCACTTGAAAAAAGACTTTGATTGATGTTCCATGTAAAAGTCCGCTGCCTGCTTCCTGTAAGAAAACCATAAAAGCACACAGAGTTAATAAGTGATCTCTAATCCCTATTATCTCTTAGCTGAATAGGCATTTACATAGGAATCCAAGGAGAAAAGAGTGCCTTTCATTTTTTTTAATAAAATGTGCAGTTCATGTTCTTACAACTTTTGTAATTATATTTATATACTGTAATTAATCTGGTGACACATCACCTATAGCGTAAGAAATGAGAAAACCTGCCTGTGTAAAAAGTTAAATATCTTCATGGACATGGACTGTGTCTGTCAATGAACAGCTGTGTGCTACTTTGAGGAAAGGTTAAAGCAGCAAAACCTGACCAGGCTAAAACAACATGGTCAAAACTCTCGGACTCAGCATATTTCAAGAGGAAAAGGAAAGACTAGCCATCAGCATGTTTCATTCTCCAAAAAATGTAGTACTAAATCACATGCATATAGACAAAAAGACAAATGTGTACGCTTTGAATTCAAAACTCAAAAGATCTTCCATTTTCCACTGGTTGCATAGATAAACACAGAGTATGTTTACATAGACACCAATAATCCAATTTTAATACGATTAGGACAATACTCTGATTAAGAGTCTACCATGTAAACAGCGATTTTTTATTCATTTAATCCGATTAAGGTCATAATTAAACTAAACAGAAAGGAAATTAAGACATGTGGAGTATGCAGATTTTAGTGGCATTATTGAAGTGCAGTGCAGACATGTAAACAACTTAATCAAACTATTACCGTTGTGTAGGATGTCACCACATTTTTGTGACAGGATAGTCTACATACGGCTGTTTGACACAATTCTCTGCATCTACTAAGTCAGTGAAGGACCACAGACACCTGCATCACGAAATGCGGAGGTTTTTTCCCATATGCTGTGTGATATCAAATTCCATTAAAACAACACATCTGTTCATACTTCCAGCTGTTGACACTCGCATCCAATATCTTATTTGTCATAGGGGGCATGCATGAAATGTTCCTGAATGAAAGTAAAACTGCCAAACTGCAGTTAAAGTTGACAAATTAAAAAAGAAATACCTGAAATTACATGAAACTCCGCAGGAAATGTATATAGCGGTGATGCAATGACGTTTATCTAATTATGTGCTATAACGTGTAAAACGGGATCATGAAAGAAACATTCAAAAAGTAACTTATGTAAACACCTTAATTATATTATTGTCTTATTCAGATTAAGGCAAATAATTCAATTGCTGATGTCCATGTAAACGTAGTCACTGTCAAATGTTGTCTCTCTGATGGGTGAGCAAAATACAAATATACAATAGTTTACCATTTCAGAGATCTACAGAATCAAATAAGCTATTATGGCTAAGTAAAGATTGCCTAAGTTCCAATAAAACGTTTTGTTAAGTGTTATAGCTTAAGCCAGTGCTGTTACTGTTAATTAAAACCATTTAATTGCTAAAAGCGATGAAAAATGTTAATTGTAATGAAGTAGACTTTTATATAAAGTTTATATAAAGTGAATAATACAAATAAAGGAAACTTTACCCCAATTTATGCGTCCATAAAAATTTATGAACAATATAACATGGCCACATACTAGCCTGGATTGCAGAATACAGCGTTTTTAGTCATTTTTGTTGATGCTTTCGTGGAACTGGGATTGTTTTAGCAACACTTTCGTTGTTATGCGTTGTGCTGTTTTGGAAACATCGTTGGTGTAATAGAACCGTTCGTGCTGAGGTTGATAATTATGCTTTTTTTGCATTACCCCCTTGTAACCACCAGATGCCCCCAAAGTGCTACGTTTGTAGTGCATCTGACCAGTGAATCAAGCTCGTGTAATTCATCTAATCACACAGTGAATTTAGCAATGTGTAGTGTAGTGGAATAAAGAAAAAACTATTTTTTTTTTTTTGGCCAAAACTATAATGAATATCTGAGGTACTTTTATTTTTATATTTAAATTTGCTTTTAATCATTCCCTCCCACGGTTTAACCAATGGCTTTCAAATCATAATCTTTACACAATCATTGAAAAGAGGGCTTAACACCAAGCAGTAAACTTCTCCAAAATGTCGTCTGTAGTGTTTCTGGACACAGACCACGGAATGTGTGGAATTGTTATATTTCATTCCTAAATTGCCCTTTAAATTAGAGGTTTAGTCAAAAACAAGTGTTTGCCAAGAATAAACAGGTTAACATATAGAGCAGGCAGTGCTTGATTTTTTTGCTGTGATATACTTTTTTCCTGAGCATGTGACTTTGAGCCATTACCAGTTCTGAGAATTCACTCTTGGGTAACTTTAAAACTGAAATGCCTCATTAGCATAATTGGTATTAAATTGCTTTAAGCAAAACATTCCCAGTGCCTACATTCTTTGTGCTTCCATTGTAAAAATATAGATAAATAAGCAGTTTTCCAAATTTTGTGTTTCACCTTTGGTTGTTGTTGTTTTTTTATGCATTTGAATTACATCACAAGACTTACATTTTTCCTCCAACAACTTTTAATGATGAAAAGTAGTTTGAAAAAGTGACATTTATTGATATTAATGAAAGTTTAAAGTGATGTATTGTGTGGGTTAATTTAAATTATGGTACAAATACATGGTAATAAAATACCAGTACATTTTGTGTTGTTTTACAGACTTATTTATCTTATTTCTTCTACAATATATTGTTTCAGACAACTAAATTGTAAATAAAAGCTACACTGTTAAAATGTAAAGATGGATTTACAACATCAAAAGTGCAGAGATCAAGGTCCCATAATGCATAATTCATAACTGTGAATAAAAGGAAAATGCCTGTGAATCACAAATTGCACAAATTGTTCCATAACAAATATTTTTAAAGTGCACTTGGGAAATTTTGCTGAGGGGTCGCTGCCAACATTACTATCATTAAGCAAAACCTACCATGTAAGCTTAGTCATTTTGGCTTTAGTGACGATGAGGTTGGCATCATAAATCATCTGAATAATATCGCCAACTTTACTGACAGCATCTGGCTTTATCATAGCCAAAGTCCTGAAGAAAACACAAAAAAGATATTAGGTATACAATAGAAAACAATGTTCTATCATTTAAACAAAGTAGCAAGAGGCTGAACGCTAAAATAGTAGTATAATCTAGGTGTTTTTCTCAATTTCATTAGTCATAGTTTTTGGTGTGTTACAATCATGGTCATAAATATTATGACGCTTCCATTTTGTTAATGTTTTTCTTTTGACTGAACAATAATTCAGCACAAATAAACAAAGACACCATCATACATGTCGCAGCTATTCAGCACCATCAACTTTTAGCTCTTGTTCATTTTTTAAAGAACTAAACAACGATAAAGGAAAATACACAATACACCGCAAATGGCAATTATTTCAAGCACAAAGCAATGACAGCTGCTGTCTGAATTTTTCCGCAGGCTGGTTGATTAAATATCAATAGGTCTCTTTATAGTCAAACTAGGTTCATGAGGTGATCAGTTTAATCAGAGTGTATTTAAACGATGATATCAAATCTAATTTCTTTAAAAAGCAAATTTCCATATATCTAAAACTATATGTAAAAAATACAATTTAAAATGACTCTAAGCATTAGACATGGTCCTAAATAAGATAGTCTGACTAAACAGCTGGCAATGGAGTAATCAGTTCAAACCTTAACATTGAGTTAGATGAGGGGCACGGAGCATTCTAATTTCATTTATAAAAAAGACATTAGAAGGTGTATGAGCAATTCACTGAATAATTTATAAAAATATTCAATTTCAAAAGGTGAGTCTACTCATTTATGTGGAGCACTGTATGTTATGTTAATAACTATGTCTCACACTACATGAAGATGATTAAAAAAATATTGTGAAAATGAACAAGATGGTTAGTTAGTCATCCAAAAATGTACTCTTGTCAGCTCGTTTCAAAACCCATCTAACTTTCATCATTTATGAACCAGACTGATCTGGAAAAGTTCAACTCAATGCTCCTGCTGTTGTGGTTAACAAGCTTACTGAGGGGGGTTTTATAGTGAATAATGACTTACAGTCCTTTTTCTTTGGACATAAAGCACATAAATCATATTGATAGATTTTACCTTTTTTAAATATTCAAATATGCTTTGGTTAAAAACTGTCCTTGGAATGTTTCTTTTTATGTTCCTCAGAAGAAAAAAAACCTTAACGCTTTTGGATCAACATAAGAACTGTTAAGGGGTTAGCCGCAAAGAAATTCTGAAAACTGAAGATTTTCATTTATCTTCAAAACACAAATGAGACACATATAACCAAATCTGAAGCCTGTTGCATAAAATGAGTTGAGCAAACTCTGGGCTGCAGAATAAGTTTTGGGTTGACCAAACCTGGTAAAGGTCGGGTTAAGTGCTTTAGTTTAATCTAGAGTTTGTGATTAACTCTGGACCAAATGCTCTTGAAAGTGTGACATTTGCAGCAAACAGCCAATCACACAACAGGTGAGCGAATCAGCTTGATTCATATCTCACAATACACTTGAAGATTAAAAAATATCGTTATGAGAAATTTAATGAAATTAAATACATTCACAAAGCAAAAATAAAGAGTTGATGCAGCAAAATTTATATTATAAAAGCAAATAAATCAATGCCAAATAATCAACTGATATTAATAAACATAGGTTCACAAATAGCTCAAATTGGTCATTTTAAAAGCATTATATATTGAAGCTATTTTATATGTAATTCTCTCTCTCTATGTATGTATGTATGTATGTATGTATGTATATATATATTAAATGTTAATTTCAATTTAAAGCCCTCATTATAACTCATAATATAAATAAATTATTAGCAACAAAAGACTCAAAAAATGCTTTTAGGAATAAAATCCTTTCATTTGGAGCAAAAATGACACACAGGGCCTGGGAGTGGCTTTGTTGAATCATATATATTGGATAATATTTATTTTTGCATAACTGGTGGAGTTTCTACATTTCCTCCACTTATAACAATGAGAACACACCCAATAAGACTGATTGAGTCATGAACATACAGTCTCTTTTGCAAGCTGATGTACTGTATATGTATATATGTCACGTTACTCACTGCTGATTGGTCCAGTTTGGGTTTAGGTTTGCCGTTTGGCAAAATCAACCCACCTTCCTCAGTTTGAAAACTCATGATAGTTACCTGGTAAAAACTCAAACTACACTGTAAATAATTTTGGGTTCAACACAAATTCTTTATGTTACCAAACATAAATCACACAAATCTTTTACAAATTTATGTGGATTGAACAAAAAGCAATTAAAGAGGACCTATTATGCACATATCACAAAAACAGTCAGCAGAAACACTATGATTGAAATTCCCCCTTAGTACATCAGAGGGGGAAAGTCCCGTCCATTAGAAACGATCTCCCTTATTAGCGTAGAATGATAGTCTTGTTTTTTTAATAGGCACTTTTGTTTTTGATAGGCATTTGTAGATCCACCCACTTTGAAATCTGGGAGCACAATCTCATTTGAATTTCAAGCAACAGTCAACAAAATAGCCCAATTAGGATCAAAAGAAGGCAGATTGAAAAACATTATATGTGGGGAATTTTGAGTTGAAACTACACATAGACACTCTAGGGACATCAGAAATGTATTTTGCATCTTGTAAAAGATGCATAATAAGTCCCCTTTAAGTTGTCCAAAAAAACTTTGTGCTGTCTCAGCCAATTTTAAATAAATGTTTTTTATTTAAAAGCAAAAAGTCATTTTTTCGAGTGTAGCTTTGTGCAACAGGCATCAGAGATTTTCCCCCTCATTGAAAATCAAAATCTCAAATTCACCTGCTTGATATGTGAAAACAAAGCTCATTGGTTCTTGCAGAAACTCAAATGTGCTAGATTGATTGTTTGGTGTATTTATAGTTATCATTTTTGTGCTCTTAAATGCTGTATATTTGTGATTAACAAAGTGGGTCACTATAGTTCTAGTTCTATCTTTCAAGTTATATCGCTCTTGGTCTAAATGTCCCTATGTCTTGCCTAGCAGGGGTGTTCAGTGATAAAATACCTTTCTTTCTTACTGCCCAGCTTGTTGGCTGTGTACTGATCCCCATAACTTATGAGGTTCAGCTGGCGTGAAAAGATGTTCACTCGATTTCCAATAAACAGATCTTCTGGATGAAGCTCATCAAACTTGGTCCTCCGCAGGAAGGTGCGCTGGTTCTTCATATCAAACTACACAAGAGAAACACATGTAAATGAAATAAGACTCTAATATCAGATACTATCGTCAACACCAGGTTTTAAAATCTGAACACACCATTTCCACCGAGCCATCTTTAGGATAGTAGAGCAGCTGGTATCGCCGCAGGAGAGCCGCGCTGGGGTCGTACCACTCAGCTAGAAAGGCAAAGCGCTCCTCCTGTGTACAGCACAACAGACACAACAAAACACACAGTCAAGCCAGGCCTGGCAGGGGAATGTCACTGATCTGACCCTAACGCTTGGACAAGGGAGTCCCCACAGCCGCGTATTGACCCTCAACACAGACAGGCAGCTGAGTCTGGTAACATGCCGAGTCAGAGGTTCAGACCTTAAATCAGCTCTCTTGTTCCCTGGGGAGATTCACTGCAAATGGGGAGCCATTATCCAGCTGCTGGAAACATTGCTGCTGAAAATATGCTCTAAATGCACAAACAGAGAAACTCAAGCCAATAATTGTGATAGCTAATATATGCTAATATAAGCATTGTGATAGTTAATATACTGTAAAAGACACTACAACTTGTATAACAAAAACAAAACCACCTAAAAAACTTTGTTCTATACAGCTGCATCTTCAAACAAAACAAATGGCAACATTCATTTTCTTTTCGGCTTAGTCCCTTTATTAATCAGAGGGGCACAGCAGAATGAACCGCCAACTTATCTAGCACATGTTTTTTTACGCAGTGGATGCCCTTCAAGCCACTACCCAACACTGGGAAACACCCATACAAACTTTTACACACATACAGTGCATCCGGAAAGTATACATAGCGCTTCACTTTTTCTACATTTTTTAATGTTGCAGCCTTCTTCCAAAATGGATTAAATTCATTTATTTCCTCAGAATTCTACACACAATAGCCCATAATGACAATGTGAAAAGATTTTTTTAATTGTTGCAAATTAATTAAAAATAAATAACCTGAAAAATCACATGTGCATAAGTATTCACAGCCTTTGCCGTGAAGCTCTAAATTGAGCTCAGGTACTTTCTGTTTCCACTGATGATTCTTGAGATGTTTCAGCAGCTTAATTTGAGTTCACCTGTGGTAAATTCAGTTGATTGGACATGATTTGAAAAGGCATACACCTGTCTATATAAGGTCCCAGGGTTGACAGTGCATGTCAAAGCACAAACCAAGCATGAAGACAACGGAATTGTCTGTAGACCTCCGAAACAGGATTGTCTCGAGGCACAAGGCTGGGAAAGGTTACAGAAAAAATTTGCTGCTCTGAAAGTTCCAATGATCACAGTGGCCACCATCATCATAAGAGGAAGATGTTTGGAACACCCAAGACTCTTCCTAGAGCTGGCTGGCCATGATCAGGGGAGAAGGGCCTTAGTCAGGGAGGTGATCAATAACCCAATAGTCACTCTGTCTGAGCTCCAGCATTCTTCTGTGGAGAGAGGAGAACCTTACAGAAGGACAACCATCTGTGCAGCAATCCACCAATCAAACCTGTATGGTGGAAACAAAATTCTCTGGTCTGATGAGACTAAACTCTTAGGAGTGAATGCCAGGCATTATGATTGGATAAAACCAGGCATCATGCTGTGGGGATATTTTACAGCAGCAGGAACTGGAAGACTAGTTAGGATAGAGGGAAAGATGAATGCAGCAATGTACAGAGACATCCTGAATGAAAACCTGCTTCAGAGTGCTCTTGACCTCAGACGGGAGCAGAACAATGACCCTAAGAACACTGCCAAAATATCAATGGAGTGGTTTCACAACAACTCAGTGAATGTTCTTGAGTGGCCCAGCCAGAGCCCAGACCTAAATCCTATTAAACATCTCTGGAGAGATCAGAAAACGGCTGTACACCGTTGCTTCCCACCCAACCGAATATAGAGCTTGAGAGGTACTGCAAAGAGGAATGGGCAAAAATTCTCAAAGACAGGTGTGTCAAGCTTGTGGCATCATATTCAAACAGACATGAGGCTGTAATTGCGGCCAAAGGTGCATCAACAAAGTATTGAGCAAAGGCTGTGAATACTTATGTACATGTGATTTTTCAGGTTTTTTATTTTTAATAAATTTGCAACAATTTCAAAATCAAAAATCTTTTTTCACATTGTCATTATGGGGCATTGTGTGTAGATTTGAGGAAATAAATTAATTGAATCTATTTTGGAATAAGGCTGTAACATAAAAAATGTGGAAAAAGTGAAGAGCTGTGAATACTTTCCGGATGCACTGTACAGCTTACCCAATTTACCTGTACCGCATGTCTTTGAACTGTGGGGAAAACCGGAACACCTGGAGGAAACCCACATGAGCATGGGGAGAACATGCAAACTCCACACAGAAATGCCAATTGACCCAGCTGAAGCTCGAACCAGCCACCTTCTTGCTGTGAGGTGATCGTGCTACCCACTGCGCCACATCGTAACGCAAATGACAAGATATGAAATAATAAATAATAAATAAATTACAAAAGATATAACAAAACAAAAACAAAAAAATCAAACTTACAGTGACAATAGAGCTGACTTTCATATTTCTTAAATAATTTACATAATTTTTGGCAGACCAAGCTATGTTTGCAAAACCAAACAAAGCAAAAATACATTACATACTACCTAAAACTCAATCTAAAATTTGCATTGTTCCATAGAAATGGAATTAATTACAATTTACTGCATTGGAAAGCTTCTGCACAACAAAACAGATAATACAACAAAATATTAAATCTTTTGAAGTAAAATTTTAAAATAACTATATTTTATGGACCCTTTAATATTTGTTTGCTTTTTGTCATATAAATAAAAACATAAATACAACCTAAAGTCTTAATACAATGTCCTAACCCTAAGAGATCCTAGAAAAGGACAAAATTTAAGGAATGTAAAATGTTATTAAGATAGACAATATCAAATCTCTGAGTGTTCATGCTCTTTCTCGATTAAGCCACTGATGTTTGTCATCTTGATACCAACTTAAAGGTGCCCTTGAACAAAACATGGAGTGGGCCAGCTGGAAAGATCTGTCCTCTGCAGAGCGCCACCATGTGGCAAAAATTAATATCATATGTACATGTGATTCAGCATGTACTAACCACACAAGCAGCATAGAAATATTTTGTCAAATTATCTGTTCATTATTCAACAATCTAAACATCAAAAGTCAAGCAAAAGAAATGCGAGTTTATGACAGTCGTAGATAAACATAATTTAATATTCAGATTAACTAATAACTTAAATAGAATCATCTGCATGTATATCCTACTATTGCAGTGCTTTAATATTGGGCCATCTATTCTCCATGCCACACGCTTGCTAATAATAGAGGCAAAATGTCAACACTGAGCTCTAACATGGAATTACATTACTTACTAATTGAACAACAGATCATTAGTGCATCTGCAGGATAGCACGAATGCTTTCTAATTCATCATTCTTCACAAATTCAATGAGAATGCCTTTAACGTAATAGAGAGCTCAACAGAACAGGGCCTCTTCCCCAAACAAGGGCTATTTTTACCCCTCAGTCAGCTGTGACAGAGATAATACTGACAAGTAACAGCCTTCTTTGTACAAATACGCTGCCCCACAGGTCAGAAAAGCCATAAATTACATCAAGAGACTTATAGGGAGTCATATTATAACTTCTAGAGTTTTAGGCTAAAGTTAAAAGTTTCACGCACCGTTTTATATGCTGTCTAAATTGATATTTATTTGTTAGCACAGATTATTAGCATCTCATCTGATGTCCTGACATGACAAAAAAAATGCTTTTGCAACACTAAACATAAGAAATCTTATGTTATTTATTTACTTATTTGTTTTTTACTCAAAAAAGACCAAATTAATTACTTACAACAAACAACAATGGGGCAACAATGTCCTGTCACAGATACACAGTAGGTAGTGCTGTCGCCTCACAGCAAGAAGGTCGCTGGTTCAAACCACGGTTGGGTCATTTGGCATTTATGTGTTGAGTTTACATGATCTCCTGTGTTCGCATGGGTTTCCTCTGGGTGCTCCGGTTTCCCCCACAAGCTCAAAGACATGTGGTACAGGTGAATTGGGTAAGATAAATTGCCCATAGTGTATGTGTGTAAATGAGTGTGTATGGGTGCAGCTGGAAGGGCATCTGATGTGTAAAACATATGCTGGACAAGATTAATAAAGAGACTAAGCCGAAAAGAAAATAAATGAATTAATATAATATAATATAATATAATATAATATAATATAATATAATATAATATAATATAATATAAAAAAACAGAAACTATACTTTAAAATATTATTTTAACTGCAGTAAAGACAATCATAAAGGTCATTGAAATTGTATATAGATATTTGTATGTAAAATAATAAGTAAACTTTGGTAAAAACATTAGCCTACATTTCCATGGTCACGTTTAATTTTTCTAGTCTGAAAGATTATTTTGTAAGGTTCAGAACATGGACTGCAAATAAATGTCCACATTTTGCCTGTGTCAAAGTTACTTTTGTACATATGCATGTCTATTCAGAATGATGTAAGGCCTTTTCTCTAAATATTACCTTTACAAAACTGCATCCTAACTGTTTTGTATCATTAAACCAAATGATTTGAGGAAATTAACACACTTTGAGGGGGGTCTAAATTAGAAGTTCTCAAACTTTTCAGCCTGCAACCTCTAAAATAATAACTCCAGTGACTCGCGACCACCACTGTGCTCAGAGGTGGTTATAAGCATACAAATATTGCACACATTGGTGCACACACACCAATAGAAACTATATAAACATATTTGCAACACAAAAAGTGCAACAGTTTTACAACCATATATTTTTTATAATCATTCATTTGTTTAATTTAATATTAACCTCACTTAATGAGAATGGTGAGCTAATGTTTATAGCACAAGCCTGGTCTTGGTTTAATTTTGGAGACTTGGAGCCATTCGGAGATCGTCCTCCTTGTTCAGTCGCAGCCTTTATTTTTTATGTACGTAAGTGCCATAAAGGTGTCAAAGTTTAACATTGTACTATAAAGTCAATCTGCTGTAACTAACGCTTTTGCTGTGACGTTAATCTAGCATAATCACCCCAGGGGTCGCAATCCAATGGAATAAAAAAAAAAGTAAATGGTTTGTTTATGTTACTATTAAATATTAAGTATACATTAAATATATTATAAGTTTTAAAAAAATTATGTTCTGCAGGTTATGGATAAAATATGGTAATTCTAATAGTTTAATAAAATATATGAGATTTTTGAAATCACCAAGTGACCCCTCCACTTTGAGAACCACTGGTCTAAATGAACATTCCAAAACAGCAAAATCACTGACTTCTGCTTTATGAACCTGGGCAGAATTAACTGGAAATAGCTAGGCTTAACCGCCACGTCTAACACAGTGAAAAGTAGGGCTTTCCTCTCAAGAGCCCTTCTTGGACTTTCTCAGACACCTGCTGTGGCCCTATGCTATCACTGCAAACATTTCATGCTGTCTGCGTGGAGATGGATCAACGTACACTATTAAAGAGACCGAATGTGAATTGGAAAATAAACAGTGTAGGTGCACAACAGAGAAAGAAGACGATGGCGAAGATATCCCGTTACCCACAGAATAACAGGGTTTAGTCTGTTGTGGAAATGACACTAAAAAAGCATGTTTTCTTTTCCACACACTGACATTAAGGCTTCTAACTGAATATGGCATCTTCTATCTTCATTGTGATGTTGTAGAGCCCGATGCCACACAACTACTTTTCAGATACAAAAAACATTAAGCAGCTCACAAGTGGTAACCAAACCATATTCAGTCAGGAGCCAGAGATCAAAACTTTTAGAGCAACTTCTCAAAAAACTACTTCTTCTGGAGGAAAACAGTGACATCAAGTGGTGAACCAAATAACAGCGTATGATATGTCAAAACAATACAAATAATCCAAGTGTATAAACACCGTTTTGTTTAGTAGATTATAAGTATTTTTTCGTTTTTAACAAAACTTTAAACAGCCAAACTAGTTTCCAGTTTACTTTTTGTAACCTCGCTTGACTAAGTTAGATTACACTTCACATGTGATGTTCAGCACGTTACGTGTTATATTTAGTGCACACAAAACACATTTTATATAGTGGTTTTGTGACTTTTGTTAATCTCAAAAGTGATACTGAACAATAAAAAATAATAACGTTAATGGCTAAAAAGCAAATGACTTCCGCTTAAAAGTAAAACAATCATTTATGATCCTGAGAGTTTAGTTCTTCATCAAACGTATCTATAAACTCGATAAAAAATGTTTTTCCACTTACCATGTGTGAATTTTGTAATTAAATGGATGATGATTATTGTTGTTTGTTGTTTAAGAGAAGGTGGCTCGTCTTCCTTTATCCTCGCTGTTATGTGCCACCATCACCATAGCAACAACATCAAACGTGCTACCGATAAATAAAGCAATAAAACCGAGCCTCAGTAAACGCGTAGCCTTTTAACATTAAGACAACTTCTATCTGTGAAGTCTGCTCACTATACATACGATTGGAGGTTGAATATTTTGATTAGTTCGATTCTCACTGTAACCCGGAAGCGGTCTTTTCTGACCTTTACCGCCAATTGACGCGCGCGCACATGGGTTTGTTATGGTGCGGTTTTTAACAGTAGTTTGACTTCAGTGTTCACTGCTGAGCTGTGTGGAAAATATTTAAATGTTAGATGGTTTAATATCCTTCTAACGTTAGGTTTAGGTTAAAATGTCACAAACCTTATATAATATAAGACAAAGGTCTTTAACTCTCTCTATAAAATGGCTTAATGTTTATGGCTGAATGCCCACTCATTTCAGCAGTTGAAATGGATTCCAGTCCGTTCATTTTAGATGGCGGTCTAGCAACAGAACTCGAAGCAAGTGGATTTCAGTTACAGGTAACTTAACGTTAGGTATTGTGACACGCAGACCTATTGTCACTAGTCACACATTTAATCGTACTGTGTACCGCAGGGAGATCCACTGTGGAGTGCACGAGTTCTGCATACAGATCCACAGGCTATTAAGGATGTTCATTACAGGTAATTACAAGCTTCTTTATATTGTTAAGCAATGACCGTTGTTTATACCTGATATCTGATGTAAATCCATTAAAAATAAACATAATATGTGTAACTCTTATAATAGCGTTTTTACGAATATATACCTTTTATTTCAGAACTGTCCTTGTGGCAGATAATCATCGAGGGGCTGATGAAAATACAGATGTGCACTTGTGCAGTGCACTTATTTTTAGGACTAAATTTAGAAAACTACACATTTAATGGAACTGAATAAAAGTAACAATATTTTAAGTATTAAATGCAACTAACTTTAAAAGTATTTATGTTTCAAATTAATGGTGTTCTTTTTAACTTTGTTCACTATTTTTGAGAGAAAAAAATCCATGTGAAAAAAGATCATTTAGCATCAAATCAGTATATCAGAATCAGATTTGTCATTATAGGAATAAATAAAATTTTTAATTGTAAAAGAATAAATATGTTCCAGATTCTAATAATTCATTTATTCATTTTGTTTTCGGCTTAGTCTCTTTATTAATCCGGGGTTACCACAGCGGAATGAACCACCAACATATCCAGCACGTTTTTACGCAGCGGATGCCCTTCTAGCCGCAACCCATCTCTGGGAAACATCCACACACACTCATACACTACAGACAATTTAGCCTACCCAATTCACCTGTACCACATGTCTTTGGATTGTGGGGGAAACCGGAGCACCCGGAGGAAACCCACACGAACGCAGGGAGAAAATGCAAACTCCACACAGAAAGGCCAACTGACCCAGCCGAGGCTCGAACCAGCGACCTTCTTGCTGTGAGATGAAAGCACTACCTACTGTGCCACTGTGTCGCCCTAGATTCTAATAATATTTCACAATATTACAGTTTGTACTACGTAGTTTGTACTCAGCCTAAGTGTGCTTAAAATGCATTATTCAACATCTTACAAATTCCAGTCTTTGATAGTTAAACATTAGCTTTCATAAACCTTCATAAAGCTTTCTTTGCCACGATTCTGTGACAAACAGTATAATATTTGATATATAATTTGACTTTTTTTAAAATAGATATCTTCAAAGTGGTTCTGATGTCATAACAACAGCTACATATCAGGCCAGCATTGAGGGATTCATGAAACATCTCGGTGTTCGACCTGAGGAGGCTCAGCACATGATGATGTCAGCAGTTCAGCTGGCAAAAGAGACGGTCTCTGAGTTCATGTCTCAGTCGCCCGTATCAGGTGTGTGCTTATCATTTGTGGAAAAATGTAGAAACCCCACCAGTTATATTTATCCAAACAATATGTTTAGATACTATCACAGACAGAAGAGAGCCTTTGGTTGCGGGCTCAGTTGGTCCATATGGGTCGTTTCTACATGATGGATCTGAGTACACAGGAGCCTATGAGGACAAGATGACAGTGGAGGTAATGTGAGATGAAGCTCTTTGTCCAAGCTCTGCCAGCTCATAAGAATTTCAAGTGAATGTTTTCTCTCTTAGGAGTTGAAAGACTGGCACCGTCCACAGATCCAGTGCTTAGTAAAAGCTGGAGCTGATCTTGTTGCCATGGAGACCATTCCTGGCCTCAAAGAAGCCGAGGCTTTGGTGGAAGTACTCAAAGAATTTCCAGAAACTAAAGCCTGGCTTTCTTTTTCCTGTAAGGTAACTCGTATTAATGCAAATGCTTTCACTCAATAGTGATCAGCACATTAAAGGATAGTCAGATGTTGTTGTTAATAATAATAATAAAAAAAAAATGCATTTTATTTAAAGGCACCTTTCTTGACACTCAAGGTCATGGTACAAGACAGCAAGAACAGTCAGTAAAAAAACACAAAGGTCAATAGAATACAATACAATTTTTATAAAGTGCAGTTGAGTTAAAGAGAGTAGGCTGTTCTAAACAGATGTGTTTTGAGTTTTAAATTATAAAAGAGTTTAGATAACGGAGATCAGGAGGAAGTGAATTCCAAAGCTGAGGAGCAGAGTGGGTGAAGGCTCTGCTCCCCATGGTGGCAAGGCGGACAGGGGGAATAGAACACCTGTGTGTTCGAGAAGGTGTGGCGATATGAAAAAGACTAAAAAGGTATGGAGGAGCAAGATTGTGGATGGCTTTAAAAGTGAGAAGAAGTATTTTAAAAATTAATTCTGAAAAAGATGGGAAGCCAGTGAAGCTGTTGTAGAATGGGTGTGATGTGACAGATAGAAGGGGTGTTTGTGATGATACGGGCTGCAGCGTTTTGTACCAGTTGTAATTTATGATGGGTTTTATTAGGGAGGCCAAACAGAAGGGAATTACAGTAATCTAAATGGGATGTGACTAAACTATGAACAAGAATGGCAGTTGAATGAGGTTTAAGAGAAGGACATAAATGATTTATATTTCGAAGGTGGAAATAAACAAACCGGGTGACATTTTTAACATGTGCAGTGAATGAAAGGGTGCTATCGAAGATGACCCCCAAACTCTTAATCTGAAGGGAATGGGTAATGACAGAATCATATGTGTGAATAGAAAAGTTTCGTGATTTGTTTAAAGTGGATTGTTATGAGGATCCAGAAGTTAACGAGAATTATTTGTGTATATATATATATATATATATATATATTTGTATAGCACTTTTACAATGTAGATTGTGTCAAAGCAGCTTCACACCAGAGTTTGTGTGAAATTCTGTTGTGCGGCGCTGCGAAAAGGGGCGGGATTAAACAAGATGATTAGACATTCAAAAAGCGAGCGATTGCTCCATGTTTTAAATTTCTGTCCAGAGAGGTCACGTTTTGATCCTCGATTGGTCTCACGCAGTCAAGTTATACGATTTCACTGGTCAGAGTTCACCAAGCTTGAACTTTGCACCGCAGCAGACTGCGAAACTTAACGCATGAACTTGCGTTTTCGGTCTGACGCATTCGTGTGTGTATGAATGGAAGTCTATGAGAGGAAAAGCCCAGTGTGACCGCAGCTTAAACTGGAACAGTGTAGTTCAGTTTGTAGTGTTTAAGTCCAGTGTGGTTTAAAAATCACTACTGAGAGTCCAAACACTGAAGAGCAAATCCAACGATGAGTAGCTCTACAGATCCCAAACCATGCAAGCTAGAGGCGACAGCGGAGAGGGGAAAAAAAAAACTTCACTAACTGGCGAAAGTCAAGAAAAATAAAACCTTGAGAGAAACCAGACTCATATTTATCAAATTACCCATTAATAGTATTTTATTAATGTCTACCCAACCCACAGTAATGTAAAAACAGTAATTATCCCTAGTATTATTCATATTATTAAATGAAGTATTAAATTGTATTTTATTAACCCCTATCTCAGTCCTAAATTCAACACTCACAGTAACATAAAAACAGTAATTATTGTTGTACGGTAATTGTATTGTGGTAACAATATAAATAATTGTCGTTAACTTCCAGCCACAGATGTCTCACTTCTAGACTTTACCAAGATAGTTCACCTAGAATTTTTTTTTTTTAACCCCAACAAAATGTGTTGAACCAATCAAATGTGGTTCCAAACACGTTTGAGTTTCACTTTTATGTTGAACAAAAAAGAAGATATTTTGAAGAATGTTGGTAACAGGTAGTCATAGACATCCATAATAGCAAAATAAATACTATGGAAGTCAACGGCTAGTCCATTCCAACATTTTTCACAATATCTTCTTTCCTGTTCAACAGAAAAAACAAACTTTAGGTTTGGACCAAGTGAAGGGGTCATAAATGATGACAGACAGTATCCCTAAATATGTTAAGATATCCCATGATAAATTGCATCCATAAACATATTGAGTGTGCTAGACACGGCTATTAATCTGTTTCAGGACTGTGATAGTATTTCAAGCGGGAGGAGATTTTCTGAAGCAGTTGAGATGGCATGTAGGTCCACACAGCTGGTTGCTGTTGGGGTGAACTGTTGTCCTGCTCCTTTGGTGAAACCACTTCTAGAGTCAGCCAAGTCCCACAAAAGAGCAGATTTGAGCTGGGTGGTCTATCCTAACAGTGGAGAAGGATGGGATGCCAAGACTGGGTAGGTTATTAATATTTCATTGTAATATTTATTTATTAATAATAATATTTTATTAGGGCTGGTGGAGCTTTAGTGATTCATCCTTCAACTTTGACATTTAACTGAACTGAATGTAATTAAACTTCAACAGTGAGATTTGTATTAAATTGAATAAATGTGTCTTAATTGAACTAGAACTACACACCAGTATTCTACCACTACTCTCCTGAATGTCTGATATGCTGGAATTTTTCCAAAATAATGGCTTATTTCTTCATTTATTTTAAGCTGCTTTGACACATTCTACACTGTAAAAGTGCTATAGAATGAAAAATTACCTTACGTTAATCAATAAATCCTGTCTTAGAATTAGCAGTGATTTTTAACAATTATTTCTCAATTCTTTAATTAACTTTGCAGTGTTACAAAAATTCTAAAGAATTGTAAGCATAATTATAAAAAAAATCATTTATAATGTAGGGATGATCCGATCGATCGGCCATAGATGGGTATTGGCCGATAATCACATTTCATGACTCGATTGGTACTCGCTAATTTGGCCGATCTAATGAACTGATCCCAAGTGTTTGTTTATGAGTTTAGGCAGAGTAAGAGCTGCACCATTTACATTAAAAGATGCTTTTTTGAATGGTTTACTCATGGCTGCGAGCATCAAGTATGCACTTCAAACTTTTTCATGTTGAATTCTTCTTCCATCATTTGCAGTGATTCCGAATAGCATAGTTAGTCATTTTTCTTACAATTTTTTTATGTTTTATCTATTTTTTTCTGTAAAGCTGCTTCTGATCATGACATGACTACACTAAATAGTTATAAAAGATATGTTTATGGGATTATATGCAACATCCTTCATTTTCATATTTTATAGGTAACTATAAATACAACTTTAACTAATACAACTTTATTGTAAAGTGTAATAACCCAGTTTATTAAGCAAAAAAGACATTTATCAAAAATAAATAAATATAATAATATAAAAATGAAAACTTTGGGGGGTCATGTAAAATTATATTTCCAATAAAACAGCCCTAGGTTGTGGTAATGAATTGACTTGGATTGTAACACAAATCAATTGTCTCAGTAGTGTCACTGTTAAACTATTTCAGATGGAAAACCGAGATGCGGACGTCATTTGCCAATTTAAGCCTTGAATGGAAAGCACAAGGGGCTTTATGGATCGGTTGGTATTGTTTTGTACCAGTCAATAAGCTTAACTATGAACTTATCGTATGACTTGTTCTTTCATGTTGACTCACCGGAGAGCTGATCTCTGTCAACAGGAGGCTGCTGTCGTGTCCGTCCTGCTGATATAACGGAGCTCAAACAACTCCATGTACAGCCATGACTGAAGAAACAACCTGATACCTAACACACCCAGCTGCCTCAGAAATAATGCACAGATGTGTAAGAACATGTATAAATATTTTATTTATAAATACAAATAATACCAACACATTAGATTGACACGAGATTTGTGGTGATTAGACATTGAACATCATATATCAGATGTTACTGTGTTAAAGGAAGAACACAAATCACAATGCACTCAACATGAAAGCAGTCATGCAGTCTTAGCTCACAGCATTTCACAAAGAACATGATTGTAGTTCTTCAAGTTGCTATTTACAATAAGATGACACCATCTTATAAGACAATGTCACTTCTCTATAACCTTTGTCTGATCGGTTGAAATATTCAATGATCACTACAGTCTGAGAACTTTGACTTAGTTTGTATTTTTAGACTTACACTAATAAAGCCATTTGTGTTCATAAAATAGTAAAGCAGTCTTCAATGAAGCGGTCAGACCATTCTGCAAGCACTTTAGGCTGATTATTCATTTTTCAGTCCACACTGACCTACAATTATCTACCATCAGTAGCATATAAATCCACTAAATAGCATATAACTGAAATGGAATGATGTGATTGAAAATCAAATATTCACTTTATGACTTTTGTACACTTTAAGTATGATCAGTGGTCACACATTTTGATAAAATCTTGTGGACAAAAACTGTCCAATGTATGAAGCAAAGCAGCTTTATTATGTTTAACATTGCAATGTCCCCAACTTCAAACCTTTGCAAAATCTGCAGAGGGACTTGATCATTCGTCCTTGCATGAAATTCATGATTGCATGGATTCAGATTGAAGCAACTGAGTTTCAACAAAAAATAAATGTAACCATACCTTCATCGCAGTTATCTGCACGATTTACTTGTTACATTTAAACATGGTGTTTTAAACAAAGCAGCTTTTTCAGCTACAAGCAACTTAAAGGGTTAGTTCACCCCACAATGAAAATTGTCATCATTTACTCACCCCTGTTCCAAAGAGATGTATCCAGCTGCAGAACCACACACGTTTCAGGCACACACAATATAGCACACACGATTTAGGCAAACCATATATGTTACCCAACTCCTTAGCATTATCGCCACCTATTGAATTTCACAAATAACGGTTTCCCATTTCAGTCATTATTATTATATAGTAACGATCATTTTACAATCTCTGCAGTTTCTGAACCCAAATTATGTAAATAAAAGCAATTGGTTAAACACTTATGACTTTATTCACATGTCCACATACACAAAGAAAACATAGTAGACCGTCTAATTGTAGGATTAAGCGTAATAAACTAATTTTGGATTTTAAAAATCACACTTGGTAAAATCACTTTGTTGTAAAATATAAAAAGCAAACAATAATGTGTCACATTAAAATGAATTACTATAGTTAATCATTTAAACAATATATAATATAGTTATAAACTGATTATTACTATCTTTTACTAAACTGTCACAGCTGTTAGTTATATATTTACTTTTTAAAATTAATTATTAATAGTTAATTTGTTTCTATTGCAAAATTTTGGTTTAAAAATAATATATTGCTTACTATAAATTACTACATTATTTAATGTGGGAAATCATTAATTAAAAAGTTATTCGAAAATTAAGCAAATACACACTATTAAATCGCTTGAGTAAAATATTAATAGTGTTATACATTTATTACATGTAAAATTTATTATTGCCTATATTAAATTGCTATTGTTTCCTTCATGATAAAAGAATCCATTATATAAATTAAACCTGTCCAATTTAGATCTTTCAGCAAGCCCAGCAAACGAGTATCTGCTATATTGACTCTGTCAGATAATAATGACTGATCATCCGTGATGACTGATAGAAAACTGTTCAGTCTATTATATTGAATGGCGATCAGAAACAATGCTCCCCATTCGCCCGTCTCGATCGCAATATTTGTGACAAAGTAAACACTATTGTTTATTGTGTACAATATTAATAACCATATATATCAAAATATATCGACGACGATGTCCAAGATGTTAATAACATTAACATCCGTCGTAACCATATATGGTTTGCCTAGATTGTGTGTGCCTAAAACGTGTGGTTTTGCGGGCCTGCAGCTGGATATAATTGGTTCCAATCCCCTGTAGATAGTACTATCATTTTTTTGTACTCATGTTTATGGTCACTATCGTATATTAAGAGTGGTGTAAAGCAACCAAATATAAACACTCAAATTGAGTAGTTTTTCTCAGTAATTGTACCTAACAATAAGTAACAATAGTAACATTATTGCTGTATTGTTACTTTTGCCACACTATTTTCATTTAACCTACAGTCGCTACTTTATTTTTTGTTGTCTACAACGATTGGCTACATAGAATAATTCTGTGATTACCTTCCAATCAAATCATTATGAAAAAATGCATCAGACAGACTGACCTCATTACACAGACACTTAACATGTTTGTACACTTCCACACGGTTTCAGTTTGCTGCATTTTTAAAGTGTCCAAGAAGACGCAAAATTGTTACACACGATGACTGAAAGACTATTTCACTAATCCGAAAATGAAAGATGCCAACAGTATAATGATTGAAATTACCAAATGGACTTATTCAATAACTCAATGCACGAGGACATGCACAAATTGCATGTATTCCCTCAATGATGAACGAGCTTGGTTTGCGGCACAAACTGCTGGACACTCGTCGCTTGTTAGTCAGGGTAAGATTTTTAGATTACATGGATATTGCTTTCCCATGTAAATGCAATAACTTGCTTTCTGTTGGCTTAATATTGGTGCATATATTAATGTGTTGTCAGGTTATTTTCAAAGTGTAATACTAGTACTTACTAATGTAATTTAACTTGAACAGCTATTACACAGAATGACTGTTTAATAGATTTACCAGGGCTTGTTGGGTGATCAGACTTCAGAAATCTTTGCAGT
Source organism: Danio aesculapii (assembly GCF_903798145.1). Lineage (NCBI taxonomy): Eukaryota > Metazoa > Chordata > Actinopteri > Cypriniformes > Danionidae > Danio > Danio aesculapii. Next base: position 28,830,319 of record NC_079440.1, on the reverse strand, counting down.
TTTGATAAAATCTAAGTTTTTCAATCCAAAAATGAAGAAGTCATACTGTTTTGGAACAATAACAATGAGTAAATGACGACAATTTTCATTTAGGCGTGAACTAACCATTTAACCTCTTCTTGAAAAGCCATCTCATATTATTTTTTAATTTTTATTCATCGGAACATCACCAAAGCCAGTGTAACTTACTTCACTTTGTTGTCAGTATAACAGGGACGTCCTCCACAAGAGCTCATTCCCATATCCTTATTGGCGTCAAACCTCCATCTTTAAGTTTACCAGTTTGAGCACTAACCGTTACATCATAACCTCATACCGGATTCTAACCTTTAACTGTTGCAAATAACCTGGTAATAAGGTAAATAATCTAGAATAAAAGTGTCGAAACCCACCTGGCCCTTCATATTTAGTCAGTGATGTCTTCATCCAGGTCGCTGTCTGGAGAGCCTCTGTGCCTGTACTCGGCTGTGTTGGACAAACGCTTCCAGGCATTTTCAGGCTTGTTCCCCGTGCTGAGAGACCTACCTAGGCGTTTCACCGTTCGCTCCTCAGAACTGTCCTCTGTTGAAGCTTGGCCTCTGTGTTCTGGAGCCTGATGATGGAGATCATGCCTCAGGTTTTCCAGATTTAGCGCCCATGGTCCCAATTTTTGCCAGTTCACTCTCTGGAAGGCCATGATGCAATGCAGATTGCCTCCAACCTACAGAAATCAATTATTATCATATTACTTGGAGGCATAAAACTATATTCCACTGTACAACACTTTCTTAGAAGCATACACATGATGATACATACATGATAAGCCAAAACATTATGAGCAGTCACAAGTGATGCAAATATCCCTGATCGTCTTACAATGCCATATATTTCAAAGTTCAAAATCCAAATTTACAGTTTATTTTGCTTGAGCACATTGTTATTCAGGCCAAATTTCTGGTTTGGAGTGGCGACCCTTCTCTGTTGACATCAGTTTGATGGCTTCAGCCACAATATTCTTAACAACACCCCTCTTACCATTAGCTTGCTAAGAAGGAATGATGTGCAAAAACAAAGCCCTGCCCCCTAATCAACATTTAGTTTGAATTGGACGTACATCAACATACTGAAATAAAAGTCTCAGCAACTTATTGTTCAAAAAGATTTTAAAGTCTAAAGCTGCGGTGACACAAGAGTTTGTGTGTGCGAAATTCTGTCGTGCGGCGCTGCGAAAAGGGGCGGGATTAAACAAGATGATTAGAAATTAAAAAAGAGCGATTGCTCCATGTTTTAAATTTCTGTCCAGAGAGGTCACGTTTTGATCCTCAATTGGTCTCACGCAGTCAAGTGATACAATTTCGCAGGTCAGAGTTCACCAAGCTTGAACTTTGCACCGCAGAGAACTGTGAAACTTAACGCATGAACCTGTGTTTCCGGTCTGATCCATTCGTGTGCGTATGAATGGAAGTCTATGGGAGGAAAAGCCCAGTGTGACCGCAGCTTAAAGTCAACGGGGCATAAATAATAAAAATCTTGGTTTGCTTGTTTGTTAAAATATAATTTTTTAAAAAATATATGTATATATATATATATATATATATATATATATATATAAATAGTGAAATGTGATATGAATAAACCTCAGGCTGAAGGACATGTAAATTTATGTCTGTACAGTTGAAGTCCAGCTCAAACAAACATTTTTGGATTTGCATGAAGGATGCATGAAACAAAACACTTCAGCAATGAATAGCCCAAGTTTGCATTTCACATACTTTATTCATTTTAAGAACACTGAAGGACATTGAATCTGTTGTTGTGCAAGTGAGATATACATTCACATTTAAAGTAGAAATACGTTAAATATCATGTTTACTCTTCAAACAGATCAAACATCTGCACTTAATCCTGATTTATCTCAACACGGGGGACAGGAGAGCTGTTAGTTAATACATGAGGAAAAATTAACTCCAATATTTTCTTGGAAATGAAAAAGTAATGTGTTACTAGTTATTTGAAAAAGTAATCTAATTACATAATTCATGTTACAAGTAATGCACTACCCCCAACCCTGGTGGCAATAATCAAATCGTTATGAAAAGGTGACTGGGTTAGATTATTCTGTGGGTTGCTCCACCATTATTGACTAGTATAAATGACATACCTTTTTGGTTTTGCGATACTGTATGCCTCTCTCAATATGGCGAATGTCTAAGTATTCTGGGTTCTGAGTGTTCAGGTCCGTCACGATGTCTGCCCATCTGATGAAAAACAAAGTTAGAATGTGGGTGTATTTTTAATAATGTCACCAACGACTAGAAATCCATAAAGTGAACCATACTTTTTACAGTGGATTGCAGGATGTTTCCGGCTTGGTTCGCCAATGAGAATCCAGTGCTCCATCTCATTAAGAGGCAGTGGTCCCCTATGAAGAAATGAATTTAAAACACGAATGAACTTCATTATTAATTAAAGACAAAAGGTCTATAAAAAATGTGGTGGATGTTAATACTTTCATAACTTTACATTATGTTATTCCAGGACTCACTGCTTATACTTAATGATTTTGTACACTACTGTTTAAAGGGATAGTTCACCCAAAAATGAAAACCGACTCAAGTATTTCTAAACCTGTTTGAGTTTTTTTTGTGTGTGTGTTTAATGCAAAAGACTGGTAACAAACTGGTAACAATTGACTGCCATTGTAGGGAAAAAAAACCCAAATACTATGGAATTCAATGGTTACAATTTTTTAGCTTTCTTCAAAATTGCTTTTTATGTGGTTAACAGAACAAGTAAACTCAAAATGGGGTGTCACGGTGGCGCAGTGGGTAGCACCATCGCCTCACAGCAAAGAGGCCGCTGGTTTGAACCCCGGCTGGGTCAGTTGGCATTTCTGTGTGGAGTTTGCATGTATAGATGTTTCCCAGTACTGGGTTGTGGCTGGAAGGGCATCCACTGTGTAAAACATGCTGGATAAGTTGGTGGTTCATTCTGCTGTTGCGACCCCTGATTAATAAAGGAACTAAACCGGGAAAAGAAAATGAATGAATGAAACTCAAAATAGTTTGTTACAAGGGAAGGGTAAGAAATGATGACAGAATTTACAATTTTGGGTGAACATTCCTTGTGAAATGTGTGTGGTCAACGTGAATTTTAAAAATGTTTTGTGTAAAAATGCTTTCAAGTACAAAAAAATGTTTTAATCAAAATCTTTTGGATGAAAATTCAGTAAAAAGTAATAGTAATAGTGCTTAATACAACTTTTTATTCTATTTGGATATGTCTCAGAGTCATGTCTTATTTATTTCAGCAAATAAATGACTGTGTAAAATAGATAAATAATTGTATTTTCAGCATCATTAATTCAGGGTCCTTCATAAATCAGTCATACATGCTGATTTGTTTGGATAAGCTACATTTTCTATTAACAATGTTGACATTTTTTTCTGAATTATTTGTTTAATAGAAACAGATAAACAGCAAAGTTTACAAATTATGTTTTGTTACCAGTATTTTTTAGTATTATGTCAATTTATAAACAGAGCGAGCAGTGAAATTGTTTGCTATATGCTGTACCTGTATGCTTTGGCTGCTTTCAGTGGAGTAGCTTCATAGCCCACAGGACAGAAGTAGTGATTCTGACAGTGATAAATGTAGGCCATGGATTCGTCTTTAAGACCCTGTGTCAGCTTCATGAGCGCCCCCTCGGCTACAAAGAAAAATCCTGCTCTACAACATGCATGCAATGTATTTTTCTGACATTATATGATTTTATTAAAGATAAACTACATAAATTGAGGAAATATTACATTTAAACTGCTGTCTAAGCATCAAAATGTGCTTTGTAAAACAATATGTAGCATGAAGCAGTATTCTGTTGTCTCTGATTATCTTATAAAGAAAAAGTATTTGATATTCACATACCTGTCTCTCCTGCTGTCTTGTGCTTCCCGTGAGGCTTGTACAGAATATACGAGCAGCCCCGAACACGAAAATTATCATTGATTTGTCTGAACCATCTGCATTGATGACAAAAATAAAATCAAATTAGATCATGTACACTACAAAGTTTGGGATGAGTACAATCATTTTAAATGTGAAGGCCTTAACATTGTTTAAAAAACTTCCTGTTATTTATAAATTATTAAGCAGCACATCTCAATGTTTATTAGGCATTAAATCATCATATTCGAATGACTTCTCGAAGTTCGTGTAACACGGAAGATTAGAATAATCCTGCTCAAATCACAGGAATAAATATTCAAATAGAAAAAGATTTATTGAACTGTAAATACATTTAACAATATTACTTCTGTACTGATCTATTAAATGCAACCTTGATGAGATGTATATAAATATTCATTCATTCTCCTTCGGCTTAGTCCCTTACTTATCAGGGGTCACCACAGCAGAATGGACTGTTATATATATATGCGCGTTAATATATAATATATATATTTATATAACACATCATAGCTCAATGTACAAAGCACTAACAAGAGGTATAGTACATAGAAAGGACCTAGAATTAAAATTAAAACGAGAACATGTATAATATTTTCCTGCATTTCTCATCAAATAAATGCCCATAAAGTACATGTTTAGTAGTGTAGCATCTGAAATAGAAAATAGATGAATATTTTAACACAATGAGAAACCATAAAAGCTTATTTAAAAAAAAAAAAGCAAAAGATGCAGCAATCTCACCTCATTAAAGTGGCATTGCCAGTGAATGGTCCAAATTTGATATCTTCAAATGGAGGCTGAAATCCAAGTATATGCAGAGCTTCTTCTTGAGAAATAGGTGGGAGACTGAACAAAAAAATCCTTAAGGTTACTCTTTGCAATTTCTACTAGATTTTACTACCAAAAATCTAAGCACAGATTCAATGAATATGTTGTTTTTGCCAAAAAATATAATCGTTAGTGTAGTTTTGAACAGCTTGCAGCAAGCCTCATATAATATTATTTCACGTATTAGCCATAAATGTCAGCAAACAACACACAGACCTGCCTGCTCCAAGAGTACTGTAGAGAAAGTTCCAGCAAGAAACAAGTGAAGAGATCCCACATGATGTTTTATACTGTGGTCGGCTAATGCAGTACCTTGAACATTAGAGAAAATGCATGAAAAAAAGTGTAATTTTTAGATCGCATTTCTAATTCCAATATGTTTACTACCATCTACGGAGGTCCAGCACTTTTCTCTGTTTGATTTCATCCAGAGAGGCTTGTGGTGGGAGATCTTGCAGGTTTCTGCTTGGCCTGTCAGATGATTTCATTTTCTTAGTGTTGAATTTCTTCAAATTACCTGAGAAACAACACAAATGTAATCTTTTAATATCACTAATAATATATTATATATTCATGCTGGTTTAAATTTACACTCGCTTATCAAGTAGGAGATACATGCTTCACTGGAATACATAAGAGGCCCTTACAATACAGTGAAAAATGACTGGTGTTTGGATAAAAGTAAGCTCTATGTTTAGCTTCAGTTTACTAGTTGAGAGATTGATTATCATTCTGAATCTGTTCTGTGTTCTTTGTCTTGGTAAAGATTCAGATCAGATCAGCAGTCTTGTACTCTTGTAATCTCTACACAGCATTTGATCAATGAGTGATGGCAAAAGTCCAATACAATCTCTCCATAAACTCTGAACCTGAGATTAATTGCAAATGAAGCTTGTTCGTATGCGTTTAAATCCACGTGTCACAGTTACCCATGTCAGTGACATCATCTCTGGAGTTATATAAATACAGCAGATGGTCAGAATGAGCTCATTCTCCTGGCATATTTATGCTCAACCACTTACAATTAACCCTATATACATTGGAAATTAAAGAGCAATATTTAACTTCCTAAATTTTGGGTCATTGCTTAGTATTACTTGCAGTTAACAGAAGGAAAAACAGCAGTTTTTAAGCATCTTCGCTAAGCATCAACACTTTCATCAGCGCCAATAGCCTTGTAGTTAGTGCCTCGACATATGGCACCGAGGTGTTCACAGCGACCAGAGTTCGATTCCCAGCTCGAGATCCTTTGCCGATCCTTCCCCTATCTCTGCTCCCCATACTTTCCTGTCTCTAAATCTCCACTGTGCCATCATAATAAAGGTGAAAACCCCTAAAAAATAATTATTTAAAAAAGAACACTTTCAGATTCTTTCCAGTTATTGATGTTAATCTGGTACCCAGAAGTAAATTCATAATTGTCTGACAAAGCCTATTTAACTGGCAGCCAACCTTCCAGTTTTCACTGACTTTAGAACTGCTTACCATCTTAGACAGTCAATGAAACCCCCAGAAAGGTTGCCCAGATCAAGGCCAAATGGGATGAGCCTTTTAGCTATATTCACCTTATTCTTCACGTACGAGTGGGCGCAGCCATTTGAGACCATTTGGCACGAGATTTTCGGTTTCATTCACTTCCATTCTTTTTTAGATGATAAAAACAGCTCGTTATGCTGTTTGATGTTGCAAACTGAAATTTTCTTATGATATGATTCTGCTTTGAATAATCATACAAACACTTGCTTGTAGAGCAAGTAGTTTGACCGTTTTTTGCGGTTTATTATTCCTAGTCATTTCGCCTATTTCTAAAACAATTGCAAAAATGAGCGCACTTCATCATTGAAGAATAAGGTCAATAACAAAAGAATTTGAATATTTCTAGGATATTGCAACTTTACAAGGTCACTAAATCATAAAGGTCCACCAAAAATAAATTTTAAAAAATCAGGTAATTTACAAAAGATAAATGCAAAAAAGGATAGGATAATGGCCTTTTTATACAAATACAGGTAAGAGGTTCATGCAAATGTTTATCAGAAGCTTCTTTAGCAACATGTGATTCCTTTATGGCCCAAACAGCCAGCAATTGTTAAGCTCAATAGCAAAGCAGTTTCTTGAAACTGAAAAAACTTTAATAATAAAATGACAAGCCCAGAGTCCTGACCTAAACCTAACTGAATTTCTCTGGAAGGTCCTTGCTGACAAAATAAAGGAAATGAAACTTCTGCAAATTAGTAAACTGAGAAAGAGACTGAATAAATGCAGGTCAGGATCACAGCAGAGCAGTGATGTGCTGAAGTTATTCAAAGCAATAACCTCTACACCTCCTACTCGTTTACTGACATTTGTATTAATTTTAACTGAATAAAAAAAATGAAATGACACAAGGAGAAAACAATGAACAAGTGAAATGTATTTAGTACTTTGTATAAAAGGCTTTTTATTGCCTAAAATGTTGATGTTTCTGTGAGTCTCGTCTATGAACTCTAATCTTTAGTTCCTTTTTTTCTATTGGATTTACGTCAAGTGGTTGGCTGAGCCACTGTTGCAGCTTTATTTTCTTTTCTGAAAACATTTTCTTGCTGAAAATTCCACCCCGGTTTCAACTTCATTGTCTGGTAATGTAGGTGTTGGGAGCTGGGACTGAAGCAGGTAATATCAATTCATTGAAGAGGGGCATGCTTTCTGAAAACTTTCTGAAAAGAGATTTGTGCTGCTGTCTGGGCTTTCCAACCATTTTTACACTTCCATCACTTCATAGGTTCAATATTTTTCTTGTGTCACTTCATTTTATTACACAAAACTAATTTCTAAACTAATCAGTTTGGTTTTGTTTGTATGTTTGGATCTCTTTTGTTGTTACCAACACCTGGTGAAAAAATTCAAGTCAACAGTACCTATAGAAAATGGTGATTTGTTCAATACTTATTTTAGTATTTTAGCCGAAGTATATGTGGATGTGTAGGTGTGATTATTTTAGACAGAAACGTACTTGTTCTGGTTTTCCGGGTTAAAACCGCATCAAAATCTGAGGTGTCAATCTCCCAGGCCAGCACTGGCTTGTTGCTGGAGGACACAACCTCCATATCACAGTTCCCATCCAAAGATACACTTATTCCCCCTGAGTGACTCTGAGAACATGCTGCTGTGTTGCTCTTGGCTAATGATGTCCCGCTGTCAGGATTGGTCTGTGATGCATCTTCGGATGTGATGATTGGTCGAGCTCGGTTGAGCAGGGCATAGTCCGAGCACACGGTGTAGAACTTCTCCCGGGAGTGAGTTACAGGACACGTCCATGGAAGCTGGAGCTCTGCACTGGAGGCCCGTCGTACTCGCAGAGCATCACGCATCATGGGACTCAGGAAGCTGCGCTCACGTTCATCCTCTCGTCCCGGGACCCGTGATGGGGCCTCCTGATCAGTACTAGCGGATACCTTGGCGCCTTCACTTTCCACAGTGTTAGGCATTGAATGAAGAACTGGGATGATGGTTAAGAGAATAACCTACAGGGTCAGGTGTACCGCTGAGGTGATGGCTCAGTCCCAAAATAATCCACTGATTAAAATAAGGAATAAAACAGAACTATAAAATTACAGTGTAATGTTAAAATAGCAATAAGACAATGTAATAAAAGAACAAGTGACACAATTTAAAATAATAAACAAGTCGGCACCAGTGGTTAGTGCGTCGACACATGCACTCTGGTGCTCGCGGCGACCCGAGTTTGATTCCCGCCTCGTGGTCCTGTGCCAATCCCTTCCCCTCTCTCTGCTCCCCATATTTTCCTGTCAATATTCTACACTTTCCTATCCATTAAAGGTGAACCCCCCCCAAAAATTGTTATAAAATAATTATAAAAATACATAATTCACTACACACAGATTTGCAAATAAAATTTATTCTATTTTAAGTCGTTTCAGAGTAAAATGGTCTCACTTGGTCTGAAATGGTCTTTACTCATCTAAAAACTAAATATATCAATGCTAATGAACTTGCTTTATCTTTGACAAACTAGTAATTTTTGTTAACTGAAAGTTAAAAAAAAAAAAGCATTTTATAGGCGATATTATAAGTCAGTGCATCTCTGCAAATTAAGTACATAAATGTTTTTTTTTTTGTTTTTTTTTTGTCAGTCATTAAGGTTCCCTGTTTCTCTTGCCTGTTTTTTCTCTGTGGTTTTCTTTACAGAACATGTCACACTGATTCGTAAATACGATTAATATTTTAAAACGTCTCTGAACTCTACATCTGAACTGCAACATAAGTACTACAGTCACGGACATGTAAACAAATATAACAAGCAAAATAAAGAAAGGCGTTTTTTTGTCAACTAAGGTGTGGTATGACACTGTTGACTTCATCACCATGATTACTGATGATTATATGGTCTTAAAGCAGGTCAAATTGCTATCGAAGAAAAACTGGATGAAAATAATGGGCAAGCATCATCTGAGACTGACAGCAGCTTGCAGCTTCATCATTTCAATAGACTAAAGCTGATGGTAACACATGCTTAAATTTCACATACATCATCATCATCATCCTCCTCATCGTCGTCAACACAAACATTTAGGTCATTCTTAATCGATGACGGTCAGGCATTATTTTAGGACAAGATTACAGATTAACGCAGTAGACGTTTGAACTAGGATACAGAGCACACCATATAAATAATCCAGATAACGAATATCAACAGCTAAGCAGCATCAATGTAGCCATCAATAGTCTCTGTGAAATAATTATTTTGACATAAAACGCGTAAATGTACGAAGCTAATATATCTCCTTCCTAATTAGTCGTTTAAAATAATAATAAAAACTATGAACATGCACTTACCTTGCAAATTCAGCAGAAATATTTTATATATAATGCGCTGCGCGACCTCTCTGTTTGACTGCCTAGCTGTGTTTCAACGGACTATACCATTATCAAAGACAGGGGTGTAGCTCAGCATAGAAAATGTCAATGCATAATTTATTGACTTGAAGTTTATATGTCGCAGTATTTCAGCATATATAACGCATTTCAGCGTAAATATTACGATGTTTATATAAAATATTAAAGGTTATGGCAAATAGTTTTACAAACGTTGATAATCTTAAAAAGCGTTCCACCTCCGTCGTTGGAATATTTAGGGGAAGTAGAGCGTGGTTGTCTTTAAAGTGAACTGAACTGCTTCTCAACGAAAAGAAACCCTAGGCAGGTGCGTTACTGGAGTAGGTGAGCAACAAATGTCTAGAAACAATTCATATATATATATATATATATATATATATATATATATATATATATATATATATATATATATATATATATATATATATATATATATATATATATATATATATATATATATATATATATATATATTTTATTTTTTTTTTTAAATCACTGTTATAACAAGTATTTTTTTTCTAGTTTAAGATTTAACCTGCAGAAAGTAACATTGGATGATATTGTATCAAGCACAGACTGGCAAAGTTTTGAAATGTTCATATTTATACAGTTTTAAGTTAAATTATTCTTAAAAGTTATTATATCTTGACTACTTTTTATGATATTACAAAAAATAACTTGAAAGAAGAAGCTGTTCGTAAGTTACATAAGTGAACTTTGATCTCTTGTCAGTAAAGGACAATATATTCATTTTTATATTATAAAGTAACTTTTTAAAATGCGATTTGTAAAATATTAAATATTTTAGTTTAAAATAATTATTGTTAGTACCGTTTCAGTATTCAGTATCCAGTTAACAGTATATTGTAGCTATTATCACATTAATATATTGTGATGATTATTTATTAGATAATAATATATACTATATTATAACCTACTCAACAGCTTCTTAACTATGTTAACCTATGTAACTACTCATTAGCACAAACATCTACTAGTATGTAATTTATGCAGGTTCAAGCTGATAGAAAGTCAACAGTACTGTACCACAACAGAGTTTCTACAGGTTTCATAGAGTCAAATGTAAGACTTTAAGACCATTGTGAATGAAATTTTACACTTATACAAGGCTTTTTTTTCTAATCGCACGATTGGGTCAATGGAATTTTGGGGGAAAAAATGTAGTTATTTCTGAGCCACACATTTTAATGTGTCAAGAAAACTTACAAAAAAAAAAGAAATATATTTTTTTAAATGACAAGTTTTGCATTGTTAAAAGTATATTTATTATTTGGAAAATGACATGAAATCAAAAACCTTCAATTCAATCTAATGCGTTTGTTATAAAAAAAAAAAAAAAGTTTCATCTCTATTTATACATGTTATGTCTACTCCCTCTTCTGTAAATAGGTTTATATAAATAGAAAATCGTGTAAAGGGATATGTTGTTATTATCACACATATATATATATATATATATATATATATATATATATATATATATATATATATATATATATATATATATATATATATATATATATATATATATATATATATATATATTACTTGGAAAGAGTAAAATTACGATATATTTAACATTTTGTTTTTGAAATTTAAGATATTTAAAGACTTTAAGACACCCTGCACAATTACTGTGCAACCAAGGTCTGTAGAGCTTGTATCTAAACACAGCAGCAGAAGCAAATCTGCAGCCAACATTTTTTCAGCGACTGTTATACATGCATTATATCGGAATAATAATACTGCAGCTCTTCATTGACTATGGGCAGCTCTGAAGTTTAAAGATTTTAATATAGTTAAATGGACAGTTCACCCAAAAAGTTAAATTTTTTACCCTCAAGTGCTTTCAAACCTTTATGAGTTTCTTTTATTCTATTAAACACAAAAGAAGATATTTTGAAGAATGTTGGAAGCCTGTATCCACTGACATCCACTGTAAAAAAATAGTATTGATGTCAATGGTTTCAACATTTTTCAAAATATCTTCTTTTGTGTTTAACAGAAAAAAGAAAACCAAACAGGCTAGAGAGAGTAAATTATGACAGTTTTCAGTTTTGGATAAACTTTCTTTAAGTGCTGGCGAGTGTACATAGTCAGATGATCATTTTTTACTTTTTCAAAAAAAACATTAAACACGATTACACATTACCTCTTAGAACACATTAACTTGATGTCTCAACTACGTCCAAATGTATTGACCAATAAATGAGATGGTTAGTAACAAATTAACTATGGTTAGCAATCTGCATGTGTGAAGAGCGCTCAGCAGATATAAGCATACACCTCACAGATCTGCCTTTCAAATGAATATTTTCTATAGGATGCTTTACAATAATATGTGTGCATATACTGTACATTAGATTAGTCAATACTGGAAACAATCAAAAAAAAAAAATTACCATATCAGATCAAAAATGTGTACACCCAAATGTATATGTTAGGGGAAAATATCAAATAAAAAAATATAAAGATGAAAAATCAAGAGAACAAAAAAATATACTAAATTTATTTGAAATTTTGTAATTTTGGTCTTTTTAAAAAACTTTTTTTTGTGCAATATTTCACTTAAATTTAAATGCATGTCTTTCTATTCCTAAATATGTTTGCTGACCAAAATATTTTTCTATGTAATTCATATTTTTCACTGAGAAATGGATAAAATGGTTCATTTTCAAAATGGGGTGCACGTTTATGCTGAGCACTGTAACTTCCCAATCCCTTGCTGTGTGTGATTAAGTGTGTTTACCTGACTGATGTTTGTAGAATTAAATTATGGCTCAGAAGCTGCTGGTAATCGATACAGACTGTGGTATAGATGATGCTCTAGCGATCATAGTTGCTCTGGCAGCTCCGAATGTGAAGGTTTTGGGCATCACCTGCTGCTTCGGGAACACCAATGTGGACAATGTGTGTCAGAATGTGATGCGGGTCCTGACAGTCTGTCAACAAACCCAGGTCAGTCCTAATGAAATGCAAATGTCAAAACCCAAGATGAAACGAACACAAAGATGGTATGTTTTGTACCGTTTCCTATCAGATTCCAGTATTCAAAGGTGCTGCTAGTCCTTTACTTGGGCCAGAGCTGCCACTGAAAGATCACTTTGGCACAGATGGGCTTGGAGGCGTTCTGGAGAACTCTGAAGACTGGAAGCGGCAGATAAAGAAAGAGCACGCGGTTCATGCCTTCATAAGACTTGTCAATGAAAACCCGGGAGAGGTAGGAAATTAGCGGTTTAATAACCCTGTGTATTTATAAAATGTTGACTTAATATCTGAATAAACCGAGTTTTTGCGTTTCTTAAGCACATTTTTTTCCACTTATAAATAAAATTATTTTGCTTTTCAGTTGATGAACTGCATTTTAATAATTTTTTTTGTTTTTTTTTTCTTACCCTGGAAAGCCTTAAAGAAGCTTTTATTTTATTTTACAAGCCTATTAATCAGATTTGACTGCATTTTCTTCTAAGATTCCACTCTATTCACTATTCAACAATGTTATTATATAATAAATATAAAAGAAATATTATAAATACATAATTTTCATTATTTAATGTATTCATTTTAAACAGAGAAAATATTTTATCAAATATGACATTTATTAATGTATTATCTTATATTTTATTAAATATCATTCTTCACAATTAATAAAGCCTTTACTGAAAATACAGAAAAACTATGGAATCGTTTCATCAGTGTTTCTCAAGCAGGGGACTGGGACCGATCACACGGGTCTGTGCATGCTTCCAAGGGGTTCAACGATGGGTTAAAAATGATTTAACAGTGCAAGCTGAAATAAAATTTTGTATTTTATTATGTTAACTTGCATTTTCATTAACTGTGGTCTAAAAATTATTTATCTGGTTGAAATTTAGTATAAAAAAATAAAGTAATTGAAATTAATTATTAACAGTGATGTAAAGTAGCAAATTACAAATACGCCAACTACTGTGAGTAGTTTTTCTCAGAAATTGTAATTTACAAAGTAGTTTTAAAAATGTGTACTTTCACTTTCCCTTGAGTACATTTTAATGCTGTATCAGTACTTTTACTCCACTACTATCCTTCAACCTGCAGTCACTACTTTATTTTTTTCAAGTCTATGGGGATTAGAAAAATCAGACCTGCGATTCCTGTCTAATCAAATCACACATAGAAGATAAATCGCATCATAATGAACTACCTCAAGACATGGGCGATTAATAATAACTGTTTGGAAGCATTAAAAGTGTCCAAGATGTCCAAAACCTTTACAAGCACTTTACATATTGACCCAGAGACTGTTTAGATGCATGTTACTGATGAGAAGATGACGGATGTTTATTGTATGACAGAAATGGCCTTAAATACCCAGCAGGCACAGGACATCAACATGACATCAGATTGACATTGTTCCCCAATGTTGTGGGGACGTTGCATTTTGTTTGACATCAGAGCCCAACTTCAGGCGGATGTGAATCTCCAACGTCCATCCTTTAAATCAACATCAAATGATGTTACAACTTAATGTTGTGTGGACGTTACCACTATGACGTCTAGCAGATGTTGGATTTTGGTTGCCATACCGGACAAATAAATGTCAGTATTTGACGTTAATATGACGTTGGTTTAAGATGTTGGCTCAACATTGGATTTTGGTCACTTTGTAAAACAACCTAAAATCAACGTCATTTGACAGCATTATTAGACATCAAAATAACTTTGTCCTTAGAAGCTTTGAATTTGAATTTTGGTCACCTGACATCACAACCTAAATCTAATCTTATATTAATGTCTTATGACATTGTGACATAACTAAACGCACTACAGAATGTTACGTTTACACACACATCCACAAATTAGATGTTAATGCTTCAGCTTTTCACAGCGTAATACTTACTACTCATATAAAATAACAAATAAGAAACTGGCCAGCTCATTTCCTCAGTCAGAATTTGCAAATTTGAATAAGAAAAATTGTAATTTGTCTTAATCCTTTGTCTTAACCCTTCTTCAATTGGTTATTTTCACAATTAATGATGGCATACTGTCAAAAATGGAACTAATGTGCTCATATAGTGGCCAAACTCTGGACTTTGTCAGTGGGGAGGTGAGTCTTTCTAACCACCCAACCCCCCACTGGCTACGGGCCAGGGTTGTGGTGAAGAGGAGGAGAGAAGACGGGGTCCAGGTTTGTTCACAGGGGTTAAGATGATAGCGGAATAGATTAAGTTGTCGTTTGAATGAAATATTTATGATGCTGCCATGTGCATTTAATAGATGTCTTATTCTAGAGTTTAATGGTGATGATGGTAAATATTAATAAGACGCATCAAAAAAAGGTTGAGAAGCATTGACGGAGAACATTTGAAAAGAAATGAACATGACCTTTTCTCCTGTGTTGTGCCCTCTTGTGGATGACTATGGTATGCACTTGTCTGTTCACTGACACACAGGTATCTCTCATAGCTCTTGGTCCCCTCACCAACTTGGCTTTGGCTGTTAGATTAGATCCCGGCCTCCCTCAGAAACTCAAGGACCTGTATGTAATGGGCGGTAACATGGAAGGTAAGAAAACAATCTGCTCTGTTAAAACTGGACACCTTGAATGAGTAACAAACTGTTCTGTACTCATTAGTGATTATGTATTACGTAAAAACCAAGTCAGAGCCAAGAAGCACAGGTCAGAACTCTTAACAAACAGCTTCATCTATGCAAACTGGCCCCTGTTTATCTTCCAGGCAAGGGGAATATGACGCCATCGTCAGAGTTTAATTTCAGGATGGATGCTGAATCAGCTTATGTAGTCTTGGAGGAATACACCTGCCCGACACACATCGCAACCTGGGAGTTTACTTGCAGAAACAAACTATCTTGGGTAAGAGCCATCCATCATGGGAAAAATCTATTCAAATGTGAACACACCATCTAAATTTTGAGCTTCGTATTTTTCCAGGAGTATTTTGAGGAACTGGTTAATCAGAAAACATCAGTTGCTCAATTCATAAAGAAGATCACGTCCAAGTGCTGGGCCTATTCAAGAGATTTTAACTCCAGCAACAACAAGGACGTGCTCTTCGGGCAAGGGTTTGTCCCCTATGATGCCTTCGCCGTGGCAGCCTGTCTGGACAGCAGTGTGATCACAGAGAGTTTACGGTGTGCTGTACGTGTGGAGGTACGGGGTGAACTGGGACGAGGCATGATGATTGTGGACGCAGCCAATACACTTAAGAAAGGCCATCTTGCTTTTGTGATGAGGACGTGTGACCTTAAAAAGTTCAGCTCGATGCTCAATGCTTCTTTTCAAATAGCATAGAAATAAAGCTCATTGCTGTGCTTTTGTATTCCAATATTTCGATCTTCAGATGTCCGCTGAAAATGAAAACTTGCTGTTAATGTGCTAACAATTCTGTAAAACATTAAAGGTTTTTAGCTGAAACTGCCATCTTTGTTGGTTCATATGAAGCAAGTCAATGGAACTTGCTTGTTTTTGGAGACGAATACACAGTTGAAGTCAGAATTATTAGCCCCCCTGTTTACTCTTTGCAGAATTTCTGTTTAACGGAGAGAGGATTTTTTTCAACACATTTCTAAACATAATAGCTTTAATAACTCATTTCTAATAACTGATTTATTTTATCTTTGCCATGATGACAGTAAATAATATTTGACTAGATATTTTTCAAGACACTTCTATACAGCTTAAGGTGACATTTAAAGGCTTAATTAGGTTAACTAGGCAGGTTAGGGTAATTAGGCAAGTTATTGTATATTGATGATTTGTTCTGTTGACTATCAAAAAATATATAGCTTAAAGGGGCTAATAATTTTGACCTTAAAATGGCCTTTAAAAAATTAAAAACTGCGTTTATTCTAGCCGAAATAAAACAAATAAGACTTTCTCCAGAAGAAAAAAATATTATCAGACATACTGTGAAAATTTCCTTGCTCTGTTAAACATCATTTAGGAAATACTTAAAAAAAGATTCAAAGGGGGGCTAATAATTCTGTACATGCAAATCAAAATATCTGTCACTCACAACAATACAGTACAGTTAAAAGAATTATCATCATTCACTCACCCTCATATCATTCCAAAGTATTATTTGAATAGTCACAGACACCACAATATGTATATATATATATGAATCATTTGATAAATGCTTAAAATGTAAACAAAAAAAAGAGACTTAAATTAAACTGCTTGATTTAAACGAACGTTTTTTGGTTGTATTTAATAATTGGATTTATTTTTCAGCCAAAATTTTTTGCAATGGCTTCAATTGTATTCTGAAGATGAAAACAAGAGTGAGTAAATGATGACATTCACATCTGAGTGAATGAAACCTATTGAAAGAGAAATAAAAAGAGAAGTCAGTATTCCAGCCTGATATGTTTATTTCAACCAATGTGACCAAACGTTCACTCTTAAAGTGACAAATGATGAACATATTTCAAGTTCTTTAAGCTCCCTCAAATTAAAAAGCCAATTTCCGCAAATGAAGCTTTTCGCTTTAAGCGAAGGCCAATTAAAAGAACATAAAAAATCTCTAATTCTCAATGCTTTAACGATTTGGCTTTGACTTAGAGGGGTTCAAATCAATGGTAATCGTAGTCTTAGCAGCCGCTTGAATCTTTCTGAACATTAAATCAACCAAGAAATGTGGCCAGAAAATGCTTTAAAAATGCATTAAATCATCTTAAACCAAGATAACAGAACTGTAAGAGTGGGGTTTTACGCAAAGTGCTTATTTTAAGGGTGAGTAACACTGCATCTTGCATTTTAATACATTAATACTGCACCACATACTTTAATTCCAAATAATGCAGTATTACTCAAAACAGGAATCTCTAAAACCATAAAGAAAAACACCCCTACAAGGGCAATAGAATTTATCCAATGTTTTTAATCTTTCGTTCAGTTAAAAATTGAACTTAAGGCAATTTTGGACAGTCTAAAATAAATATGTCTGGATTTTAAATGGGACTTGGAACAATGGATTTCCAGTGGAACTTTGCACCACCAGAATTCCAAGTTTTTTTTGTTTGTTTTTTTTACCAATCATTAAAATGATCTTGGCGTACAACATACTGTTAAACCAGGAAAAATAAAATAATATAAGAAACCACAGCGTTTTCTTTAGCTCATTGGGGCAGTTGTGGTTTAGATGCCATTGTTGTTGTCTGGGCTGTTTGGCCAGGGCTCAGAGTTCCAGCGGTTGAGGGAGGGAGACCAGCCCATACTCCAGGGGTTGTAGGTGCGGCCCATGTCGTTTGGCGCAGGTGTAGGAGGTGCAGTGTGACTGACCAGGTCAGGGAGGGTGGATGATGCAGGAGGACTGAAGGAGTGAAGAGTGGAGTCGTTGCCAGTGGACCAGATGGACCTGCTGAAAGACCAAGGACTGCGCGCACTCCCCAAAATGGACTAAAATTGGAGAGAAAGAGAGAAATATCATCTCACAGAACTACCTTTTAAACTACACTACTCACCTAAAGAAATATACTACTATACAGTCAGCATATTCATTATTATAAGATAATCGGTAAGTGATTATATACAATAGCGGTGTAACGGATCATGGTTGATGTTTGGTCTGTACATTTTACAACAAACAGTTCGGAACCCCCATGTCATTTAAATCATGTTTGAAAGCATTTTGGCTTTCCTGTAAAATATAATAATGACAGAAGTAGCTGTGGAGGCATCCAAAGGCTTTTATTAGATTATTAAAGGTGTTTTCTGTTACTACTAGTTTAGCCTTCATTATTGCATTTAGTGTATAGACGCACAATTAAATAATAAAAGATCTTGATCTCATTTCAAACACACACTCAACATAATCCTTCAATGCACTACATTCAAATCTGCGTTTGGTCGAGAGAGATGGAGTTTTTACACATTTCAACAGTTACAAGCAATCCAATAACACACAAGTAAATGGTTTATCATTTTTATAATTCAGATTTAAACATTGATGTTTATGGTAAAGATTAAAATCACCGTTTAATGCATCTTGACGGTGTTGAAAGTTGTAGCAATTACATCGTTTATCCAATAGGTGATGACAAACAACCAACAAAAATGTCACTGAATAGTTCTTTAAAAACGATACATCAAGTAATGAAACAGTTTTAAAAGTGAATTATTGAATTGTTAATTGAAAATGAGACTGAAAAAATAAGTATAATATTATAGAAGATTATAATTATAATACATTTAGCATTATCAGCAACAGTAGGGCAGATCTTCACAGTATGAAATATTTTACTTTTTATTATTCAGCTGGTTATTTCTTGATTTTTATTAGCATGTAATTGTAATTACAGGTTCTAATTCATGTCTGTTTAAACCAAAGGTTTCTTTGCATTACTGTTTTTGTAATAAATGGAAAGCAAATGACATTTGTCTACTCTTTTGCAGATGCAAAAACTGGTCTGGCCTGTGACTCAATAACCATAGAGTGATCCAATCTGGGAGATTTGTGATCCGTTACACCACTAATATACAGCACATATCACTTCATAAAACTGACAATTCATTTAAGTTTTATGAACACACACTATGCTCTAAAATGTCATTTTTCAAACAAAAGCTTATATTTCATTAGTCATTATACAGGTCCTTATAAAAAAATCTGCAATGTGATGTATCATAAGTGATTATGTTTGTCACTTTATAAAACTGAGTAAAATGTTTACAATATTCAAAATCAGTCACAGGAGTTTAAACATACTTGCTTGACATGAGAGAACCAATAATGTTTCATTCTTGTAACATTTCTCTTAATAACGTAAAGAGCTTGAGAGTCATAACTGTTTGTTCTCACACATCAAATAGACATGGAGGTGTATCAACTTTTTTTTTTTAGTTAAAGCCTGAATTAAAAGATGTTTTAAGCAAAGGATGTTTTTTTTATCCAAAGTGACTTCACTATTGAACAACTCCTGCAAATGTACTACACCCTTGCTCACTCTGATGGGTTTAGAAACAACATGGGGCAGGGGGGATGCAGTACATGCACCATGATATAAGTATTAATTTCCGAGTATTGGATTAAAGATGTCTATTTCTGTGACAGAAGGTAATTTGACAATCAATCAATCAATCAATCAATCAATCAATCAATCAATCAATCAATCAATCAATCAATCAAATCAAATAAATCAATTAATTAATGAACAAACAGACAGAAGGTTTCTTACAGTTGTTGGAGTGGCTGGGGATCCGGTGCTGGTGGTCCAGGAATTATCAGTCTCTGTATCCCAGATGGATGGAGACACTGGAGTGTACTCAGGCCAACTCTGCTGGGCCTCTGAACTCTTGGGAACAGTCATGCCTCTGAAAACTAATACAGAGAATAACCATGATATTGTATCCTTTGGCACTGCAAACATTTTATTTTTAAAAAGTCTTGTTTTTGCATACCTCCAGAGAGGTTGAGTGGGTTGTTTGGTCCAAAAGCAGAGAAAGCATTAACTTGGTTAAAACTGGGGCTGCTGGTGGAGTCTACTGGGCTCCAGAGTCCAGAGCTAAAAGATTAACAATGACATTTTAACTATACTTGTAAATGAACAGATAACAAGAAGAAGTGATGTTTTATGAAGGCACTGCACCTGTCAGATCCGTCACTCTCCACTGATGTCATGTGAGGCAGTGTCACCTTCCCCAGACTGTCAGATTTACTAGCACAGCCACTGCCACCTGTGAAAACAAGAGCACACAACTCGTAAAACATTCCCATGTAAATGTGTGCCAAGGGGAAATAAATATCAGTTAAAATAACAGTAAACCATGTCAGACTTATAATTCCAGATCCGTGCACTAATAGATCAAAGTTTATTCATAGTCATCAATGATCAATAGTTAAACTCACCAGGGCTTTTATCGTAACCAGCTGCCACAGCAGCAAAAGTTGGATTTCCATTTTGCCCAGGCAGAGAGGCTGACTTGGTGAGCTTATTCCCTGGAGCCTTCTTTAAATTAATCTCACTATTAAAAAAAAAGAAATAAATAAATAATACAATTTATATATATAATATTCAATTTAAAAAGCATGAATGAATTCAGAAACATTACAAAATCAGGAAATGCCTTGATGGCAGTAATAGCAGGTAAAATAAGTACTGATTTTTTTCCACTGGTAAATTTCTTTCCTAAGGAGCTGTTGGCATAAAATTGAACCAGATTTTGGTAAAAACCCACAACTCACAAACATAAACAAAACAAAATCAAGAAATTTGTAAAATTAAAAATATGTTGTGTGATAATGGAATGACAAGGAGAAAATACTGAACTACTGAAATGCATTGGATTGTTTGTATAAAGAGCTTTTTGTTAATGACCGCTTTAAGACACCTAATGTATGGAGAATTGAGTCACATGTATCACTCAGGTGTGATTTATTTAGGTACGCCAACAAAGTATTCAAATCTTGATAAATGCAACAGAAATCACCTCTGTGGGTCTTGTGTATCAGCTCTGATATTTAGTTCTTATTTTCTATTGGATTCAGCTCAGGTGATTGGCTTGGCCATTCTCGCAGCTTTATTTTCTTTCTCTGAAACCATTTGACTTTCCTTGGCCGTGTTTGGGATCATTGTCTTGCTGAAATTTCAAACCTGGTTTCATCATCATCAGATAATGTAGGTGTTGCAGCTAATATTATTTTACATTGACGAGCAGCAGGGTAGCTTTCTAACTACTGAGAGATTAACTACTTACTACTGAATTTCAGCTGCTGTCTGGGCTTTCAATGCCTTTTTACACCTCCCTTCATATGTTCAATTATTTTCCCCATGTCGATTCATTTTATTACACAAAACTTAATTTCTAATTAGTTATCTTTATATTTATGGGTTAATTTTTTTAGCAACTGTGTACGATATTTTTAAAAGTTTCGTGTCAGTAGCTGTGATGTCCCTCATCTCATTTTGGGTGTGTGTCAACTCTTTTGCCTTGCGCTCAAAAAATGTTCTGGGCTTATCACGGTATTGAGGATGAGTTGTCTGCAAATGTCTTATTATTTTGGATGGTCTCAGGCATTCGTTAGCAAGAACTTTGGCACAGATAATGCACTGTGGCTGGGTCAGGGACTCTTTGCTTCGAGAAAATGAAATAAAACCATAGTTCAGGTAACTATCTTGGTATTTCCTGCATTTTGTGTTTCCAGTATTGCTAGCGCTGTGACCCGAAATGTTTGGAGCTTCCTTACCTAGGTCAGTACTATTAGCTGCTGAATGCCAATCACAGATTTGTCCATTTTTTTGGTCAGCCAGGGGATAAAATGGACTAAGGCAACATGATCGTTCTCCTAATCGGGCTGGCAAAGATCTATTCCACAAGGCTATGAGCTCTCATAAAAATAGGGTTGTTGAATTTACCCGCTGGGGTGCATCATGCTGCTGTAGCTTCCACGAGGCACCAGGCTGGGGGAGGTTGGAGGTGGGGAACAGGTTCTGTTGATGACTGAACTTGGTCCCTTCAGGAAGGGGTCTGCATGCATGGTCTGCATAGATATCTGCTGGAGACTGTCTGCTTCTGATGACATGCAACACAAATATTTAAATCCTGAGATAAGAGTACATCAAATTACAAACTAATAATGGAGTTCAGGTTAAAACTTCAGCCTCATGACTTACGGTTGCCAGTTTTGTTGAGAGGAACATCCCATTCTGGCGGAGGAGATTCTTTTTCTCCTTCTGATCCACTGCTATGACCCAACTCTGGCATGGAGCCATTAGACACAAACTTTCCAAGTGGAGATGGCCGGTCATCACCCATCTTTGCATTGACTACTTGGGTAGACAGTAAAACACAGTAGTTATCATTTTAAAAGTTTATTAAGACTCAAAAATCTGATGTAAAAGCTGAAATCAGACCACCTACATTTGCTCAAAGCTCGTGGTTTGGATACTCCAGGAATTCCTGTACTGGCAAGTGTTTTGAAGTTCTTGCGCTTGTCCTGTTTTTCCAGTGGTGTGACATAGGGGAGCTCTAAAGAACTGTGTAGAAACAAGACAATTACATTAATTTAAGATAGACATATGTGAAGAATAAGAATAATGGAGAACCTAAAGGTCAATCTGTGTCAAGGCTAATCCAAAACAAATTCTTTAAAAATCTAATCTCCTATTAAGGTCCCAATACATTAAGTAAAATCAATAAACAAATGGTGTGATATTTTAACAAAAAAGCCTTACAAGTTACTTTAGAGTTTGGTAAACACCTTTAACTGCCACTAAAATAAATTACATGATAGTCGTGAGTGTACCAAGTATTTAGCAGCTCCTAATGAATACTTGCATGAAAACCAGCCCTAATTCTAAAGGTCCTGATATACTTATATAGTTCTAAGAATATATTAGGAAGGTTTGATTCAGTGCTTCATCTTCTTCGACTTGGGAATCTTTCCAATTTCTTTTTTTTTGCTTTCAGACTGTTGGTGACCAGATTTTAGCAATTTGATAATCTTTCAACAACCTGCACGACAGCTAGAACAAGCATGATTAGAGTTCATGTGATCCTCTCTCAGCTTCTGCACACAGACCAGCATTTGCAGCAGATAAATAGCCACAATGCCAGAGTACACACTTTTTTTTGTTCAGCTTTGTAATTAAGCATTTTATGTACAGATTCCATTGACATTTAGCGTTTTACCTCCACAATGTTTTTTAAGCAAGAAAACTTATTCGCTGTAATAACATCATAAACTAGGTGAGAATGCCCACTTGCAACTTCAATCACAGCAAAAGGGGGAAAGGCAGCTACAAAGTTGCTGGTAGTGCGAATGAAGCTTTACTCTGGAAAGATGCTAAGTATTTGAAAGTGAAGAAGCTGTTACTATCATTACAATTCCTGAATCAGAGAAACTTTACAATACTGACTTCCCCCTGTATAACCCTTAAGCTGCTTTGAAGGATATTATTTGTATTAATCAGTGCTTAATTTGAGCCAGATCTTGCCGGATCCTGTTCCGGGAGATGTCAGATATTCGGGTTTTGCATTCCGTTATTTATTTTAACTGATCAGCCTGATAAAAATAAACTTTTGCGTGGTGAATACCTGCATGTGTGTGAGAGAGAGAATGTAAATAAGTCTGAGTGAAAAACAGCAAGCAAAGCTGTGTGGATTACGTGTGGACTACATAAAGGTAGTCACTTTCGACAAATAAGCTTTTCTTACGTTTACAATCACTCTCATTGGTCGGTGATTATTGTTTTGCACGCAGTGAGCAGTGAAAATTAATAATGGCATAGAGGCCTACATAAATAATATTTGTATTTTCAAAATACCAGAGGCAGTCAAGCATATATTATTTTTTTAAAACCACAAGTAAATCTGATAATGAGCCTGATCAAAAGATATCTTGAGAAAATTAAACTGTGCGAATGGATTAAGAAAGCGGGACACAGAAGCAAAGCGATCTCAAGTCAGCCAGAAAACATGATGAAAGAGGTGGGCTCTTCTTGAAGATTGGACCGAGTGAGTCATTTTCGCTTGGCACATATTAGTGAACTGAATGTCAGTGGTATTAGTAAACTGGATGTTGATGTTCCATATGATTTATGTTTGTAGCTACATGTTTGTTTGATTGTTTCTTTACCCATTGTTTACCCATAACATTATATTGCACAAAATAATTAAAGACTTTTAAAGATTTTTTTGTATTAACCGATTAGTAATTAGTAAAACTGAAAATGTGTGGCAGACTTTGGTCACGATAAACTTTATTTCCTGGTTTTGTTCCAGAAATTATCCATTTACAAATTAAGCACTGGTATTAAGGCTCTATTAACGCAAGTCTGAGTGAAGAACTACACAACTATAGTGCAGAGCTGGTTGTTGACAACTGAAGTGAAGTTGAAGTGAGGAATAAAAAATAACTGTGTTATAAGTACATCAGGGCCTTCATACATTTGATAGACATTACACCTAATATTTATTAATGGCGCTTTGAACAAACCTGGATTTTTCCACTGGGTTCTCCTTCTTTGTTGTTGGTTGTTTCTTACTTTTTGGTTTAGTAGGGGAGGGAGTAATTTCTTCTCTTTCTTTTCCATTGTCTATTGCCACAGTTTTTCCTTTCACCTTCACTGGCTCCTGAATGAGAAGACAATTTTAATCAAAGAGCAAATTTAAAAAGTAGGGTTAGCTTTTGTGGGGTGAGCATGTCTCACACATGTACCTCTTTAATATTAGCCTCCACATCAGGGTTAGAGGTCTCTGTAGTAGTAGAGGAGCTGTCATCATTGTCTGCCAAGGGCTCTTTAAAATCCTCCCCTTGAGTCTTTCCCTTTGTTTTCCTTTCTTTCTCCTCTTTCTTCTTTAGCGCTTTAGTTTTATTCTTCACTTTTGTTTCATTCTTCCCTTTTGATTCAAGCACTGAGAAACAGAAATTAACATATACACTTAGCAAATTGCACTCTCCTCTGGAGAATAAAAAACACCCGGTACAGTAAGTTGAATGGTAACGCCCAGGACACACCAAGCCAATGGTTAGTGGTAGGGCAGCGTTAAGGGCCGATACCCCAAAAACGCTTTTACGTTTGGAGAATGCAAGGCACACTACAATGCTTTTTTTTTTTTTTGCAGTGCACTTTTTATGTCACAAGGCAACAACTGAATCAGCAGTGTAATGTGCACGAGAGCTGCTGTTGATATTGTTATAACTGTAATATTTAATAATATTGTGATATTCAAGATCTGTAAAGTCATACAGCTCCAGATAACTCAAAACTGACCACAAGTCTCTTCTCAATCTTTAAGTCTCCATAGTAGTCTTGACAACACAAACACTGCTGTCACCTTAACAGAAACCCTGACCCTGCTTTCATTTGATTGAAGAATGAAAAAGCGGTAACTAACATAACGCTTTTTCCACTTAAAATTAACTTTTTCCAACTGTGAGGACACTGTGCGTAGTCAAAAACGCAAGGCACAGTAGGTGGTTAAAATGCGAGCACTCAAAATGTTCACGACCATTAATAAAAAAGGCACAAAAAGTGTGTTCGGTGTGCTCAAGGCCTTAGTATGTTGGTGAGCATCTATCAAGCTAGTTTATGTGTCGTGTTCCACATGTAGCCTCTCGTCAGGCTAATGTCGCACAGAGTTATTCAGCATGTAGAATCGGTATCAGCTGTTGGTGAAAGAGCTCTCTGATTGGCTGTTCAGCAACAAATCAGAACACGAGAACAAAAACTCAAGTGACGAAACTAAGCAAAAAAAAGCAAGTCAAGAGGAAACGCGCTGCAGCCAGCTGTCATTTCGTTGCATTTCTAAAATATTTGGAAACAATATGAATTATCAGACATATTTGATACACAGCTTGTTCATGGTCTGTATGTGTGCAGCATTAGTTCTGGGTTCTCTTTTGGAATGACAAAACAAAATAACGCCACCTGCGAGGTGGAAAGATCCTCTCACGCAGGTGTGTTTATGTGGGCTGTCATCCATTCGGTGTGCGCACATGCAGCATTTTGGCTCAGATAGGACCAGACGTGGTCCATATAAAGGCTGATTTATACTTTTGACTGGCACTGCGTCACAGGCCTCTGTTGACTGCACGTACACCTCACGAAACAGACGAGGCCTTTATACTTAGCGCGGTCACCATTGTGATTTTCTTTAAAATGACTGGGCGGTTAAAGGAAACTTGCTTTTGTTCATATCTCAAACTCTTAATAGGTAGAACAGTCTATTAAAATATTAATGACAACAGAACACGGGTTGCTCTAGAAATATATATTTTCATATTATGGAAAGAATAAAAGCAAAAAAAGTGCATTTACTAAAAAATACAGATGTTTTTTTATTTAGCCCACTCCACAGTTCACACATTACCGTTTGGCTAGTTTGTGTCCTCTTCTTATTTGCTAAATAGGCAACAACGGTCCAACGGACCATTATCACCAATAAAGCCTGGAAAAATAGGCCATCAGTATATTGTAAACCGATAGGTACAAATATTCTTTTCCAGTTATCAAACAAACAAACAAAATAACCTGTTACTTCATTTTAGTTTTGTAACTATTAAATTGTTTTAATTTCAAAATTATAATATATACATCCATGTAAAACCTATAAATGGTGGAAAAACATGTTCTGTAATTGTTTATTAAAACCACCCGGGTCTCCATTTATGCCATGGCCTCTCTTTTTGGTTTCAACAAACTTATCCCTCAAGTTTTTCTAAACTTTTAAACAAAAACTTTCCTCCTTTATCACGGTTGTTGCAACTTCTAGCCAAGAATTATTGGTCATCTGGTTTTCCCTAAGATCACGCATGGATGGATCATAAAGATGTCTGTACAGGCGAACCTGCTTCAGACAAAATCTCTTCAAAGTGATTCATATTCCACTCAAATGAAATGCAGTACCTTGCGAACTGTTCGCTTGAGTCTCAAAAAAAAATTGTGTGCTGCGCCAGCTGTAATCATGTCACGCACACTCAAAGCGAACCTCCGCAAACACTGCGATGATGTCACAGACGCCGAGTTCACTTAGGCAAACTAGCGAACGCGTCAAGCATAAATGAGCCTTAAGGCAACAACACAGTTTTTATCACTGCTAGTTCTTTGCCATCAGCTTGGTGTGTTCCGAGCTTTAATCTATTTTGTGTCTGTTCTCATTTATTACCTTTGATTTGTGAAGACTGTTGTGAATTGTGTTCTGAAGACACATTAATGGCAGGAGACTCAGGCCTGTCCAGGTCTTTATCCATGGCTACCAGGAGTCGATTATAATCCTGATCTTCTGTACTGTTGGTCCTTGTGCTGTTAGATTGTGAGGGTCCTGAACTTGGCAGGTCCTCCAAAAGGCCTGAGCCCTGCTGCTGCTGTTTAGAACTTCGGGCTTTTCGGTTAGTCACCTGGTTGAGTCCTGGACCATTATCTTTATTGAGTGGAAAGGTGGAAGAGGATTGCATAGATCCAGAGCGGCCCGAGCCAGATCTGGGCTTGCTGTCTGGCAGAACACCGTTGCTGTTGGAACTGGAGTGTGAGCCACCTTGCCGACCCCCAGCCCGCCCACCAACGCTTGACCCGTACATTCCTCTCATCGAGTTCTGGTTTGAGTCAGCAAAGTCATTCAAGCTGGAAAAGATTAAATGCACGTTTGTAAAATGCCTCATAAAAGATGGTCCCAAGTAAAGCAGAAATAAAAACATTGGTTCATTTATCAAGTTTATAGATGATCTTCACTCACTTAGGATCACTTTGAATTCGTACAATTTCCCTGAGATCAAATGGTTTTCCAGTCTCCATGGGAGAGTTGGATTCCACAGACAGCCGTCGTTTGAAAGGCTCCCATATTCCCTGGGCTTCCAGATAGGCAGTAGCGATGACCAGCAGGAACATGGAGCTGGACAAATATTAAATATTAGTTAATATTTAAATATCATTTCATCACACACAGCTACAGACACATAATCCAACAATAAAAAATGAACACAATGTGAATGAAAAAGATCAAAGTAATAAAATAAAAACAGAACGCATGACCTGACAAATGTAATCTAGGCCTAAACAATTCAAATACATTATCAAGAGTTTGAGCTCAGCAAGATTTTTTTTTTAGTAACATTTTGAAATAAAATTCAGTTAATGTTAGGGATAGTTCACCCAAAAATTAAAAATGTCAACATTTATGCATCCTCAAGTCATCAACATTTACTAACATTTATTAAACATCATTATCCAGCAATAAGCAATTCCTTTGTTGCATTATTAACGCATCTTTGTTAATGTTAGCTAATAAAATAATTTGCAGCGTTTGTAATGTTTATGTTACAAGGGTCGAGACATTTTCTATCAGACCTCATAACGAGGGAGACGATGATGTAGAGCTCAAGCTCCCAGTTGGGTCGGGGAAGCATCTCAGCACACACTGCCAGCATGTGATATGGCAATGAGGCGTTAAGCACAAAGGCAAACACTGAGCCCCCAGCAGTCACCAACTTCAGCTCGCGGATTACTCTGGATGATGTGAAATCTGGTGTAAACCTGTATTAAAACACAAGATGGAAGAGAGTATATCATCTGTCTCCAAGTTTTATTCATGATAAGCTAGTAAGGCATAAAATGCAATAAAACACAAATGCTATAAGTTCTAAATTATATTTAAAGGGATAGTTCATCTAAAAACAAACATTTACTCACTAGACATAAGTAGATATCTTGAAGAAAGCTGAAAATCTGTAACCACTGACTTCCAGAGTAGGAAAAACTAATATTATTGAAGTCAATGGTTATAAGTTTTCAACATTTTTCTAAAAAATTTATTTTGTGTTAACCCGAATAAAGAAACTCAAAGGTTTGAAACAAGCAAAGAGTGAGTACATGCTTGTAGAATTTTCATTGTTAGTTGAACAGTCACTTTAAAACAAGATTAGGGGCTAAATATAACATATACGGTTAAAAAGTCACTGTGAAACCACTCACAGTACGATGAGGTCTTTCGAAGTGTTTGGTTTGAGTGCAAATTCTTCACAGTTGAGAACTTTGAAGCCATAACCCTCACATGCATTGCCACTGATCTCCACAGATCGAATGTGAATTGGAAGCAGGCCTGTGTTCTCCAGCCTGAAAGTCCTTCGAAGCGTGAAGTTTGGTTCCTTGGCTTTAACTGGGATAATTGAGAAAGATACACATTCATTTTAGCACAAGTGTGTAAAAAGAAATGGACAGAATCGCAAACCATTTGGTACCAATTAACAGGGTTCCCCCACTCTAAGCCAAATATCAACTTCAATGACTCTTCCCTGACCAAAAAAATCTATGGAAAAGCAAACTGCTTTTTGTGCTCTGCATAATATTGAAATGGTTTAAGCTTGATTGTTATTTTGCAGGACTATAAACTCTGAGCAACAATGGATAATTTATCTCAAATTCTGAAAAAAATCAGGTACTGCGGTGAACTGCTCCCTTCCCCATATTTGATAGCTTAAAAGTAGTTTTACAAATGTTTATGTTTAGTTTTTCTGTCATCTACTTAACACCCATGGCATTATCATACACCCAGTGCAATAAGCAGCAAGACGTGTTTGACGCGATTTGTTGCTTTTTTTAGACCAGCGCAACCGTAATTTTTTACATTTTGTGCAACATTTCACCATTTGCGCCACTTTGTGGACTCATGGGTGTGCCGGTCTAGAAATAAGGCTTTAAGGTGCACTGTGCACGTTGAGGAACTTAAATAGACTGCGCCACTGACCAACTTAAAGCTGGTCTAAAGTCCAGCACAGAGCACGTTGGTTGTGCACCTATGCGAGTCCAAACGCTTACACATTGCTTAAGACACACAATGTACAGCAATACACAAAAATCTTTACATATGAAAAAAAAAGGATTAAAATGTTCCAAAAAAAAATTCTACATAAATATTAAAAACACTACTTCCACTGCTGTTTTTTTTTTCAGTTTATTCATAACAATTTGCAATTGTATAATGTTATTATTATTAGCAGTATTATTTATTATATGCATATTTATATTTGTTTTAATAAAAACACGTTTAGATTGGTCCACCTGTCGGTTTTGGAGACGTCTGCATCACTATATTGGGCATAAGCATAGGAGGTGTGTTTGGATATAACTCAGTTTTTTGACCACACTTCGTTATTATTGTTCATTTATTTGCTTGCTGGAAATTAGAACTGAATTTAGAAATAGTTTTGAAACAAATCTTTGCGCTTATCAAATGAAATTAAATATGTAGGCTAATGAATGTCATCAGTGGAGTGAGTTTTCACAGTTTGCTTACTCCATGAAAGTTAAGGAGTAAAGTAAAGAGAAAGTAAAGAGGGTAAATGCAGGAGGCTCTAATTATTTATTCTTGTGCTGCAGATGGTCCATTTTCTCGGCAGTGAAGCGTTCAGTTTTCCACTTACAAAATTCGCCATGTAAATAGCAAATGCATGATGATAAAACCAATTGGTTTAATGCTGTATACTCAAAACACATCCATAGCTCATCAAGAGAATAAGCACAACCCTGTCAGACCATGCGCCGGGTCGCAGAGCGTATTTTTCCGTCCTTAACATATCAAAAGTGGATTCGGTCATGCCCTTAATGCTTTTATGCCATGTGCTTTAGACTTTGCGCCTAGAATGTTAAAGAGCCCATATTATACATGAATAGGGTCATATTTAGGTTGTAAGGGTCTCCAACAACAGTCTAATATGCATGCAAGGTCATAAAACACTTTTATGGTCTTATAATCTGCATTTATTTTACCTAATTATCCCAACGACTCCCATATGAATCGTTCAGTGATTCATTTGTTCCCAACCCCCTCCTCAGCGCGAAGCTAATCTGCGCTGATTGGACCGATGACAGCCTGCTGTGATTGGTCGACAGTGACAGGCTTTAGCACGAAACAGAGTGAAATGCCCAGCTGGTAATCAACTATATAAAAGTAGTCACAGTGCACACGCGCTTCATAGTGTAAGGCTTTTTTCACACACACACAAAACCCTCCTTAGAAGAACTGGGGAGATCGACGCGAGTCTCCTAGCCTCTCCCTCTCCCTCACACACACACACAACGCTCCTCAGAAGAACTAGGGAAAGCGACGCGAGTCTCTCTCTCTCTCTCTCTCTCTCTCTCTCTCTCTCTCTCTCACACACACACACACACACGCACACACACACGCACACACACACACGCACACACGCGCACACACACACACACACACACACACACACACAACGCTCCTCAGAAAAACTAGGGAAAGCGACGCGAGTCTCTTTCTCTCTCTCTCTCTCTCTCACACACACACACACACACACACACACACACACACACACACACACACACACACACACAACGCTCCTCAGAAGAATTAGGGAAAGCGACGCGAGTCTCCTGTCTCCTAGCTTACGATCGCCATAGCAACGACAAACGGAAGTGGAACGCGAGCTCACAAAAGCATTTAACGTTAAATCCGTAAACAAAGCGGCACGCGTCGCGTTTTTAACGTGGCTTACATGTGATAAGAGAATATAAAGAGTAACCGCGTGTACTGTACCAGGTTAACAAGTAACAAAACACAATAAATACATAATTTGCAAGTTAAACGAGGCAACAATTTTAATCGCACTTACTTACACTAGTGAATAAACCTCAACCACTGACTCTTCACAGTTCACAACTCATCTTTGGGTAGAGACTGTCAATATTATCCATCTGAGCACAGCGTGACTTCATTCGACCGGCGGCGTCTGTGTGTGTGTGTCTAGTGTTTTTTCTGTGTTAGTGGGCGGGGCCGCAGGTTTCAAATCTCCCTGGTTTGCGCGCGTAACTACTGGCGAGGCTTGTGTTTCGTGGCTGCGTCATCGCGAAACACCTAATGACTCGTTATCAAGACGACTCGTTTGAAGCACTATGAGTCGACTCTTTTATAGATGAATCAATAGTTTTAAACACTGTACTCTTACAGATTTAAGCCTTAGCTGGATATTTCACTTCACTTAGAGCTGTGTTACACACTACATGGAAGGGCATTTTCAAAAACCCATAATATGGGCTCTTTAAAATAGAGTCCCCAGTCTTCCAAGTAGTTATTTTTAAGCCAAAACCCCCAAAATCTATTATCCCAACCTGTTAGCCTCAATTAACAAGTACAGTTTGGTGACTACATTTGACTTATGTGAATGATTGACAGTTAACGCGAGAAAAGAATAAAATGTAGCTGAAAGAGAACCTAACTATTTAAAACAGCCATGAAACTATAACAATAATCAATGATTGCGATAAAATACATTGTATAGAAAAATTACATTTTGATAAATAGAAACAAAAATCCTTGATCTTTCCTAACTTGGAAAAATCAATGTCTTGAACTGACAAAAATTACATGATATTCCATGACCCTAATGTAAACCATTGATTTATTTTGATTTCTCACTCACCTTCTGAACAGTCTTTAAGGAATGACTCAGTAAGTTTAAACCTCAGAGAGCTGCCGAGACCTGGGGCTTTACCGGCCAATCTCAGACTCTCTGTGGTGCCCTGACCATGAACCATGATCAAGTCTACGATCGTCAAGTTGTTCCTTTGCAAACATAACATTACATTATTTTAACAAAATTAACTTACATGTTGTTGTTTTTTTTTCAGCATTTTTTTGGCTCACTAAGCTCACCTGACGACTAGCAGAGAAGAGACACTGTGATTGGTGGTGGGTCTGAACCTCACATTAAAGGATTTCACCTCCCCGGGCATAAGGAGCATGTTATATACATAGGGCCGTGTCGATCCTTCAACAAAACCTGTAGAACTCTTCATCACTGAAGACTAACAAACAAACAAAACAGAAACCTTTAGCAGCATAGAGAAACACCACAACCACTCTGCAGCATTTCTTTATGGTTGGATATCATGAAAGAATTTTGGAGAGTAAAAGAATTCAATTAAACTAATTTAATCACAGAATACAATGCTGCTGTGTTGTCCCAACAAGTTCTTTATTAGGACGTACATGATTTTTCTGGACCAGGAATTCCAGTGTATTTGTGTCCAGGTTGATGTTTGATAACTTTCCAAGAGGAAACCTTAAAAAAAAATACATAAATAAAAAGTGTTAGATGAGGAAATCAGTAGCAGGGCTCCACAATATTTAAAAAATAAAAATATTCAAATACATATATTTTATATGTATTAAAGTGGTGATATTTCGTTTCTTTGTCATGCATATTGGGATATGGAAAAATACAGACATTTTCACCAGATGACTTGAATTGCTCTGTTTGGAAAGAATAAACCATTTTATCAATTTGGGTGACTGGGGTGCACTTTAGCAGGACAGACAGGGAACATTCCCAGTGTTGTTAATACTTCAAAAAGATTATAGTTAAAAAGTTTTAAGTTTTCTGTTTTCAACTTAAAGTTAATTTTGTGATAATGTTGTGAACTATATTATTGTTTATATTTTGTTTCTTTTTTTTATATCTAAAGGAACTATGACATCACATAAAACTGGTTCACTCTATAAAAACTCTATAGAATTTTCCATAGGCTTTTCAAAGATGGCAAATAATAAGCTCTGTGTTCAGACACAGCTCAGTACACTAACACGTTTGTCCAACCTGATAATTCCCACATGGTTTATATAAATTATCACTTTGGGTCTTAAATGCAAATGCATAAACTGAAAGGCTAACATTAGGCTATAAACGGAAGTCAGTGCCCTGCTTGTTACATCAAGACCACCCTGCTTCCGACAACTTTCAAGTTTTTTTTTAGAAATATGGTCCATGACACAGATTTAATCTCTTAGTTTATTATATTATATTCACTGCTATATATTATAAACAAACAACAAATACGCAATAAACACATCTGTATATAGACCTACATGTATTTTGGGATTGTTTTTACGTGGGAATACATTAGTTTTGCTTTACGGTTGTTGTAAAAGTTTTAAAATGAGTATTAGCAAATGTGCCTACATAGTATTATCATAAGACATATTAATAAGTCTATCTCGCGTGTGCATACAGCCCGCTTACCTTAGTGGTAGATGAATAGAGGACAGAAATGAGGCATTAGAGACTAGTCTACCATTTGCCTGCAAGTACCATTACGGATAGAGAACAACATTCAATATTCTTTTTTTTTTTACAGAAGTACATCGAAAAGCAGCAGAGACAGGCTGCACTAGAAAGCAGTGTCTTCATAAAATAGTTTTATTAAAATAAATGATCAACAAATGAATCTGTCGATGGTCTCTACAAGTGAAGGCATCATCTACAAACAATATGAATTCCCAATTAGAAAAATACTACAAACTATAAAACACCATTTATGAAAATACTTAACAGACAAATCTAAACGCCCAACACAAGCAAGATATGTTCCAAATCAGTTCAGTTCGATGACGTATAATGTCTCCAACATTGCCTGTAGTCCCATTTAACAACTTGATAACAACTGTCTTTTTAAAGAAACGTAACATTTTAAAATGTAACTGATGTGTTTCATGTCATGAAATAAAACATGAAAGCATCTTTGTGGTAACCGCGAACCTTATTTAAGCAACTGAACAAAAATCTCATTGAAAAAACCCATTGACTTTGGGACGAGGAAACCGGAACTGCTAACTTGCTTCCAGGTTTTTGCATACAAATTGATGTCATAGTTCCTCCACTCTATTTATTTGTATTAATTTCAGAACATTTCATATAGCACATCTTTGGAAGTTAAGTTAAAGAAAAATACGTTTTCTATGGCAACTAGCAGTTATACTTTAATTTAATAAAATGTTTATTAATTTAAATGATCTCAAACTATATTTATTTTATTTATACAAAATAATTTCTACAATGTATACACACTACATTATAAAAAACTATAAGCTATAACATTCCTGAAAGAAAGTGGAAAGTTTTACCTGTCAGCAAGTTTGCCTGTGAACACTGAGGGATTGGGGTATAAAGCCAGAGGAAGAACCTGAACGTAGACTGGAACATCAGCTGAGTTTTCTAGAATCACTTCTTCCTCCTTGAAACACAAAAGTTCAGGTCAATGTATTTTACTGGAGTGAAAACCTCACCGTAGATTTAAACATGATCAAATGTGTTACACTCTGCTTTTAGGGCATTCTTTAGAATACAACACTCTTACAGGCAGCTAAGGCAAAAGAAAACACCAAAGGGCAGTGAATTATGTGTATATACTCACAGATGAGCTGTTGTGTTTGTGAGAGGAAAAATGGATCTGTTGTAGAGTTGAGTTGAGCAGCGAGGGCCATTTAAGCTTCGCTGAAATCTTGGCCTGCACATTTTTCTGAAGATCTGTGTCCACTTCAAAGAAAAGCTTCGACCCTTCACATACACGAGAACCGCATAAAGATACAATACATGCAACGGTGTGTGTTTATCTCAGCCTGGATTAAAGCGATATCCATCAGACTTACTCATGGCCTGATTGCTCCTTGAGCTCTCGCCATCTTTTTAGCAGCCGCTGGTGGAGATCTACATCAGCGTCCCACATGTCCTCCTGCATCACCATACCATGAGGTCTAGACTCCGCTGAAGAAAAAAAAAAACACACACCACAAAATTATTTAACAATTACTAAAAACAACTTGTCCAAGAAAAAAAAAAATGCAGAAAGGCAGCGTACATTTTAATACAAATGGTAATCCCACATAACAGTGATCGCCACACTGCAAGCGGGCATCAAATAAATGTTCGCTATCTGGAAAAGAAGTAAAAAAAAACAGCGTCAATTACAAAAATACTAATAAAAACCAGTCTACATTGTATTATTGTAGCTGTGGCAGTTGCATTTAAAAGGCACAATATGTCATTTAGTAGCCACTAGAATATATATATTTTACAACAAACAGGGTTAGTTTTGATTACGCCATGACTGAGTGTGGAATCGCCAATTGACCAAAAACACCCAAAGTGTGGGAGTTGTGGTCTTCATTGCATCCTACAGGACTCCTGTAGAAATCCTGTTCATGGATGAGCTGAAGTATTCAAAACTAATCTATAAATTAATAAACTTATTCAAAACCTTATCATGGTAGTATGAAGCAGAGTAATGCTGAAATCTGTCAAAGTGAAACAAGAAGCAACTACTAATGAGAGCATGACATGAAACGAAAACAGCAGAGCTTTTATTATGCCACTGCTTTAGGTGAGGATCACTCAGGTAAGTAGTAGCGCTGTTGAATGTTATTTGTTGTTATTCTGTCTGTTATAAAGCTGTTCTTTGAAGTCTGCAACATTTTAAAGAATCTCTGTTTTCTATAAAACCAAACTTAATCAGGGAATGTGGTGGACATCATAAGCATGGCAAAACTGGGCACAGTCTGAATCACTATGTAAAAATGGCTTATTTCTCAGGATTTAAAAATTCTTTGAAACATTTGGGATAATGCAAGTACAGAAGTCAGCTAAACCATATAACACTATTCTAGTGGTTTTTAGATAACAATGTGCCTTTAAAATCTGGGCGTATTACTATAGTGTTATATTGCTGTAACATGGCCTGGCACCTTGGACTTCGCCTGGGTTCCAACTCCACTTTATTATTGCGAACTCGTTTGTACTGAAACCCGGACATCCTCTGTGAGAGAGCGAATCTGCTGAAGCCTTACTTTCTGTGAGAATGAGCTCTGTATACTCAACCCTTGGTGGACTACTTTTCCCTGCGTACAAAAAAACAAGAGTAAAAACATGAAAACCACTGTGAAAAGGTCTGAAAGCTAATGAATGGTCTCTTGTCGCTCAAAAATAAAAGTGGTTTGCAAAGCAGGTCATGTTAGCGCATGGCACTGGACACAGGGAGTGGTGTTCAAACAGTGCCTGGGGGTAAAAGCAGGAATGAATCACATCCTCACATTACATGAACAACAGAAGTATCTTTATGATGTTGAGATCTCAAAAAAAAAAAAAAAAAAAAAAAAAAAAAAAAAAAAAAAACTGTACATATGAGCTATCATGATTAAAATAAAAAAACCTTAAAAAAAAAAAACATGATCTTTGTTTTTGCAAACTTACCGGGAATGAATCGGGAAGAATGATATGTTTGGGGGAACAGCCTAATGTTCCTACTGCAATAAGAGCCTTAACAGGGATTGTCAATATCTGAAACAGACACAAATAAACTGAAGATTTAAAAAGCATATATTAAAAACATTATTCACTTTTATATTTTATACAATGCCAGACTTGTAGCAGGAGTATAATCTGAAATGTTACTGAAGTTATACCACCTGATTTCTGCTGGTCTCAAACTAAGAACCACAAGTGTCAATAACTGGCATTTTGTCTTATATTGTGTGCTGCTTATTTTTGTTCACAAACAACACAGTTTTAAGTGGTCATTTCAATTTAATTGTTTTAAATACAGAAATTTGAGGAAAAGATGCACTGAGAATAGTTTTACAATCTAATTTTCATCCTCAGAGTCATAATCAAATGAGGAAAATGACATTCAGACGACTTATTATATCAACATTAACCCTAGCAGCGGTTTCGGCAAGATAATTTTGTTGGAAAAAAGTAGTAAGAGACAAAATATTTTGGATGACAAACATACCTCATAATCTGTTTGTAATGTGTACGGCTCCATCATAAACTCCCTCTAGAGCTTTAGCCACCAAAGTGACTTTAAACGCTGCATAATAACCTGAGGCTAAAATGACCTGTGAAGAAACAGATATGCAATACAGAGCTATGAACACCTGCTTTTCCTAAACAAATGCACAAGGCATACTGGATTGCAACAACCACGAACAACCCATCCTGACCTGAGGTACACATTACATTTAAAATATGAAAAACATTACAAGGAATATGCAATGAATCCTCTTCCAGGAAATGTCAACTTTCCTCTCAATTCCTCTCAACAGATGGATGCAAGCACGTTTGTTTGTATTTTTATGTTTGTTGTTTTTGTTTGTCTTTGTGGGTCCACTAAATTTCACAATTTAGAATAATCTGTTTTAAATTACAATAACCTTCTCTAAACTGTAACAATGTATGTGAAAGACAATACTCTAACTTTTCTCTGTGAAGTAGGTTTCACTATTTTTTCTGAAAAAAGACAGAAAATCATTCAAAATAACTTTTGAGCTTGCAGACATTCTAAACCACAAATCTTGCGACACTTCTGCAATTTTCACGAGTGCGGACATGCAAAGATTCCACCGGAAGTTATATGACTGCCTGCACACACACACAGACACTGAGATAGCCATGTATGGCTTCCTTTGGTTATCAGTTATTTTTCCAATCTCTCTTTCAATCTTTCAAATCAGTTTTTTCACCTACATAAATAAAGGCCACAAGAGATAAAACACTTACAGACTGTTTGGGCAGAGATGGTACATAAAATGTTTATCAAAGTTTAGTGAAAGCGTGCAATTTTAAGTGGTAAGTTTATTTATTGGCTGGCATTTAAATGAACAACAAACCAACTAACTAACCAAAAAACTAATTAACTAACTAACTAATTATTGTTTCATAGAATAAATGTAAACACAACTTATTTTATAACAGCACTTGTAATAGTAGCAGTAGTATAGTTAGCTCTCTCTGCAACTCTCACATGGTCGCCCACTGAAGCTATCAGGGTGTGCCCAGTCAGTACCAGTGGTGCGTTTCCCAAACAACGACATAACTCATGGCTGAACTATCATAGCACGATGCATCGTTTGGGGAAAGAACCATGTAGTGACGAGTGTTTCCCAAAATGCATAGTTTCTCTGTCGCAAATCTATTGCTTGAACCATGTTAGTTATAACGTAAAACGCCCATAATGACGCTCTAAACAGGGCAGAGGAACTACTTCTTTAGAGAAGAAACTCAACATTTCTTTGTGTAAATTATATTGTTTTACAAAACACACATTTAATCCAAAATTAGATTTATATTAGATGTTAGCTAAAAACATGCACTCGCTTTCCATATTAACTGAAATATACGTAAATGCCACATACAGAGCCTGTGTTTCCTTCACAAATATTATTGAGAATATGACATCCTATTCTAAAGCAAATCACTTACAAAAGCTAACACGTATTCTAATATCATATATAAATCATATGAATAATTAAATTATGAGGCTATTTATTATTAAAAAATTTATTATATTAGGAAATCAAAAATTCCTAATTTAATAATAATATTAATAATACTAATGATGATCATGATGATGATGATAATTATATTATTTTTGTTATTATGTATTAGAATGAAAAAATCATAATTTAATTAATAATAATATAATAAGGATTATTATTATTAAGTAGGTTATTGTTTATTTATAAAATTTTTTTTGAAAAGTCTACTTTTACAATTTGACACTTGTAAACCACAGCAGTTCTAACCAGCAGGCCCATGTCATATACAGTACAGATACTTAATAAAAAATGACCTACTATAAATTAAAGAATTTAATGTATGCTTATGCTTGTTTTGTTTTCATAAGCTTTGGAGACGTAACATAAATTCCGTTTTTAATTAATAGGTCACTTATAGCTTTCGTCATGAGGGTTGTGTTTCAAAATTACATCAATGTTTTCAAAGTGCACTGCTAAGGGAGCATAATTGTAAACATGAAGATCGCTAAAACTGAACTGTAAAAATAGTTTGAAGCAAATTACAACTTAGGGAGATGACGTTAATGCTTTTTTAATTTTAATAATTCTAACTTGAATGTTAGAATGTTCTAAATTAAAAGGGCATAGGGGGGATACCTGGGAATAGAAACACAGCCAGGACCTATGTTTCTAACGACAGCCAGAAGTGTGGTTGCGAGTGCTCAAGTTGCCGACGCAGTTTGCGAATGTTCGTTGGAGCGACGGATTTGGGAAACGGCAAATCAAACAAACTATGCTTGTAACGACAGAACTTGCGACCTTTGTTGGTTAACGATGGTTTTCGGAAACGCACCCCAGGATGGGAGGACCACATGGGGAAAGCTAGTTTGCTGTTGGAAATGGTGTTAGTGAGACCAGCAGGAGGCAATCAACCTGCGGTCTGTGTGGGTCCTAACGCCCCCAGTACCAGGACTCTATACCGCTCAGTGAGCACTGACCAACATTTGTCCGCTGGCCTCAGTCCATCATAGCTTCTTAACCATCCCAAATCATAATTGGCTTCATCTTTCCATTTCCTCTCTACCAATAGGCTGGTGTGCGGTCTGGCACAATATTTTGCAGTCATGTCATCCACGGTGGATGCTGCACACCTGGTGGGGATGAGGAGATTCCACCCAAAATGTGGGTAAAGCACTTTGAGTGTCCAGACAATGTGTAAGGAATGTAAAGAATCATTATTATATTATATTAGTATTATATTACAGCAACTAGCACAGATTTCTGCAATCACGTTTTTAACCGCACACATACATACAACGTTTTTAGCCTTAAAATGCGCATTAATTTTCAGTGCCAAATTGTCCTTATTCTTTACATACGAGGTAGCTGCAGCCCATTGTAATCTTTTTGGCTTAAGACTTCCGGTCTCATTCACTTTTATTAATTTTCAGACATTCAAAAACTGCTCGCTCTGCTGGTTGATGTTGCAAATTGATGTTTCTTATTCATCATTATTGTAATGGTTTGTGTAATAGACATGAACCACACTTGTTTGTAGAGCAAGTTGTTAGACTGTTTTCATTCTCCCACAGGCAACTGAATCAGAAATTCTAAGACAATCGCAAAAATGAGAACACTTCCACATCGCAGAATAAGGCAATTAGAGTGTCTACATATTGTGATGTTTTTATCTTGACTCAAGTTGAACAGAAAGGGAGTCTGAAATGCATTTAATCTCATGTTTTGGTAATAGAAGAGGTAGACTGCACACTTACAGTTTTGTATTGGGCAGCTGATTTGTGTTCTGCAGCTCTTGAATTCTGCTTAAGTGCTATACTTCTGTTCCCTCTTTCTGTGTTAAGCAATTCCATGGACAGACTGTCTCCTGTCACCAGCCATGACTTATTTCTAACTGTAAGGACAGAGAACATTATTCATAGAGAAAAAGCCATATTGACATTTCTGCTTTTATCCAAACATCAACATGGTCACACAATGTACTGAACGTGATGACCCTTGTACCTCAATTGGATTGCTGTTGACCACAACAAACACCAAACTGCTGGTGTCTGTGGCACTAAGAACACCAAAGTCTAAGATGTGCTCTTGAAGACAGGGAGGAAGAACAACCGGCCTGTTGAGTAAGAGAGAAAGACAAATTGTGAGTTTTACGTCTTGAAATTACAGCAAAAAAAACATTCATTTACAAAGTTTGAACCTCCAATTTAGATTACATTAATGACAGTTTGTCCACACTTTGGCTTGTCCTAAATTACCTCCAAGAAGCCGGTGTAGGCCCGAACCGGCAAGTGAAATTAGAAGCATTGGTGATGAGGAGGGATGTTGCTGTCGATGTGGATGGAGGGTCGTACTGGTCGAAAAAGAAGAGAGAAAATGTAGCGGGACCTCATGGGGAGGGATGAGTAACTGGGAGTGCTGAATTATGCACCTGTAAAAAAAAAACACAACAAAACAATTACAAAATAAACAATATCTCTATTTCTTTAACTACTTTTTTTTGTCAAAACACAACAA
This sequence comes from Danio aesculapii, assembly GCF_903798145.1. Taxonomy (NCBI): domain Eukaryota; kingdom Metazoa; phylum Chordata; class Actinopteri; order Cypriniformes; family Danionidae; genus Danio; species Danio aesculapii. The sequence goes on along the minus strand of NC_079440.1, from coordinate 28,788,561 downwards.
TTAATTGAACATTTCACAAACACGAGTACAATATAGGTTGTACAACAGGTACAGAATTTAAAATGATAATATTTATAAAACTTCCTCACAAATCATTGGTAAAACCACAAAAGAGCACCACAGTACTGCTAAAATTCACTTATTTGGTGCATAATTGCATGAAAAACACTCGCCTAATGGATGAAGCATAAATTCAAAGTCACAAAAAACTATCTAAGTTTAACATTACAATGGTTTCTGCCTGACAAAAATCCTAAAAGCAGCTCGAAAAATAGCTTACATTGAACATAGTCTTGGCTTCTTCAGAGGAGTGACCACATTGTGAATGCGATATGGCACAAGGTTGGAAGGTTATTGGTGAGGCTAGATGGGTCTGTCCACTGGATCTACAGGACTGTCTCTATGCTTGGAACAGGGTGGCTGTGTGGTCGAAGCCCATGGTACCTGAAATGATGAGGATTAACACACATGATTAAAACTAGTAACAAACCCTCAACATATTGCTGGGTGAAACCGCACTACTTACCCTTCTAAAAAACCTCCAGCCTGGTAAGGATTTCACCGAGTTTTGAGTAGCCCTTTTCTCTTTTGCCTTCTACTGTGATCTTTCAGGAAAACTGGTCTGATCTTCTTGCTTTGAAGCTGAAAACAACAATATCATGGAACCATTGTGTCTGTAAAACAATTGGATCAATGTTTAAAAATTGGAAACACTGTAAATAAAAGACCTTGATTTTTATCATTTGCACACAAATTCAAATACATGCATTGTCTACCCTTAAAATCATTCTAAGCCTGCTGACATATTGATAAAAGTTTTACTGATATACTGACTGGTATTATTTTCAGGGGGGATAAGAGGTTAATCAATGCAAAGGTTAAAGGTGATGCCATCCAAAAAGAAAAGTAGTACTCACCATCAAAACTAATACTTGCAACTTTGGTATATCGGCTCTCTCCAGCTTTTAGCGTAATTGGCTTGAACTCAACTGTGACAGCTTCGTTTGATGGAGTTGGCCTAACACTCTGCAACGCAAAACACATTAAGAGCGTTAACATTAATATTTACTTTTTTCCAAGGAGGCACCAAATGACAGCAACAACACATTACAAAAGATTTAGATTTCAAACAAACGGTGATGTTTTGAACATTCTGTCAAATAATCTTGAGAAAGTTTTTGATTTCCAACAATGGAATAATGAAAAGCTTCTTAAATGCCTAGACAGTATATTATATGGTTTTCTGAATCTGCATATTTATGGTTGCTCTGGGTGGCCACAGATGGTATCAGCAGATAATCACATCCCGTGAGTCAATTGGTATTCACAGACCAATCTCTTGTATTGAACCAATTGCAAATTGATTATATAAATCAAGACCGGGGTCAAAAACCAATGGGTCTTGAGGCAAATATTTCTATAATAATTAGTTAAATTGTATATTACAGTCTGTTAAATGTGTCATCATGATTGGCTGATGATCATAATACAGTTTGCAATTATTTCCAGGCAACAGAACAGATAGAGTAGCTGCAGACAGGTCTTTACTGCATTATAGTATGATATCACTTCATTGAATGATTTCCGTAATTTTACAGCCTACAACTGTCAAAAATCAAAAGAAATCATAACAAACAATAACTGAAGGCTTAAGTACAACACACACTACAGCAGTTTGAGGACGAAAACCAAAGAAATGTCTTTAAATACAACATCTGAACAGTTTCCTTAGGTGACTTAATCATGGTAAAAGCAAAATAATGGACTCCAGTCCATTAAATGATTAGAAAATAATGCACACTTGAGGTGTAACAGCTACTCCGCTTGCTATCATGTTAGCATCACCTCAGCATTATTTTCTAATAATTCAACGTCCAATTATTTATGAATCCTTATATAATGTATAGTGTATTTCTAAATCAGATAAGCACAGCTTGGCGAGCTAAAGATTTAACTTCATCTTAAGAATCCAAGCAAACTGTAACTATTGAACTACAGTGTAGAAATAGCCATGTAAAGCCCGGGACAGAGCATTTGTTTGGCTAGGTTTTTTTGTGTGTGTGTGTGTGTGTGTGTGTGTGTGTGTGTGTGTTCAACACGTTGACTCATCGAGCTCATGTTGAAGGGAGTTTTCCTGATTCAGCATGTAGAATAAGCATTAGCGTTGGTAAAAGCCAATCAGAGAACGAGAACACAAACCAAAGTGACAAAATTAAGCAAAAGTCATAAGGGAACACAAAGCCGCTGGCTGACATTTTGTCACATTTCTTAAATCTCAAAAATGCCAGATTCTCAGACACATTTGCACAGGTATACCCCTCTGTGGTGAGCGAGAAATACTCTGGAAATGGCACATAAATGCTGATTTGTGGTTTGTATGTGTGCAGCACTAGTTTTTGTTTTCTATTGTAGAACAATACAGATACTTCCCCCTTTCACAGAGTGATACCGGTAAATATCCAGAAAATTTCTGGAACGACTTTACCAGTAGATTCAAAAAAAGTGCTGTTCACACAAGCAAGGACGTTCCGGAATTATTCCGGAAAAGACCATTCACACATCCATTCAAAATACCAGTAAATTCTGACATCATTAACCAGAAACGGCCTCTATCAGGCTTTTTTGTTGATGGTTTCACTTATTTAAAGCTTTAGCTGCTTTTGTCCCAAATACATCCAAGGGCAGAACCGCAGCTAAATGTTTACACATTTGACTACATTACATGTTCTGTGGATGGATAAGTATTGTGAACAACTTCACTGTAAACATATGGAGGAACACTTTCGCATGTTGAGATGAACATTTGTTTGTGTGCTAGCACACACTGAAGCACTCCACATACACGAGCGCAATGCTGCTGAACGCAGGGTTTGCAGGTAAACTTACAGCAGCTTTTCATAAGAATTTAATTGATAATTTTTTTTCCACATTAATAATGAACAAAGAACCATTATCTGACCTCCAACTAGCAGCAAAATGTGTCTAGAAAAGAAGCTTTTATTTTTTTTTACAAGCAGCGCAGATGTGAATGCGTCTGAATGCTCTGATTGACTGGAGTAGACATCTTATGTCAGCTTGTTCTAAACATGAATTTTTCTTCAGCGTTCACACAGAGCAGCATTCCAGCAAACCACCGCTAATGTTACAACTTCTCTTTCCAGAACATTACCTGAACGAATTTACCGGTATTTACAAAAAGGGCCTGTTCACACGTGAGCCCTTTTTAATAAGCGTATGTCTGAAAGGGGTTACGGACACCTGCGAATATGGAAAGATACATCCTCTTAAACAGGCGCAGAATGTACATTCTCATTTCAGTCGCCTGTTGTCTGTTTGGTGTGCTCACATGCAACTTTGACAACACAATCAGTTTTTTTGCCGCTAGTTCTTTGGGATCAGCTTGGGGTGTTCCAATCTTAAGCCAAACAACTTACCATGATCGAAACATCTTTTGCTCCTGAATTTAACAGATGCAAATTCAGTTGTTTTGGTCGATCTGTAAAAATGGAAGTTGTTAGAATTTTTTAAAACAGTTGAAGTATCCTGGCAAACAGTTTCTAACTATTTACAGCCATTAAATGCAGTGGAGAAGGCAAACCTTGTGATCGAAGTGTACCAAAGTCCAGCATCTCTGTGGAGGAGTATATTCCAGGTGCTAGAAAGACACAAAACAAATGAATCAGTTTTATAATAACATTTAAAAGACGGCATCAAAGGAGTGATCTCAACTGACCTGTGGTGACTTCAACCTCCACGGGGAGGATGATAAACTCGTCCTCGTTGGACGCATTTGTTTTTATTCTGATGAAAGCTGTGTGGTTGTCAGCGTCTCGAGAGGAGAAGCTAGCTCTCATCACACCCTTCGTCTCAAAAGGAGCGATCTCCTATAATCAAGGAAATTCAGCACATGAGAATGAAGCCAGTGTTTTACAGTAATGAGCACAGTGGAGTGTGAATAAAAAGTTCTGCTCACCCATAATTTTTTGGTGCCACCCTGCTGTCCAGTAGGCAGCTCTAAATGTAGGTCTCCTCCACTGGTGTACATCTCTACAACCTGAATCCATAAAACATCAGTTTTAAATAAGTAGAAGAATTAGTAAAAGAAAAGATGATTTAATAGCACAACACTGAGCGGTTTTTGCGTACCTGCAGTGGTTCACTGTGCGGGTTGAAGATGCTTATGAGTGGTGAGAAGCTGCTATTTACTGGAACTCTAGCCCCTACAAAGGGCCTGAGTCTATAGGGATTGGGGATGCCCACACCAAACACCTGAAATCAAGTAACAGTCAAATCCTCTGACCAAAAACCATGAGATCACTGCATTTACAGGTACAGTATAGAATACTTTTGAGTGTGTGGAATGTACCTGGTATGTAAACACTCCATGATGCGATGTGTTAATAAATAAGGTATTTTCTACATTCCCTACTACTCTAGCTAGAAACACCACATCAAATGAGGTGTTGCCTCCAGGTGGAATTATCTGTGGATAAATGATGGAATGTGTTAGATCTATGCAAGGCTGCATGCAATGCTACATACACAATATACCAATTAAGATATGTTAGTTTGTATTGATAAAGCCCAAAAATAAATACAAAAAAATTAATTAAAAAAAACAAACACACAATATAAAACCATGGTTAACAACTTAGGGATCGAGACACCCATTAGGGGTCAGCCAAATGGTTTATTTGGTGACCCTAGTTTAGTCACTCTACTCACAATTTCAAATGAAACGGATACTATTTTGATGATTAAAAACCTTGAAAGACCTCAGGTTCTTCCAGCATTAAGCACATTTCTTTCTGCATTTCTGCCTTTCAATAAGAACTATCTGCTATCAGAAATTGGATTTAAGTTTCCATTCAAACTTCAGTTTTTGTTCAGATCATAAGACTGGATCACGCAAAAGCGAAATTGTTATTGAGCTTTTAAAAACTCTAGAAATATTAAATGGAAATAAACATTGTGCATTCATTTAAAAAGCCTAACAAATGGCCAAAACTATATTAGGGGCCATTTACATAACACATTTTTTGGTACGCAAGTTTGTTATTTCCAATGGAGACGCAAGGCATATATTAAAAACATTTTAAATATTAAGCTTTACACAGTACAAAAAAATATATTAAATAATTTTTATAAAAATATGACAAATTACTTAGTTAAAAATAGGTAAGTCAAAAAACTATAATAATTCATATTTTAAATGATTTACAAAAAATTTAAAAAGTCTTATCTACTCACCAAGGATAGATTTAATTAATCAAGAATACAGCAAAAACTTGGTGTAAAACTTTGAATAACTTGCAACAAAGAACTTTTACAAACCATCATTCCAGTCTTCAGTGTCATATGAACTTTAAGAAATTATTCTAACATGTGACAGTGCTCAATTATTAAAGGTGCTGAACTTCAGGCGGATGTGAATCTCCAACGTCCATCCTTTAAATCAACATCAAATGATGTTACAACTTAATGTTGTGTGGACGTTACCACTATGACGTCTAGCAGATGTTGGATTTTGGTTGCCATACCGGACAAATAAATGTCAGTATTTGACGTTAATATGACGTTGGTTTAAGATGTTGGCTCAACATTGGATTTTGGTCACTTTGTAAAACAACCTAAAATCAACGTCATTTGACAGCATTATTAGACATCAAAATAACTTTGTCCTTAGAAGCTTTGAATTTGAATTTTGGTCACCTGACATCACAACCTAAATCTAATCTTATATTAATGTCTTATGACATTGTGACATAACTAAACGCACTACAGAATGTTACGTTTACACACACATCCACAAATTAGATGTTAATGCTTCAGCTTTTCACAGCGTAATACTTACTACTCATATAAAATAACAAATAACAAACTGGCCAGCTCATTTCCTCAGTCAGAATTTGCAAATTTGAATAAGAAAAATTGTAATTTGTCTTAATCCTTTGTCTTAACCCTTCTTCAATTGGTTATTTTCACAATTAATGATGGCATACTGTCAAAAATGGAACTAATGTGCTCATATAGTGGCCAAACTCTGGACTTTGTCAGTGGGGAGGTGAGTCTTTCTAACCACCCAACCCCCACTGGCTACGGGCCAGGGTTGTGGTGAAGAGGAGGAGAGAAGACGGGGTCCAGGTTTGTTCACAGGGGTTAAGATGATAGCGGAATAGATTAAGTTGTCGTTTGAATGAAATATTTATGATGCTGCCATGTGCATTTAATAGATGTCTTATTCTAGAGTTTAATGGTGATGATGGTAAATATTAATAAGACGCATCAAAAAAAGGTTGAGAAGCATTGACGGAGAACATTTGAAAAGAAATGAACATGACCTTTTCTCCTGTGTTGTGCCCTCTTGTGGATGACTATGGTATGCACTTGTCTGTTCACTGACACACAGGTATCTCTCATAGCTCTTGGTCCCCTCACCAACTTGGCTTTGGCTGTTAGATTAGATCCCGGCCTCCCTCAGAAACTCAAGGACCTGTATGTAATGGGCGGTAACATGGAAGGTAAGAAAACAATCTGCTCTGTTAAAACTGGACACCTTGAATGAGTAACAAACTGTTCTGTACTCATTAGTGATTATGTATTAAAAACCAAGTCAGAGCCAAGAAGCACAGGTCAGAACTCTTAACAAACAGCTTCATCTATGCAAACTGGCCCCTGTTTATCTTCCAGGCAAGGGGAATATGACGCCATCGTCAGAGTTTAATTTCAGGATGGATGCTGAATCAGCTTATGTAGTCTTGGAGGAATACACCTGCCCGACACACATCGCAACCTGGGAGTTTACTTGCAGAAACAAACTATCTTGGGTAAGAGCCATCCATCATGGGAAAAATCTATTCAAATGTGAACACACCATCTAAATTTTGAGCTTCGTATTTTTCCAGGAGTATTTTGAGGAACTGGTTAATCAGAAAACATCAGTTGCTCAATTCATAAAGAAGATCACGTCCAAGTGCTGGGCCTATTCAAGAGATTTTAACTCCAGCAACAACAAGGACGTGCTCTTCGGGCAAGGGTTTGTCCCCTATGATGCCTTCGCCGTGGCAGCCTGTCTGGACAGCAGTGTGATCACAGAGAGTTTACGGTGTGCTGTACGTGTGGAGGTACGGGGTGAACTGGGACGAGGCATGATGATTGTGGACGCAGCCAATACACTTAAGAAAGGCCATCTTGCTTTTGTGATGAGGACGTGTGACCTTAAAAAGTTCAGCTCGATGCTCAATGCTTCTTTTCAAATAGCATAGAAATAAAGCTCATTGCTGTGCTTTTGTATTCCAATATTTCGATCTTCAGATGTCCGCTGAAAATGAAAACTTGCTGTTAATGTGCTAACAATTCTGTAAAACATTAAAGGTTTTTAGCTGAAACTGCCATCTTTGTTGGTTCATATGAAGCAAGTCAATGGAACTTGCTTGTTTTTGGAGACGAATACACAGTTGAAGTCAGAATTATTAGCCCCCTGTTTACTCTTTGCAGAATTTCTGTTTAACGGAGAGAGGATTTTTTCAACACATTTCTAAACATAATAGCTTTAATAACTCATTTCTAATAACTGATTTATTTTATCTTTGCCATGATGACAGTAAATAATATTTGACTAGATATTTTTCAAGACACTTCTATACAGCTTAAGGTGACATTTAAAGGCTTAATTAGGTTAACTAGGCAGGTTAGGGTAATTAGGCAAGTTATTGTATATTGATGATTTGTTCTGTTGACTATCAAAAAATATATAGCTTAAAGGGGCTAATAATTTTGACCTTAAAATGGCCTTTAAAAAATTAAAAACTGCGTTTATTCTAGCCGAAATAAAACAAATAAGACTTTCTCCAGAAGAAAAAAATATTATCAGACATACTGTGAAAATTTCCTTGCTCTGTTAAACATCATTTAGGAAATACTTAAAAAAAGATTCAAAGGGGGGCTAATAATTCTGTACATGCAAATCAAAATATCTGTCACTCACACACAGTACAGTTACAGTTAAAAGAATTATCATCATTCACTCACCTCATATCATTCCAAAGTATTATTTGAATAGTCACAGACACCACAATATGTATATATATATATGAATCATTTGATAAATGCTTAAAATGTAAAAAAAAAAAGAGACTTAAATAAACTGCTTGATTTAAACGAACGTTTTTTGGTTGTATTTAATAATTGGATTTATTTTTCAGCCAAAATTTTTTGCAATGGCTTCAATTGTATTCTGAAGATGAAAAGAGTGAGTAAATGATGACATTCACATCTGAGTGAATGAAACCTATTGAAAGAGAAATAAAAAGAGAAGTCAGTATTCCAGCCTGATATGTTTATTTCAACCAATGTGACCAAACGTTCACTCTTAAAGTGACAAATGATGAACATATTTCAAGTTCTTTAAGCTCCCTCAAATTAAAAAGCCAATTTCCGCAAATGAAGCTTTTCGCTTTAAGCGAAGGCCAATTAAAAGAACATAAAAAATCTCTAATTCTCAATGCTTTAACGATTTGGCTTTGACTTAGAGGGGTTCAAATCAATGGTAATCGTAGTCTTAGCAGCCGCTTGAATCTTTCTGAACATTAAATCAACCAAGAAATGTGGCCAGAAAATGCTTTAAAAATGCATTAAATCATCTTAAACCAAGATAACAGAACTGTAAGAGTGGGGTTTTACGCAAAGTGCTTATTTTAAGGGTGAGTAACACTGCATCTTGCATTTTAATACATTAATACTGCACCACATACTTTAATTCCAAATAATGCAGTATTACTCAAAACAGGAATCTCTAAAACCATAAAGAAAAACCCCCTACAAGGGCAATAGAATTTATCCAATGTTTTTAATCTTTCGTTCAGTTAAAAATTGAACTTAAGGCAATTTTGGACAGTCTAAAATAAATATGTCTGGATTTTAAATGGGACTTGGAACAATGGATTTCCAGTGGAACTTTGCACCACCAGAATTCCAAGTTTTTTTTGTTTGTTTTTTTTACCAATCATTAAAATGATCTTGGCGTACAACATACTGTTAAACCAGGAAAAATAAAATAATATAAGAAACCACAGCGTTTTCTTTAGCTCATTGGGGCAGTTGTGGTTTAGATGCCATTGTTGTTGTCTGGGCTGTTTGGCCAGGGCTCAGAGTTCCAGCGGTTGAGGGAGGGAGACCAGCCCATACTCCAGGGGTTGTAGGTGCGGCCCATGTCGTTTGGCGCAGGTGTAGGAGGTGCAGTGTGACTGACCAGGTCAGGGAGGGTGGATGATGCAGGAGGACTGAAGGAGTGAAGAGTGGAGTCGTTGCCAGTGGACCAGATGGACCTGCTGAAAGACCAAGGACTGCGCGCACTCCCCAAAATGGACTAAAATTGGAGAGAAAGAGAGAAATATCATCTCACAGAACTACCTTTTAAACTACACTACTCACCTAAAGAAATATACTACTATACAGTCAGCATATTCATTATTATAAGATAATCGGTAAGTGATTATATACAATAGCGGTGTAACGGATCATGGTTGATGTTTGGTCTGTACATTTTACAACAAACAGTTCGGAACCCCCATGTCATTTAAATCATGTTTGAAAGCATTTTGGCTTTCCTGTAAAATATAATAATGACAGAAGTAGCTGTGGAGGCATCCAAAGGCTTTTATTAGATTATTAAAGGTGTTTTCTGTTACTACTAGTTTAGCCTTCATTATTGCATTTAGTGTATAGACGCACAATTAAATAATAAAAGATCTTGATCTCATTTCAAACACACACTCAACATAATCCTTCAATGCACTACATTCAAATCTGCGTTTGGTCGAGAGAGATGGAGTTTTTACACATTTCAACAGTTACAAGCAATCCAATAACACACAAGTAAATGGTTTATCATTTTTATAATTCAGATTTAAACATTGATGTTTATGGTAAAGATTAAAATCACCGTTTAATGCATCTTGACGGTGTTGAAAGTTGTAGCAATTACATCGTTTATCCAATAGGTGATGACAAACAACCAACAAAAATGTCACTGAATAGTTCTTTAAAAACGATACATCAAGTAATGAAACAGTTTTAAAAGTGAATTATTGAATTGTTAATTGAAAATGAGACTGAAAAAATAAGTATAATATTATAGAAGATTATAATTATAATACATTTAGCATTATCAGCAACAGTAGGGCAGATCTTCACAGTATGAAATATTTTACTTTTTATTATTCAGCTGGTTATTTCTTGATTTTTATTAGCATGTAATTGTAATTACAGGTTCTAATTCATGTCTGTTTAAACCAAAGGTTTCTTTGCATTACTGTTTTTGTAATAAATGGAAAGCAAATGACATTTGTCTACTCTTTTGCAGATGCAAAAACTGGTCTGGCCTGTGACTCAATAACCATAGAGTGATCCAATCTGGGAGATTTGTGATCCGTTACACCACTAATATACAGCACATATCACTTCATAAAACTGACAATTCATTTAAGTTTTATGAACACACACTATGCTCTAAAATGTCATTTTTCAAACAAAAGCTTATATTTCATTAGTCATTATACAGGTCCTTATAAAAAAATCTGCAATGTGATGTATCATAAGTGATTATGTTTGTCACTTTATAAAACTGAGTAAAATGTTTACAATATTCAAAATCAGTCACAGGAGTTTAAACATACTTGCTTGACATGAGAGAACCAATAATGTTTCATTCTTGTAACATTTCTCTTAATAACGTAAAGAGCTTGAGAGTCATAACTGTTTGTTCTCACACATCAAATAGACATGGAGGTGTATCAACTTTTTTTTTTTAGTTAAAGCCTGAATTAAAAGATGTTTTAAGCAAAGGATGTTTTTTTTATCCAAAGTGACTTCACTATTGAACAACTCCTGCAAATGTACTACACCCTTGCTCACTCTGATGGGTTTAGAAACAACATGGGGCAGGGGGGATGCAGTACATGCACCATGATATAAGTATTAATTTCCGAGTATTGGATTAAAGATGTCTATTTCTGTGACAGAAGGTAATTTGACAATCAATCAATCAATCAATCAATCAATCAATCAATCAAATCAAATAAATCAATTAATTAATGAACAAACATACAGAAGGTTTCTTACAGTTGTTGGAGTGGCTGGGGATCCGGTGCTGGTGGTCCAGGAATTATCAGTCTCTGTATCCCAGATGGATGGAGACACTGGAGTGTACTCAGGCCAACTCTGCTGGGCCTCTGAACTCTTGGGAACAGTCATGCCTCTGAAAACTAATACAGAGAATAACCATGATATTGTATCCTTTGGCACTGCAAACATTTTATTTTTAAAAAGTCTTGTTTTTGCATACCTCCAGAGAGGTTGAGTGGGTTGTTTGGTCCAAAAGCAGAGAAAGCATTAACTTGGTTAAAACTGGGGCTGCTGGTGGAGTCTACTGGGCTCCAGAGTCCAGAGCTAAAAGATTAACAATGACATTTTAACTATACTTGTAAATGAACAGATAACAAGAAGAAGTGATGTTTTATGAAGGCACTGCACCTGTCAGATCCGTCACTCTCCACTGATGTCATGTGAGGCAGTGTCACCTTCCCCAGACTGTCAGATTTACTAGCACAGCCACTGCCACCTGTGAAAACAAGAGCACACAACTCGTAAAACATTCCCATGTAAATGTGTGCCAAGGGGAAATAAATATCAGTTAAAATAACAGTAAACCATGTCAGACTTATAATTCCAGATCCGTGCACTAATAGATCAAAGTTTATTCATAGTCATCAATGATCAATAGTTAAACTCACCAGGGCTTTTATCGTAACCAGCTGCCACAGCAGCAAAAGTTGGATTTCCATTTTGCCCAGGCAGAGAGGCTGACTTGGTGAGCTTATTCCCTGGAGCCTTCTTTAAATTAATCTCACTATTAAAAAAAAAAAAAATAAATAATACAATTTATATATAATATTCAATTTAAAAAGCATGAATGAATTCAGAAACATTACAAAATCAGGAAATGCCTTGATGGCAGTAATAGCAGGTAAAATAAGTACTGATTTTTTTCCACTGGTAAATTTCTTTCCTAAGGAGCTGTTGGCATAAAATTGAACCAGATTTTGGTAAAAACCCACAACTCACAAACATAAACAAAACAAATCAAGAAATTTGTAAAATTAAAAATATGTTGTGTGATAATGGAATGACAAGGAGAAAATACTGAACTACTGAAATGCATTGGATTGTTTGTATAAAGAGCTTTTTGTTAATGACCGCTTTAAGACACCTAATGTATGGAGAATTGAGTCACATGTATCACTCAGGTGTGATTTATTTAGGTACGCCAACAAAGTATTCAAATCTTGATAAATGCAACAGAAATCACCTCTGTGGGTCTTGTGTATCAGCTCTGATATTTAGTTCTTATTTTCTATTGGATTCAGCTCAGGTGATTGGCTTGGCCATTCTCGCAGCTTTATTTTCTTTCTCTGAAACCATTTGACTTTCCTTGGCCGTGTTTGGGATCATTGTCTTGCTGAAATTTCAAACCTGGTTTCATCATCATCAGATAATGTAGGTGTTGCAGCTAATATTATTTTACATTGACGAGCAGCAGGGTAGCTTTCTAACTACTGAGAGATTAACTACTTACTACTGAATTTCAGCTGCTGTCTGGGCTTTCAATGCCTTTTTACACCTCCCTTCATATGTTCAATTATTTTCCCCATGTCGATTCATTTTATTACACAAAACTTAATTTCTAATTAGTTATCTTATATTTATGGGTTAATTTTTTTAGCAACTGTGTACGATATTTTTAAAAGTTTCGTGTCAGTAGCTGTGATGTCCCTCATCTCATTTTGGGTGTGTGTCAACTCTTTTGCCTTGCGCTCAAAAAATGTTCTGGGCTTATCACGGTATTGAGGATGAGTTGTCTGCAAATGTCTTATTATTTTGGATGGTCTCAGGCATTCGTTAGCAAGAACTTTGGCACAGATAATGCACTGTGGCTGGGTCAGGGACTCTTTGCTTCGAGAAAATGAAATAAAACCATAGTTCAGGTAACTATCTTGGTATTTCCTGCATTTTGTGTTTCCAGTATTGCTAGCGCTGTGACCCGAAATGTTTGGAGCTTCCTTACCTAGGTCAGTACTATTAGCTGCTGAATGCCAATCACAGATTTGTCCATTTTTTTGGTCAGCCAGGGGATAAAATGGACTAAGGCAACATGATCGTTCTCCTAATCGGGCTGGCAAAGATCTATTCCACAAGGCTATGAGCTCTCATAAAAATAGGGTTGTTGAATTTACCCGCTGGGGTGCATCATGCTGCTGTAGCTTCCACGAGGCACCAGGCTGGGGGAGGTTGGAGGTGGGGAACAGGTTCTGTTGATGACTGAACTTGGTCCCTTCAGGAAGGGGTCTGCATGCATGGTCTGCATAGATATCTGCTGGAGACTGTCTGCTTCTGATGACATGCAACACAAATATTTAAATCCTGAGATAAGAGTACATCAAATTACAAACTAATAATGGAGTTCAGGTTAAAACTTCAGCCTCATGACTTACGGTTGCCAGTTTTGTTGAGAGGAACATCCCATTCTGGCGGAGGAGATTCTTTTTCTCCTTCTGATCCACTGCTATGACCCAACTCTGGCATGGAGCCATTAGACACAAACTTTCCAAGTGGAGATGGCCGGTCATCACCCATCTTTGCATTGACTACTTGGGTAGACAGTAAAACACAGTAGTTATCATTTTAAAAGTTTATTAAGACTCAAAAATCTGATGTAAAAGCTGAAATCAGACCACCTACATTTGCTCAAAGCTCGTGGTTTGGATACTCCAGGAATTCCTGTACTGGCAAGTGTTTTGAAGTTCTTGCGCTTGTCCTGTTTTTCCAGTGGTGTGACATAGGGGAGCTCTAAAGAACTGTGTAGAAACAAGACAATTACATTAATTTAAGATAGACATATGTGAAGAATAAGAATAATGGAGAACCTAAAGGTCAATCTGTGTCAAGGCTAATCCAAAACAAATTCTTTAAAAATCTAATCTCCTATTAAGGTCCCAATACATTAAGTAAAATCAATAAACAAATGGTGTGATATTTTAACAAAAAAGCCTTACAAGTTACTTTAGAGTTTGGTAAACACCTTTAACTGCCACTAAAATAAATTACATGATAGTCGTGAGTGTACCAAGTATTTAGCAGCTCCCAATGAATACTTGCATGAAAACCAGCCCTAATTCTAAAGGTCCTGATATACTTATATAGTTCTAAGAATATATTAGGAAGGTTTGATTCAGTGCTTCATCTTCTTCGACTTGGGAATCTTTCCAATTTCTTTTTTTTTGCTTTCAGACTGTTGGTGACCAGATTTTAGCAATTTGATAATCTTTCAACAACCTGCACGACAGCTAGAACAAGCATGATTAGAGTTCATGTGATCCTCTCTCAGCTTCTGCACACAGACCAGCATTTGCAGCAGATAAATAGCCACAATGCCAGAGTACACACTTTTTTTGTTCAGCTTTGTAATTAAGCATTTTATGTACAGATTCCATTGACATTTAGCGTTTTACCTCCACAATGTTTTTTAAGCAAGAAAACTTATTCGCTGTAATAACATCATAAACTAGGTGAGAATGCCCACTTGCAACTTCAATCACAGCAAAAGGGGGAAAGGCAGCTACAAAGTTGCTGGTAGTGCGAATGAAGCTTTACTCTGGAAAGATGCTAAGTATTTGAAAGTGAAGAAGCTGTTACTATCATTACAATTCCTGAATCAGAGAAACTTTACAATACTGACTTCCCCCTGTATAACCCTTAAGCTGCTTTGAAGGATATTATTTGTATTAATCAGTGCTTAATTTGAGCCAGATCTTGCCGGATCCTGTTCCGGGAGATGTCAGATATTCGGGTTTTGCATTCCGTTATTTATTTTAACTGATCAGCCTGATAAAAATAAACTTTTGCGTGGTGAATACCTGCATGTGTGTGAGAGAGAGAATGTAAATAAGTCTGAGTGAAAAACAGCAAGCAAAGCTGTGTGGATTACGTGTGGACTACATAAAGGTAGTCACTTTCGACAAATAAGCTTTTCTTACGTTTACAATCACTCTCATTGGTCGGTGATTATTGTTTTGCACGCAGTGAGCAGTGAAAATTAATAATGGCATAGAGGCCTACATAAATAATATTTGTATTTTCAAAATACCAGAGGCAGTCAAGCATATTTATTTTTTTAAAACCACAAGTAAATCTGATAATGAGCCTGATCAAAAGATATCTTGAGAAAATTAAACTGTGCGAATGGATTAAGAAAGCGGGACACAGAAGCAAAGCGATCTCAAGTCAGCCAGAAAACATGATGAAAGAGGTGGGCTCTTCTTGAAGATTGGACCGAGTGAGTCATTTTCGCTTGGCACATATTAGTGAACTGAATGTCAGTGGTATTAGTAAACTGGATGTTGATGTTCCATATGATTTATGTTTGTAGCTACATGTTTGTTTGATTGTTTCTTTACCCATTGTTTACCCATAACATTATATTGCACAAAATAATTAAAGACTTTTAAAGATTTTTTTGTATTAACCGATTAGTAATTAGTAAAACTGAAAATGTGTGGCAGACTTTGGTCACGATAAACTTTTTTCCTGGTTTTGTTCCAGAAATTATCCATTTACAAATTAAGCACTGGTATTAAGGCTCTATTAACGCAAGTCTGAGTGAAGAACTACACAACTATAGTGCAGAGCTGGTTGTTGACAACTGAAGTGAAGTTGAAGTGAGGAATAAAAAATAACTGTGTTATAAGTACATCAGGGCCTTCATACATTTGATAGACATTACACCTAATATTTATTAATGGCGCTTTGAACAAACCTGGATTTTTCCACTGGGTTCTCCTTCTTTGTTGTTGGTTGTTTCTTACTTTTTGGTTTAGTAGGGGAGGGAGTAATTTCTTCTCTTTCTTTTCCATTGTCTATTGCCACAGTTTTTCCTTTCACCTTCACTGGCTCCTGAATGAGAAGACAAATTTTAATCAAAGAGCAAATTTAAAAAGTAGGGTTAGCTTTTGTGGGGTGAGCATGTCTCACACATGTACCATCTTTAATATTAGCCTCCACATCAGGGTTAGAGGTCCTCTGTAGTAGTAGAGGAGCTGTCATCATTGTCTGCCAAGGGCTCTTTAAAATCCATCCCCTTGAGTCTTCCCTTTGTTTTCCTTTCTTTCTCCTCTTTCTTCTTAGCGCTTTAGTTTTATTCTTCACTTTTGTTTCATTCTTCCCTTTTGATTCAAGCACTGAGAAACAGAAATTAACATATACACTTAGCAAATTGCACTCTCCTCTGGAGAATAAAAAACAACCCGGTACAGTAAGTTGAATGGTAACGGCCCAAGGACACACCAAGCCAATGGTTAGTGGTAGGGAAGCGTTAAGGGCCGATACCCCCAAAAACGCTTTACGTTTGGAGAATGCAAGGCACACTACAATGCTTTTTTTTTTTTTTTTGCAGTGCACTTTTTATGTCACAAGGCAACAACTGAATCAGCAGTGTAATGTGCACGAGAGCTGCCTGTTGATATTGTTATAACTGTAATATTTAATAATATTGTGATATTCAAGATCTGTAAAGTCATACAGCTCCAGATAACTCAAACTGACCACAAGTCTCTTCTCAATCTTTAAGTCTCCATAGTAGTCTTGACAACACAAACACTGCTGTCACCTTAACAGAAACCCTGACCCTGCTTTCATTTGATTGAAGAATGAAAAAGCGGTAACTAACATAACGCTTTTTCCACTTAAAATTTAACTTTTTCCAACTGTGAGGACACTGTGCGTAGTCAAAAACGCAAGGCACAGTAGGTGGTTAAATGCGAGCACTCAAAATGTTCACGACCATTAATAAAAAAGGCACAAAAAGTGTGTTCGGTGTGCTCAAGGCCTTAGTATGTTGGTGAGCATCTATCAAGCTAGTTTATGTGTCGTGTTCCACATGTAGCCTCTCGTCAGGCTAATGTCGCACAGAGTTATTCAGCATGTAGAATCGGTATCAGCTGTTGGTGAAAGAGCTCTCTGATTGGCTGTTCAGCAACAAATCAGAACACGAGAACAAAAACTCAAGTGACGAAACTAAGCAAAAAAAGCAAGTCAAGAGGAAACGCGCTGCAGCCAGCTGTCATTTCGTTGCATTTCTAAAATATTTGGAAACAATATGAATTATCAGACATATTTGATACACAGCTTGTTCATGGTCTGTATGTGTGCAGCATTAGTTCTGGGTTCTCTTTTGGAATGACAAAACAAAATAACGCCACCTGCGAGGTGGAAAGATCCTCTCACGCAGGTGTGTTTATGTGGGCTGTCATCCATTCGGTGTGCGCACATGCAGCATTTTGGCTCAGATAGGACCAGACGTGGTCCATATAAAGGCTGATTTATACTTTTGACTGGCACTGGCGTCACAGGCCTCTGTTGACTGCACGTACACCTCACGAAACAGACGAGGCCTTTATACTTAGCGCGGTCACCATTGTGATTTTCTTTAAAATGACTGGGCGGTTAAAGGAAACTTGCTTTTGTTCATATCTCAAACTCTTAATAGGTAGAACAGTCTATTAAAATATTAATGACAACAGAACACGGGTTGCTCTAGAAATATATATTTTCATATTATGGAAAGAATAAAAGCAAAAAAGTGCATTTACTAAAAAATACAGATGTTTTTTTATTTAGCCCACTCCACAGTTCACACATTACCGTTTGGCTAGTTTGTGTCCTCTTCTTATTTGCTAAATAGGCAACACGGTCCAACGGACCATTATCACCAATAAAGCCTGGAAAAATAGGCCATCAGTATATTGTAAACCGATAGGTACAAATATTCTTTTCCAGTTATCAAACAAACAAACAAAATAACCTGTTACTTCATTTTAGTTTTGTAACTATTAAATTGTTTTAATTTCAAAATTATAATATATACATCCATGTAAAACCTATAAATGGTGGAAAAACATGTTCTGTAATTGTTTATTAAAACCACCCGGGTCTCCATTTATGCCATGGCCTCTCTTTTTGGTTTCAACAAACTTATCCCTCAAGTTTTTCTAAACTTTTAAACAAAAACTTTCCTCCTTTATCACGGTTGTTGCAACTTCTAGCCAAGAATTATTGGTCATCTGGTTTTCCCTAAGATCACGCATGGATGGATCATAAAGATGTCTGTACAGGCGAACCTGCTTCAGACAAAATCTCTTCAAAGTGATTCATATTCCACTCAAATGAAATGCAGTACCTTGCGAACTGTTCGCTTGAGTCTCAAAAAAAAAATTGTGTGCTGCGCCAGCTGTAATCATGTCACGCACACTCAAAGCGAACCTCCGCAAACACTGCGATGATGTCACAGACGCCGAGTTCACTTAGGCAAACTAGCGAACGCGTCAAGCATAAATGAGCCTTAAGGCAACAACACAGTTTTTATCACTGCTAGTTCTTTGCCATCAGCTTGGTGTGTTCCGAGCTTTAATCTATTTTGTGTCTGTTCTCATTTATTACCTTTGATTTGTGAAGACTGTTGTGAATTGTGTTCTGAAGACACATTAATGGCAGGAGACTCAGGCCTGTCCAGGTCTTATCCATGGCTACCAGGAGTCGATTATAATCCTGATCTTCTGTACTGTTGGTCCTTGTGCTGTTAGATTGTGAGGGTCCTGAACTTGGCAGGTCCTCCAAAAGGCCTGAGCCCTGCTGCTGCTGTTTAGAACTTCGGGCTTTTCGGTTAGTCACCTGGTTGAGTCCTGGACCATTATCTTTATTGAGTGGAAAGGTGGAAGAGGATTGCATAGATCCAGAGCGGCCCGAGCCAGATCTGGGCTTGCTGTCTGGCAGAACACCGTTGCTGTTGGAACTGGAGTGTGAGCCACCTTGCCGACCCCCAGCCCGCCCACCAACGCTTGACCCGTACATTCCTCTCATCGAGTTCTGGTTTGAGTCAGCAAAGTCATTCAAGCTGGAAAAGATTAAATGCACGTTTGTAAAATGCCTCATAAAAGATGGTCCCAAGTAAAGCAGAAATAAAAACATTGGTTCATTTATCAAGTTTATAGATGATCTTCACTCACTTAGGATCACTTTGAATTCGTACAATTTCCCTGAGATCAAATGGTTTTCCAGTCTCCATGGGAGAGTTGGATTCCACAGACAGCCGTCGTTTGAAAGGCTCCCATATTCCCTGGGCTTCCAGATAGGCAGTAGCGATGACCAGCAGGAACATGGAGCTGGACAAATATTAAATATTAGTTAATATTTAAATATCATTTCATCACACACAGCTACAGACACATAATCCAACAATAAAAAATGAACACAATGTGAATGAAAAAGATCAAAGTAATAAAATAAAAACAGAACGCATGACCTGACAAATGTAATCTAGGCCTAAACAATTCAAATACATTATCAAGAGTTTGAGCTCAGCAAGATTTTTTTTTTAGTAACATTTTGAAATAAAATTCAGTTAATGTTAGGGATAGTTCACCCAAAAATTAAAAATGTCAACATTTATGCATCCTCAAGTCATCAACATTTACTAACATTTATTAAACATCATTATCCAGCAATAAGCAATTCCTTTGTTGCATTATTAACGCATCTTTGTTAATGTTAGCTAATAAAATAATTTGCAGCGTTTGTAATGTTTATGTTACAAGGGTCGAGACATTTTCTATCAGACCTCATAACGAGGGAGACGATGATGTAGAGCTCAAGCTCCCAGTTGGGTCGGGGAAGCATCTCAGCACACACTGCCAGCATGTGATATGGCAAATGAGGCGTTAAGCGACAAAGGCAAACACTGAGCCCCCAGCAGTCACCAACTTCAGCTCGCGGATTACTCTGGATGATGTGAAATCTGGTGTAAACCTGTATTAAAACACAAGATGGAAGAGAGTATATCATCTGTCTCCAAGTTTATTCATGATAAGCTAGTAAGGCATAAAATGCAATAAAACACAAATGCTATATAGTTCTAAATTATATTTAAAGGGATAGTTCATCTAAAAACAAACATTTACTCACTAGACATAAGTAGATATCTTGAAGAAAGCTGAAAATCTGTAACCACTGACTTCCAGAGTAGGAAAAACTATATTATTGAAGTCAATGGTTATAAGTTTTCAACATTTTCTAAAAAATTTATTTTGTGTTAACCCGATAAAGAAAACTCAAAGGTTTGAAACAAGCAAAGAGTGAGTACATGCTTGTAGAATTTTCATTGTTAGTTGAACAGTCACTTTAAACAAGATTAGGGGCTAATATAACATATACGGTTAAAAAGTCACTGTGAAACCACTCACAGTACGATGAGGTCTTTCGAAGTGTTTGGTTTGAGTGCAAATTCTTCACAGTTGAGAACTTTGAAGGCCATAACCCTCACATGCATTGCCACTGATCTCCACAGATCGAATGTGAATTGGAAGCAGGCCTGTGTTCTCCAGCCTGAAAGTCCTTCGAAGCGTGAAGTTTGGTTCCTTGGCTTTAACTGGGATAATTGAGAAAGATACACATTCATTTATAGCACAAGTGTGTAAAAAGAAATGGACAGAATCGCAAACCATTTGGTACCAATTAACAGGGTTCCCCCCACTCTAAGCCAAATATCAACTTCAATGACTCTTCCCTGACCAAAAAAATCTATGGAAAAGCAAACTGCTTTTTGTGCTATGCATAATATTGAATGGTTTAAGCTTGATTGTTATTTTGCAGGACTATAAACTCTGAGCAACAATGGATAATTTATCTCAAATTCTGAAAAAAATCAGGTACTGCGGTGAACTGCTCCCTTCCCCATATTTGATAGCTTAAAAGTAGTTTTACAAATGTTTATGTTTAGTTTTTCTGTCATCTACTTTAACACCCATGGCATTATCATACACCCAGTGCAATAAGCAGCAAGACGTGTTTGACGCGATTTGTTGCTTTTTTTAGACCAGCGCAACCGTAATTTTTACATTTTGTGCAACATTTCACCATTTGCGCCACTTTGTGGACTCATGGGTGTGCCGGTCTAGAAATAAGGCTTTAAGGTGCACTGTGCACGTTGAGGAACTTAAATAGACTGCGCCACTGACCAACTTAAAGCTGGTCTAAAGTCCAGCACAGAGCACGTTGGTTGTGCACCTATGCGAGTCCAAACGCTTACACATTGCTTAAGACACACAATGTACAGCAATACACAAAAATCTTTACATATGAAAAAAAAAAGGATTAAAATGTTCCAAAAAAAAATTCTACATAAATATTAAAAACACTACTTCCACTGCTGTTTTTTTTTCAGTTTATTCATAACAATTTGCAATTGTATAATGTTATTATTATTAGCAGTATTATTTATTATATGCATATTTATATTTGTTTTAATAAAAACACGTTTAGATTGGTCCACCTGTCGGTTTTGGAGACGTCTGCATCACTATATTGGGCATAAGCATAGGAGGTGTGTTTGGATATAACTCAGTTTTTTGACCACACTTCGTTATTATTGTTCATTTATTTGCTTGCTGGAAATTAGAACTGAATTTAGAAATAGTTTTTGAAACAAATCTTTGCGCTTATCAAATGAAATTAAATATGTAGGCTAATGAATGTCATCAGTGGAGTGAGTTTTCACAGTTTGCTTACTCCATGAAAGTTAAGGAGTAAAGTAAAGAGAAAGTAAAGAGGGTAAATGCAGGAGGCTCTAATTATTTATTCTTGTGCTGCAGATGGTCCATTTTCTCGGCAGTGAAGCGTTCAGTTTTCCACTTACAAAATTCGCCATGTAAATAGCAAATGCATGATGATAAACCAATTGGTTTAATGCTGTATACTCAAAACACATCCATAGCTCATCAAGAGAATAAGCACAACCCTGTCAGACCATGCGCCGGGTCGCAGAGCGTATTTTTTCCGTCCTTAACATATCAAAAGTGGATTCGGTCATGCCCTTAATGCTTTTATGCCATGTGCTTTAGACTTTGCGCCTAGAATGTTAAAGAGCCCATATTATACATGAAATAGGGTCATATTTAGGTTGTAAGGGTCTCCAACAACAGTCTAATATGCATGCAAGGTCATAAAACACTTTTATGGTCTTATAATCTGCATTTATTTTTACCTAATTATCCCAACGACTCCCATATGAATCGTTCAGTGATTCATTTGTTCCCAACCCCCTCCTCAGCGCGAAGCTAATCTGCGCTGATTGGACCGATGACAGCCTGCTGTGATTGGTCGACAGTGACAGGCTTTAGCACGAAACAGAGTGAAATGCCCAGCTGGTAATCAACTATATAAAAGTAGTCACAGTGCACACGCGCTTCATAGTGTAAGGCTTTTTTCACACACACACAAAACCCTCCTTAGAAGAACTGGGGAGATCGACGCGAGTCTCCTAGCCTCTCCCTCTCCCTCACACACACACACAACGCTCCTCAGAAGAACTAGGGAAAGCGACGCGAGTCTCTCTCTCTCTCTCTCTCTCTCTCTCTCTCTCTCTCTCTCTCTCACACACACACACACACACGCACACACACACACGCACACACACACACGCACACACGCGCACACACACACACACACACACCACACACACAACGCTCCTCAGAAAAACTAGGGAAAGCGACGCGAGTCTCTTTCTCTCTCTCTCTCTCTCTCTCACACACACACACACACACACACACACACACACACCACACACACACACACAACACACAACGCCCCTCAGAAGAATTAGGGAAAGCGACGCGAGTCTCCTGTCTCCTAGCTTACGATCGCCATAGCAACGACAAACGGAAGTGGAACGCGAGCTCACAAAAGCATTTAACGTTAAATCCGTAAACAAAGCGGCACGCGTCGCGTTTTTAACGTGGCTTACATGTGATAAGAGAATATAAAGGAGTAACCGCGTGTACTGTACCAGGTTAACAAGTAACAAAACACAATAAATACATAATTTGCAAGTTAAACGAGGCAACAATTTTAATCGCACTTACTTACACTAGTGAATAAACCTCAACCACTGACTCTTCACAGTTCACAACTCATCTTTGGGTAGAGACTGTCAATATTATCCATCTGAGCACAGCGTGACTTCATTCGACCGGCGGCGTCTGTGTGTGTGTGTCTAGTGTTTTTTCTGTGTTAGTGGGCGGGGCCGCAGGTTTCAAATCTCCCTGGTTTGCGCGCGTAACTACTGGCGAGGCTTGTGTTTCGTGGCTGCGTCATCGCGAAACACCTAATGACTCGTTATCAAGACGACTCGTTTGAAGCACTATGAGTCGACTCTTTTATAGATGAATCAATAGTTTTAAACACTGTACTCTTACAGATTTAAGCCTTAGCTGGATATTTCACTTCACTTAGAGCTGTGTTACACACTACATGGAAGGGCATTTTCAAAACCATAATATGGGCTCTTTAAAATAGAGTCCCCAGTCTTCCAAGTAGTTATTTTTAAGCCAAAACCCCCAAAATCTATTATCCCAACCTGTTAGCCTCAATTAACAAGTACAGTTTGGTGACTACATTTGACTTATGTGAATGATTGACAGTTAACGCGAGAAAAGAATAAAATGTAGCTGAAAGAGAACCTAACTATTTAAAACAGCCATGAAACTATAACAATAATCAATGATTGCGATAAAATACATTGTATAGAAAATTACATTTTGATAAATAGAAACAAAAATCCTTGATCTTTCCTAACTTGGAAAAATCAATGTCTTGAACTGACAAAAATTACATGATATTCCATGACCCTAATGTAAACCATTGATTTATTTTGATTTCTCACTCACCTTCTGAACAGTCTTTAAGGAATGACTCAGTAAGTTTAAACCTCAGAGAGCTGCCGAGACCTGGGGCTTTACCGGCCAATCTCAGACTCTCTGTGGTGCCCTGACCATGAACCATGATCAAGTCTACGATCGTCAAGTTGTTCCTTTGCAAACATAACATTACATTATTTTAACAAAATTAACTTACATGTTGTTGTTTTTTTTTCAGCATTTTTTTGGCTCACTAAGCTCACCTGACGACTAGCAGAGAAGAGACACTGTGATTGGTGGTGGGTCTGAACCTCACATTAAAGGATTTCACCTCCCCGGGCATAAGGAGCATGTTATATACATAGGGCCGTGTCGATCCTTCAACAAAACCTGTAGAACTCTTCATCACTGAAGACTAACAAACAAACAAAAACAGAAACCTTTAGCAGCATAGAGAAACACCACAACCACTCTGCAGCATTTCTTTATGGTTGGATATCATGAAGAATTTTGGAGAGTAAAAGAATTCAATTAAACTAATTTAATCACAGAATACAATGCTGCTGTGTTGTCCCAACAAGTTCTTTATTAGGACGTACATGATTTTTCTGGACCAGGAATTCCAGTGTATTTGTGTCCAGGTTGATGTTTGATAACTTTCCAAGAGGAACCTTAAAAAAAATACATAAATAAAAAGTGTTAGATGAGGAAATCAGTAGCAGGGCTCCACAATATTTAAAAAATAAAAATATTCAAATACATATATTTTATATGTATTAAAGTGGTGATATTTCGTTTCTTTGTCATGCATATTGGGATATGGAAAAATACAGACATTTTCACCAGATGACTTGAATTGCTCTGTTTGGAAAGAATAAACCATTTTATCAATTTGGGTGACTGGGGTGCACTTTAGCAGGACAGACAGGGAACATTCCCAGTGTTGTTAATACTTCAAAAGATTATAGTTAAAAAGTTTTAAGTTTTCTGTTTTCAACTTAAAGTTAATTTGTGATAATGTTGTGAACTATATTATTGTTTATATTTTGTTTCTTTTTTTATATCTAAAGGAACTATGACATCACATAAAACTGGTTCACTCTATAAAAACTCTATAGAATTTTTCCATAGGCTTTTCAAAGATGGCAAATAATAAGCTCTGTGTTCAGACACAGCTCAGTACACTAACACGTTTTGTCCAACCTGATAATTCCCACATGGTTATATAAATTATCACTTTTGGGTCTTAAATGCAAATGCATAAACTGAAAGGCTAACATTAGGCTATAAACGGAAGTCAGTGCCCTGCTTGTTACATCAAGACCACCCTGCTTCCGACAACTTTTCAAGTTTTTTTTTTAGAAATATGGTCCATGACACAGATTTAATCTCTTAGTTTATTATATTATATTCACGCTATATATTATAAACAAACACAAATACGCAATAAACACATCTGTATATAGACCTACATGTATTTTGGATTGTTTTTACGTGGGAAATACATTAGTTTTGCTTTACGGTTGTTGTAAAAGTTTTAAAATGAGTATTAGCAAATGTGCCTACATAGTATTATCATAAGACATATTTAAATAAGTCTATCTCGCGTGTGCATACAGCCCGCTTACCTTAGTGGTAGATGAATAGAGGACAGAAATGAGGCATTAGAGACTAGTCTACCATTTGCCTGCAAGTACCATTACGGATAGAGAACAACATTCAATATTCTTTTTTTTTTTACAGAAGTACATCGAAAAGCAGCAGAGACAGGCTGCACTAGAAAGCAGTGTCTTCATAAAATAGTTTTATTAAAATAAATGATCAACAAATGAATCTGTCGATGGTCTCTACAAGTGAAGGCATCATCTACAAACAATATGAATTCCCAATTAGAAAAATACTACAAACTATAAAACACCATTTATGAAAATACTTAACAGACAAATCTAAACGCCCAACACAAGCAAGATATGTTCCAAATCAGTTCAGTTCGATGACGTATAATGTCTCCAACATTGCCTGTAGTCCCATTTAACAACTTGATAACAACTGTCTTTTTAAAGAAACGTAACATTTTAAAATGTAACTGATGTGTTTCATGTCATGAAATAAAACATGAAAGCATCTTTGTGGTAACCGCGAACCTTATTTAAGCAACTGAACAAAAATCTCATTGAAAAAACCCATTGACTTTGGGACGAGGAAACCGGAACTGCTAACTTGCTTCCAGGTTTTTGCATACAAATTGATGTCATAGTTCCTCCACTCTATTTATTTGTATTAATTTCAGAACATTTCATATAGCACATCTTTGGAAGTTAAGTTAAAGAAAAATACGTTTTCTATGGCAACTAGCAGTTATACTTTAATTTAATAAAATGTTTATTAATTTTAAATGATCTCAAACTATATTTATTTTATTTATACAAAATAATTTCTACAATGTATACACACTACATTTATAAAAAACTATAAGCTATAACATTCCTGAAAGAAAGTGGAAAGTTTTACCTGTCAGCAAGTTTGCCTGTGAACACTGAGGGATTGGGGTATAAAGCCAGAGGAAGAACCTGAACGTAGACTGGAACATCAGCTGAGTTTTCTAGAATCACTTCTTCCTCCTTGAAACACAAAAGTTCAGGTCAATGTATTTTACTGGAGTGAAAACCTCACCGTAGATTTAAACATGATCAAATGTGTTACACTCTGCTTTTAGGGCATTCTTTAGAATACAACACTCTTACAGGCAGCTAAGGCAAAAGAAAACACAAAGGGCAGTGAATTATGTGTATATACTCACAGATGAGCTGTTTGTGTTTGTGAGAGGAAAATGGATCTGTTGTAGAGTTGAGTTGAGCAGCGAGGGCCATTTAAGCTTCGCTGAAATCTTGGCCTGCACATTTTTCTGAAGATCTGTGTCCACTTCAAAGAAAGCTTCGACCCTTCACATACACGAGAACCGCATAAAGATACAATACATGCAACGGTGTGTGTTTATCTCAGCCTGGATTAAAGCGATATCCATCAGACTTACTCATGGCCTGATTGCTCCTTGAGCTCTCGCCATCTTTTTAGCAGCCGCTGGTGGAGATCTACATCAGCGTCCCACATGTCCTCCTGCATCACCATACCATGAGGTCTAGACTCCGCTGAAGAAAAAAAAAAACACACACACACAAAATTATTTAACAATTACTAAAACAACTTGTCCAAGAAAAAAAAAATGCAGAAAGGCAGCGTACATTTTAATACAAATGGTAATCCCACATAACAGTGATCGCCACACTGCAAGCTGGCATCAAAATAAATGTTCGCTATCTGGAAAAGAAGTAAAAAAAACAAGCGTCAATTACAAAAATACTAATAAAAACCAGTCTACATTGTATTATTGTAGCTGTGCAGTTGCATTTAAAGGCACAATATGTCATTTTAGCCACTAGAATATATATATTTTACAACAAACAAGGTGTAGTTTGATTACGCCATGACTGAGTGTGGAATCGCCAATTGACCAAAAACACCCAAAGTGTGGGAGTTGTGGTCTTCATTGCATCCTACAGGACTCCTGTAGAAATCCTGTTCATGGATGAGCTGAAGTATTCAAAACTAATCTATAAATTAATAAACTTATTCAAAACCTTATCATGGTAGTATGAAGCAGAGTAATGCTGAAATCTGTCAAAGTGAAACAAGAAGCAACTACTAATGAGAGCATGACATGAAACGAAAACAGCAGAGCTTTTATTATGCCACTGCTTTAGGTGAGGATCACTCAGGTAAGTAGTAGCGCTGTTGAATGTTATTTGTTGTTATTCTGTCTGTTATAAAGCTGTTCTTTGAAGTCTGCAACATTTTAAAGAATCTCTGTTTTCTATAAAACCAAACTTAATCAGGGATGTGTGACATCATAAGCATGGCAAAACTGGGCACAGTCTGAATCACTATGTAAAAATGGCTTATTTCTCAGGATTTAAAAATTCTTTGAAACATTTGGGATAATGCAAGTACAGAAGTCAGCTAAACATATAACACTATTCTAGTGGTTTTTAGATAACAATGTGCCTTTAAATCTGGGCGTATTTACTATAGTGTTATATTGCTGTAACATGGCCTGGCACCTTGGACTTTCGCCTGGGTTCCAACTCCACTTTATTATTGCGAACTCGTTTGTACTGAAACCGGACATCCTCTGTGAGAGAGCGAATCTGCTGAAGCCTTACTTTCTGTGAGAATGAGCTCTGTATACTCAACCCTTGGTGGACTACTTTTCCCTGCGTACAAAAAAACAAGAGTAAAAACATGAAAACCACTGTGAAAAGGTCTGAAAGCTAATGAATGGTCTCTTGTCGCTCAAAAATAAAAGTGGTTTGCAAAGCAGGTCATGTTAGCGCATGGCACTGGACACAGGGAGTGGTGTTCAAACAGTGCCTGGGGGTAAAAGCAGGAATGAATCACATCCTCACATTACATGAACAACAGAAGTATCTTTATGATGTTGAGATCTCAAAAAAAAAAAAAAAAAAAAAAAAAAAAAAAAAAAAAAAAAACTGTACATATGAGCTATCATGATTAAAATAAAAAAACCTTAAAAAAAAAAACATGATCTTTGTTTTTGCAAACTTACCGGGAATGAATCGGGAAGAATGATATGTTTGGGGGAACAGCCTAATGTTCCTACTGCAATAAGAGCCTTAACAGGGATTGTCAATATCTGAAACAGACACAAATAAACTGAAGATTTAAAAAGCATATATTAAAAACATTATTCACTTTTATATTTTATACAATGCCAGACTTGTAGCAGGAGTATAATCTGAAATGTTACTGAAGTTATACCACCTGATTTCTGCTGGTCTCAAACTAAGAACCACAAGTGTCAATAACTGGCATTTTGTCTTATATTGTGTGCTGCTTATTTTTGTTCACAAACAACACAGTTTTAAGTGGTCATTTCAATTTAATTGTTTTAAATACAGAAATTTGAGGAAAAGATGCACTGAGAATAGTTTTACAATCTAATTTTCATCCTCAGAGTCATAATCAAATGAGGAAAATGACATTCAGACGACTTATTATATCAACATTAACCCTAGCAGCGGTTTCGGCAAGATAATTTTGTTGGAAAAAGTAGTAAGAGACAAAATATTTGGATGACAAACATACCTCATAATCTGTTGTAATGTGTACGGCTCCATCATAAACTCCCTCTAGAGCTTTAGCCACCAAAGTGACTTTAAACGCTGCATAATAACCTGAGGCTAAAATGACCTGTGAAGAAACAGATATGCAATACAGAGCTATGAACACCTGCTTTTCCTAAACAAATGCACAAGCATACTGGATTGCAACAACACGAACAAACCCATCCTGACCTGAGGTACACATTTACATTTAAAATATGAAAAACATTACAAGGAATATGCAATGAATCCTCTTCCAGGAAATGTCAACTTTCCTCTCAATTCCTCTCAACAGATGGATGCAAGCACGTTTGTTTGTATTTTTATGTTTGTTGTTTTTGTTTGTCTTTGTGGGTCCACTAAATTTCACAATTTAGAATAATCTGTTTAAATTACAATAACCTTCTCTAAACTGTAACAATGTATGTGAAAGACAATACTCTAACTTTTCTCTGTGAAGTAGGTTTCACTATTTTCTGAAAAAAGACAGAAAATCATTCAAAATAACTTTTGAGCTTGCAGACATTCTAAACCACAAATCTTGCGACACTTCTGCAATTTTCACGAGTGCGGACATGCAAAGATTCCACCGGAAGTTATATGACTGCCTGCACACACACACAGACACTGAGATAGCCATGTATGGCTTCCTTTGGTTATCAGTTATTTTTCCAATCTCTCTTTCAATCTTTCAAATCAGTTTTTTCACCTACATAAATAAAGGCCACAAGAGATAAAACACTTACAACTGTTTGGGCAGAGATGGTACATAAAATGTTTATCAAAGTTTAGTGAAAGCGTGCAATTTTAAGTGGTAAGTTTATTTATTGGCTGGCATTTAAATGAACAAACAAACCAACTAACTAACCAAAAAACTAATTAACTAACTAACTAATTATTGTTCATAGAATAAATGTAAACACAACTTATTTTATAACAGCACTTGTAATAGTAGCAGTAGTATAGTTAGCTCTCTGCAACTCTCACATGGTCGCCCACTGAAGCTAATCAGGGTGTGCCCAGTCAGTACCAGTGGTGCGTTTCCCAAACAACGACATAACTCATGGCTGAACTATCATAGCACGATGCATCGTTTGGGGAAAGAACCATGTAGTGACGAGTGTTTCCCAAAATGCATAGTTTCTCTGTCGCAAATCTATTGCTTGAACCATGTTAGTTATAACGTAAAACGCCCATAATGACGCTCTAAACAGGGCAGAGGAACTACTTCTTTAGAGAAGAAACTCAACATTTCTTTGTGTAAATTATATTGTTTTACAAAAACACACATTTAATCCAAAATTAGATTTATATTAGATGTTAGCTAAAAACATGCACTCGCTTTCCATATTAACTGAAATATACGTAAATGCCACATACAGAGCCTGTGTTTCCTTCACAAATATTATTGAGAATATGACATCCTATTCTAAAGCAAATCACTTACAAAAGCTAACACGTATTCTAATATCATATATAAATCATATGAATAATTAAATTATGAGGCTATTTATTATTAAAAAATTTATTATATTAGGAAATCAAAAATTCCTAATTTAATAATAATATTAATAATACTAATGATGATCATGATGATGATGATAATTATTATTATTTTTGTTATTATGTATTAGAAATGAAAAAATCATAATTTAATAATAATAATAATAATAATGATTATTATTATTAAGTAGGTATTGTTTATTTATAAAATTTTTTTTGAAAAGTCTACTTTTACAATTTGACACTTGTAAACCACAGCAGTTCTAACCAGCAGGCCCATGTCATATACAGTACAGATACTTAATAAAAAATGACCTACTATAAATTAAAAGAATTAATGTATGCTATGCTTTTTGTTTTCATAAGCTTTGGAGACGTAACATAAATTCCGTTTTTAATTAATAGGTCACTTATAGCTTTCGTCATGAGGTTGTGTTCAAAATTACATCAATGTTTTCAAAGTGCACTGCTAAGGGAGCATAATTGTAAACATGAAGATCGCTAAAACTGAACTGTAAAAATAGTTTGAAAGCAAATTACAACTTAGGGAGATGACGTTAATGCTTTTTTAATTTTAATAATTCTAACTTTGAATGTTAGAATGTTCTAAATTAAAAGGGCATAGGGGGGATACCTGGGAATAGAACACAGCCAGGACCTATGTTTCTAACGACAGCTCCAGACGTGTGGTTGCGAGTGCTCAAGTTTGCGACGCAGTTTGCGAATGTTCGTTGGAGCGACGGATTTGGGAAACGGCAAATCAACAAACTATGCTTGTAACGACAGAACTTGCGACCTTTGTTGGTTAACGATGGTTTTCGGAAACGCACCCCAGGATGGGAGACCACATGGGAAAGCTAGTTTGCTGTTGGAAATGGTGTTAGTGAGACCAGCAGGAGGCAATCAACCTGCGGTCTGTGTGGGTCCTAACGCCCCAGTACCAGGACTCTATACCGCTCAGTGAGCACTGACCAAATTTGTCCGCTGGCCTCAGTCCATCATAGCTTCTTAACCATCCCCAAATCATAATTGGCTTCATCTTTCCATTTCCTCTCTACCAATAGGCTGGTGTGCGGTCTGGCACAATATTTTTGCAGTCATGTCATCCAGGTGGATGCTGCACACTGGTGGTGGATGAGGAGATTCCACCCAAAAATGTGTAAAGCACTTTGAGTGTCCAGAAAAGTGTAAGGAATGTAAAGAATCATTATTATTATTATTATTATTATTATTATTACAGCAACTAGCACAGATTTCTGCAATCACGTTTTTTAACCGCACACATACATACAAAGTTTTTAGCCTTTAAAATGCGCATTAATTTTCAGTTGCCAAATTGTCCTTATTCTTTACATACGAGTAGCTGCAGCCATTGTAATCTTTTTGGCTTAAGACTTCCGGTCTCATTCACTTTTATTAATTTTCAGACATTCAAAACTGCTCGCTCTGCTGGTTGATGTTGCAAATTGATGTTTTCTTATTATATTATTGTAATGGTTTGTGTATAGACATGAACACACTTGTTTGTAGAGCAAGTTGTTAGACTGTTTTCATTTCTCCCACAGGCAACTGAATCAGAAATTCTAAGACAATCGCAAAAATGAGAACACTTCCACATCGCAGAATAAGGCCAATAGAGTGTCTACATATTGTGATTGTTTTTATCTTGACTCAAGTTGAACAGAAAGGGAGTCTGAAATGCATTTAATCTCATGTTTTGGTAATAGAGAGGTAGACTGCACACTTACAGTTTTGTATTGGGCAGCTGATGTGTTCTGCAGCTCTTGAATTCTGCTTAGTGCTATACTTCTGTTCCCTCTTTCTGTGTTAAGCAATTCCATGGACAGACTGTCTCCTGTCACCAGCCATGACTTTATTTCTAACTGTAAGGACAGAGAACATGTATTCATAGAGAAAAAGCCATATTGACATTTCTGCTTTTATCCAAACATCAACATGTCACACAATGTACTGAACGTGATGACCTTGTACCTCAATTGGATTGCTGTTGACCACAACAAACACCAAACTGCTGGTGTCTGTGGCACTAAGAACACCAAAGTCTAAGATGTGCTCTTGAAGACAGGGAGGAAGAACAACCGGCTGTTGAGTAAGAGAGAAAGACAAATTGTGAGTTTACGTCTGAAATTACAGCAAAAAAACATTCATTTACAAAGTTTGAACCTCCAATTTAGATTACATTAATGACAGTTTGTCACACTTTGGCTTGTCCTAAATTACCTCCAAGAAGCCTGTGTAGGCCCGAACCGGCAAGTGAAATTTAGAAGCATTGGTGATGAGGAGGATGTTGCTGTCGATGTGGATGGAGGGTCGTACTGGTCGAAAAAGAAGAGAGAAAATGTAGCGGGACTCATGGGGAGGGATGAGTACTGGAGTGCTGAAATTATGCACCTGTAAAAAAAAACACAACAAAACAATTACAAAAATAAACAATATCTCTATTTCTTTAACTACTTTTTTTGTCAAAACACAACAATTAATTGAACATTTCACAAACAAGAGTACAATATAGGTTGTACAACAGGTACAGAATTTAAAATGATAAATATTTATAAAACTTCCTCACAATCATTGGTAAAACCACAAAGAGCACCACAGTACTGCTAAAATTCACTTATTTGGTGCATAATTGCATGAAAAACACTCGCCTAAATGGATGAAGCATAAATTCAAAGTCACAAAAACTATCTAAGTTTAACATTAAAATGGTTTCTGCTGACAAAAATCTAAAAAGCAGCTCGAAAAATAGCTTACATTGAACATAGTCTTGGCTTCTTCAGGAAGTGACACATTGTGAATGCGTATGGCAAAGTTGAAGGTATTGGTGAGGTAGATGGGTCTGTCCACTGGATCTACAGGACTGTCTCTAATGTGGAACAGGGTGGCTGTGTGGTCGAAGCCCAGGTACCTGAAAATGATGAGGATAAACACAATGTAAACTAGTAACAAAACCCTAAACATATTGCTGGTGAACCGACTACTTACCCTTCTAAAACCTCAGCCTGGTAAGGGATTTCAAGTTTTGAGTAGCTTTTCTCTTTTGCCTTCACTGTGATCTTTCCAGAAAACTGGTCTGATCTTCTTGCTTTTGAAGCTGAAAAACAACAAATATCATGAACATTTTGTCTGTAAACAATTTGATCAATGTTTAAAAATTGGAAACACTGTAATAAAAGACCTTGATTTTATCATTTGCACAAATCAAATACATGCATTGTCTACCTTAAAATCATTCTAAGCCTGCTGACATATTGATAAAAGTTTTACTGATATACTGACTGGTATTATTTTCAGGGGGGATAAGAGGTTAATCAATGCAAAGGTTAAAGGTGATGCCATCCAAAAAGAAAAAGTAGTACTCACCATCAAAACTAATACTTGCAACTTTGGTATATCGGCTCTCTCCAGCTTTTAGCGTAATTGGCTTGAACTCAACTGTGACAGCTTCGTTTGATGGAGTTGGCCTAACACTCTGCAACGCAAAACACATTAAGAGCGTTAACATTAATATTTACTTTTTTCCAAGGAGGCACCAAATGACAGCAACAACACATTACAAAAGATTTAGATTTCAAACAAACGGTGATGTTTTGAACATTCTGTCAAATAATCTTGAGAAAGTTTTTGATTTCCAACAATGGAATAATGAAAAGCTTCTTAAATGCCTAGACAGTATATTATATGGTTTTCTGAATCTGCATATTTATGGTTGCTCTGGGTGGCCACAGATGGTATCAGCAGATAATCACATCCCGTGAGTCAATTGGTATTCACAGACCAATCTCTTGTATTGAACCAATTGCAAATTGATTATATAAATCAAGACCGGGGTCAAAAACCAATGGGTCTTGAGGCAAATATTTCTATAATAATTAGTTAAATTGTATATTACAGTCTGTTAAATGTGTCATCATGATTGGCTGATGATCATAATACAGTTTGCAATTATTTCCAGGCAACAGAACAGATAGAGTAGCTGCAGACAGGTCTTTACTGCATTATAGTATGATATCACTTCATTGAATGATTTCCGTAATTTTACAGCCTACAACTGTCAAAAATCAAAAGAAATCATAACAAACAATAACTGAAGGCTTAAGTACAACACACACTACAGCAGTTTGAGGACGAAAACCAAAGAAATGTCTTTAAATACAACATCTGAACAGTTTCCTTAGGTGACTTAATCATGGTAAAAGCAAAATAATGGACTCCAGTCCATTAAATGATTAGAAAATAATGCACACTTGAGGTGTAACAGCTACTCCGCTTGCTATCATGTTAGCATCACCTCAGCATTATTTTCTAATAATTCAACGTCCAATTATTTATGAATCCTTATATAATGTATAGTGTATTTCTAAATCAGATAAGCACAGCTTGGCGAGCTAAAGATTTAACTTCATCTTAAGAATCCAAGCAAACTGTAACTATTGAACTACAGTGTAGAAATAGCCATGTAAAGCCCGGGACAGAGCATTTGTTTGGCTAGGTTTTTTTGTGTGTGTGTGTGTGTGTGTGTGTGTGTGTGTGTGTGTTCAACACGTTGACTCATCGAGCTCATGTTGAAGGGAGTTTTCCTGATTCAGCATGTAGAATAAGCATTAGCGTTGGTAAAAGCCAATCAGAGAACGAGAACACAAACCAAAGTGACAAAATTAAGCAAAAGTCATAAGGGAACACAAAGCCGCTGGCTGACATTTTGTCACATTTCTTAAATCTCAAAAATGCCAGATTCTCAGACACATTTGCACAGGTATACCCCTCTGTGGTGAGCGAGAAATACTCTGGAAATGGCACATAAATGCTGATTTGTGGTTTGTATGTGTGCAGCACTAGTTTTTGTTTTCTATTGTAGAACAATACAGATACTTCCCCCTTTCACAGAGTGATACCGGTAAATATCCAGAAAATTTCTGGAACGACTTTACCAGTAGATTCAAAAAAAGTGCTGTTCACACAAGCAAGGACGTTCCGGAATTATTCCGGAAAAGACCATTCACACATCCATTCAAAAATACCAGTAAATTCTGACATCATTAACCAGAAACGGCCTCTATCAGGCTTTTTTGTTGATGGTTTCACTTATTTAAAGCTTTAGCTGCTTTTGTCCCAAATACATCCAAGGGCAGAACCGCAGCTAAATGTTTACACATTTGACTACATTACATGTTCTGTGGATGGATAAGTATTGTGAACAACTTCACTGTAAACATATGGAGGAACACTTTCGCATGTTGAGATGAACATTTGTTTGTGTGCTAGCACACACTGAAGCACTCCACATACACGAGCGCAATGCTGCTGAACGCAGGGTTTGCAGGTAAACTTACAGCAGCTTTTCATAAGAATTTAATTGATAATTTTTTTTCCACATTAATAATGAACAAAGAACCATTATCTGACCTCCAACTAGCAGCAAAATGTGTCTAGAAAAGAAGCTTTTATTTTTTTTTACAAGCAGCGCAGATGTGAATGCGTCTGAATGCTCTGATTGACTGGAGTAGACATCTTATGTCAGCTTGTTCTAAACATGAATTTTTCTTCAGCGTTCACACAGAGCAGCATTCCAGCAAACCACCGCTAATGTTACAACTTCTCTTTCCAGAACATTACCTGAACGAATTTACCGGTATTTACAAAAAGGGCCTGTTCACACGTGAGCCCTTTTTAATAAGCGTATGTCTGAAAGGGGTTACGGACACCTGCGAATATGGAAAGATACATCCTCTTAAACAGGCGCAGAATGTACATTCTCATTTCAGTCGCCTGTTGTCTGTTTGGTGTGCTCACATGCAACTTTGACAACACAATCAGTTTGTTTGCCGCTAGTTCTTTGGGATCAGCTTGGGGTGTTCCAATCTTAAGCCAAACAACTTACCATGATCGAAACATCTTTTGCTCCTGAATTTAACAGATGCAAATTCAGTTGTTTTGGTCGATCTGTAAAAATGGAAGTTGTTAGAATTTTTTAAAACAGTTGAAGTATCCTGGCAAACAGTTTCTAACTATTTACAGCCATTAAATGCAGTGGAGAAGGCAAACCTTGTGATCGAAGTGTACCAAAGTCCAGCATCTCTGTGGAGGAGTATATTCCAGGTGCTAGAAAGACACAAAACAAATGAATCAGTTTTATAATAACATTTAAAAGACGGCATCAAAGGAGTGATCTCAACTGACCTGTGGTGACTTCAACCTCCACGGGGAGGATGATAAACTCGTCCTCGTTGGACGCATTTGTTTTTATTCTGATGAAAGCTGTGTGGTTGTCAGCGTCTCGAGAGGAGAAGCTAGCTCTCATCACACCCTTCGTCTCAAAAGGAGCGATCTCCTATAATCAAGGAAATTCAGCACATGAGAATGAAGCCAGTGTTTTACAGTAATGAGCACAGTGGAGTGTGAATAAAAAGTTCTGCTCACCCATAATTTTTTGGTGCCACCCTGCTGTCCAGTAGGCAGCTCTAAATGTAGGTCTCCTCCACTGGTGTACATCTCTACAACCTGAATCCATAAAAACATCAGTTTTAAATAAGTAGAAGAATTAGTAAAAGAAAAGATGATTTAATAGCACAACACTGAGCGGTTTTTGCGTACCTGCAGTGGTTCACTGTGCGGGTTGAAGATGCTTATGAGTGGTGAGAAGCTGCTATTTACTGGAACTCTAGCCCCTACAAAGGGCCTGAGTCTATAGGGATTGGGGATGCCCACACCAAACACCTGAAATCAAGTAACAGTCAAATCCTCTGACCAAAAACCATGAGATCACTGCATTTACAGGTACAGTATAGAATACTTTTGAGTGTGTGGAATGTACCTGGTATGTAAACACTCCATGATGCGATGTGTTAATAAATAAGGTATTTTCTACATTCCCTACTACTCTAGCTAGAAACACCACATCAAATGAGGTGTTGCCTCCAGGTGGAATTATCTGTGGATAAATGATGGAATGTGTTAGATCTATGCAAGGCTGCATGCAATGCTACATACACAATATACCAATTAAGATATGTTAGTTTGTATTGATAAAGCCCAAAAATAAATACAAAAAAAATTAATTAAAAAAAACAAACACACAATATAAAACCATGGTTAACAACTTAGGGATCGAGACACCCATTAGGGGTCAGCCAAATGGTTTATTTGGTGACCCTAGTTTAGTCACTCTACTCACAATTTCAAATGAAACGGATACTATTTTGATGATTAAAAACCTTGAAAGACCTCAGGTTCTTCCAGCATTAAGCACATTTCTTTCTGCATTTCTGCCTTTCAATAAGAACTATCTGCTATCAGAAATTGGATTTAAGTTTCCATTCAAACTTCAGTTTTTGTTCAGATCATAAGACTGGATCACGCAAAAGCGAAATTGTTATTGAGCTTTTAAAAACTCTAGAAATATTAAATGGAAATAAACATTGTGCATTCATTTAAAAAGCCTAACAAATGGCCAAAACTATATATTAGGGGCCATTTACATAACACATTTTTTGGTACGCAAGTTTGTTATTTCCAATGGAGACGCAAGGCATATATTAAAAACATTTTAAATATTAAGCTTTACACAGTACAAAAAAAATATATTAAATAATTTTTATAAAAATATGACAAATTACTTAGTTAAAAATAGGTAAGTCAAAAAACTATAATAATTCATATTTTAAATGATTTACAAAAAATTTAAAAAGTCTTATCTACTCACCAAGGATAGATTTAATTAATCAAGAATACAGCAAAAACTTGGTGTAAAACTTTGAATAACTTGCAACAAAGAACTTTTACAAACCATCATTCCAGTCTTCAGTGTCATATGAACTTTAAGAAATTATTCTAACATGTGACAGTGCTCAATTATTAAAGGTGCTGAATTATTAATAATGGTTATAATTAGTGTTGAAAATTTTAAAGACCAGAATAAAAGTCATGCAGATTCCGCTCCGCATTTCTTTTTTTTTCTTTTTTTTTAACAAGTTTTTACATTTTCCAATAATTACCAAAGAACGCAACAATAAAAAATACAAGGAATAAGCATTATAATACAAAGAAAATAATGGTTATAATAATTAAAATAAAGAAAAATAGATAATAAAAAAAATAATAATTAAAGAAAAAAAATATTATTAAAAATAAATTAGGGCATATAAATGGTTTCAATGAAAATACAATGAGACAGTCAATAGGGGCAGTGAGCATTTGAAGCATCAGAATCCACATTATATTGGTCCAGGTGATCAAGAAATGGTTGCCATATATTGTAAAACTTAGCAAGATTATCAATAATTCCATAATGGACTCTTTCCATGTGCAATATTTTAGTAAGATAAGTTAACCATGTCTTAAATTGAGGAACAGAATCTGATTTCCACAGTTTTAGAATGACACTCTTAGCAATAATCATTCCATAAATTATGGTGCTTTGTATTGACACATTATGATCCAGGCATTTCTTTAATATTACATGACAGTTAAAAACTACACTGTTCATAGCATTATAAGTATTGTTATTGTCACTTGAAAATATTTAACTAATTATTTTTAATAAACTATTCATAACACACGAAATGTTTCTTGAACATAAAATCTAATAGTTTAATGATTTCTGAAGTGACCCTAAAGACTGGAACAGTGGCTGAAAATATCCTTCCCATGATTAAATAAATTATCCCTAAGTATATTCAAATAGAAAAAAGCTATTATGTTAAATCGTCACAATATCATTCGCCAAATAAATGTAGCCTTTGTGAGAACAAGAGACTTCTATAAAAAAAAAAAAACTGATAATATTCAATTATTCCAGACTTCTGACTCACAGCTTGTACATTACTCGCTTCTACACAAACATTTTAGTTTGTTTGTTTTCTGGACACAAAACCCAATGTCACCACAAGCATTTTCATCCACCGTTAACCGCAGTAAATTAACATGGATTTAGCATCACCCAATTTCAATCATACACAAAATATTGAGTACCCACAAGCACACTGCTGATTTGGAGCCTGTGTGGCCATTAGCAAGGGCAAAGAGGAACTGATTTATGCAGGTGTCAGGAACAGGTGGGTTGTGTTTAATTTATAACCGCCTGAAGTGTGAGGACACGCACTCTAAAAGCTTTAATTAGAAGTTTCAGCGAGGCCAACGTCCTGCTGTTTCACCGGCATAAATGTGTGCAAGGTTGATGGTCAATGACTGACTTAACGCTTTTTTTTTCACCACTAAGATCTTGATCAGATGAGCTGTGGAGTGAGCTTGGTTGGTTATTTCTGTCAAGTCCAGTGCCACACGAGACAATGTGGTATTTACCACACACATCCAGCAGCTGGCACACAAACTAAAAGAACATTTTGTCTGCTCTTTTGTGCTTGCTTTGAACAGGAAGGCACAACTGTCTTTGAGGGTCACACCTTGGACTTTTCTTTGTAAAAAGAAACCTTTGCTAGGTGGAAGTTTAGGAAATGTAAAAGTGTACAATAAAAAATAAACAGCAGCCATCACTCTAGTCTTCAGTGTCATGTCATGGCTCATAAAAATCATTTAATACGCTCAAGTAAAAACCATATTATCGATGCGAAAAACAGTTCAATTGCTTAAGAACAGTGAAACTTGAGTTTTTTGAGAAATGGTAATGTATCTTTGATGAATAGTTTTGGACAAATAGTTAGTTTTGGTCATTTTATTAAATTAACGCAGAATAAAAGACTCCATTGGAAAAAAATTCTTTAAAAAACTTCAAATAAGCAAACTGATTTAAACGTAAAATTACAAATCAAATAAAAGCATACTTACCCTATTCTGAAAAAAGGATGCATGAAAATGTGATGTTGTTGCTGATATTGATATTAAACTTATTTCTTCTGAACTTGGATTGTGTAAGTAAACTTTTTCCATTTTTGGCATTCCAACTGGCCTGTGGATAAAAGACAAGAATATTCATCAAGCAGTTCTTCAATCACTGCTTCAACCTCTAAAATGTTGGTTAATCTGGTAAACTGCTGACAAGAGATTTTTTTTTACGCAATGTTAGCAGCTGGGGCTATTTTAAGTCATGAACTGTGTCATACATTTAAATAAATAGAAACATTTTGATATAAACTAAAATTAATAAAGCAGAACGCTTTCAAATGATATGGCTTTATATTTACATATGAAAAGCAATTTTCCATTTTTGTTACGGTAACCTCTTGCCAAGGAATTCCTTTAGAAAGAAAGGACTAAAATATGTTATCTCCCATTAAAGGCTGGACAGTACAATAAAAGTATGTTTCACAGATATGCCGATTTGCAGAATATACATAAAGTTGGACCTTTGGATCCTTTTATCAGAAATGTTTAAGCCAATCTTGAGTGTAAATAGTAGGAGGAATGAATTAAGCTGTCTATGAGAACACCATCAGAAACTTCTTCGCACGAAAATGGGTGATTTGAAGAGCATGTGAGAGGTGTGGAGAGGGAGTGGAATAAGAAGCTAGTTGAGATATAACCTATAGAGTGGAAAACACCTTTCTAAAGATTCAGTCCTCTCAGTGCCACTCGCCCATCTCAAAATTCCCCTTTATCATATGCTGGCTTAAGGTCTAAGGCAGGGGTCACTAAACTGTGCCGTAAAGAAGCTCTATCTACATAAGCGCACAGTAAAGATGCTAGGAACAAAGTTTAAAATATTGAAAGGTAAACAAATCAAAGATTCATTTATAGTCCATTTCCATTGCATGACACAGGGCCGTTCAGTTCAGTACTGATCAATTTTGAAGGCTTTTCCACCATGTTCTATACCTATTACAGAATTTTTTATTACCACCTCGAGTGATACACATTGCTGACACTGACTGGTTTAAAAGAATCATCAAGTCCAGCATCACAACAAGCGTCACTGGATTTATGACACGAAACACCAAACACTCTATATTTAAACAATCAGCAGCAGCTGCACAAGAGCACCATTTCATTGGTAGCATCCATTGCCTCTGTGTTGTGGGCAGGTTTATGTCATGTTTACGATGATGTCATGGCAGTAGAGGCTGAAGTGAAAAGCATAGCACGTAATGGAAAAACGTTTTCTTGTGATATACTCACAAGCAAACTTTTATTTTGTTTTTTGCTTGGGGGTAAAAATAAGTTTGAAGTGATTTTACTGTGATTAGTTTAAGTGAGCATCTTAATTAGGGATTCACGATACAACAACAAAAACTGACATTGCAGTACTATATATTGGGATATGAAAAC
This sequence comes from Danio aesculapii, assembly GCF_903798145.1. Lineage (NCBI taxonomy): Eukaryota > Metazoa > Chordata > Actinopteri > Cypriniformes > Danionidae > Danio > Danio aesculapii. The sequence goes on along the minus strand of NC_079440.1, from coordinate 28,746,839 downwards.
AATTTCATCAAATGGTTTACAGTGCTCAGCATAATTGAGTTCACCCCATTTTGAACATGAATATTTTTATCCATTTCTCAGTGAATATAGGCATTATATTTTGGTGCATTTAAAAAAAACAGATGTATTAAACAGATATATTAATTAAAATAATATTTTAATCACCAAACATATTTAGAAATTAAAAAATTATTCAATTTAATCCAAGCAAAATATTGAAAAATTTCAACCTACAAAATTTCACCTAAGATTTTCAACTTTGTTTCTCTTGATTTTTCCTCTTTTTAAAATGTGTATTTAATATTTTTCTATAATATAAATTTGGCTGTACTAGTTTCTGAACCGTTATTGTGAGTTGTTTTGTTAGATAAGCTCCAAATTTGGCTTCAGTACTGACTAATCTAATGTATATGCACAAATATAATATTGTATAGCTTCCTATTAAAAATCTGAATTTAAAAGAGAGATTTGTGAGGGGTGTACTTATATATGCTGAGCACTGTACATAGCTCTATTTGAATAGAATTGATCAATTTAGATTGTTTGGCATGATTCTTTTAACATTATAATAAATCCCCAAGAGCAAAGGTAAAAGTAAAACAAACAATGCTTTAGTGTTGTCTGGGGAGTCTAGCAGTATTCTAGCAGGAGTCTAGCAGAAATCGAATAATCAAATGTAAAATAACACTGTTTAGTCTTCATTGTATAAATAATTCAATACAAATAATCTTCACAAGTTACAAATGGTAAATTTCTAACACTTTCTCCTGAATGCATTAAACTCTCTTGAAATACACACAGTCACAGGCCTTAAAAACACATGCAAATAATAAACTGTCACTGTTTTTTGTCTAAACTCTGCAGTGACTCTATGGATTCTATAATCCAGACTGCACAATGCATATCCTTCAATGTGACTATTGTGGATGCGCACATTGCCATATCAATGCTGAAACAATATATTGTGCAGATTCCACAGAACCAATCTTAATCCTGCTCATGATATTGAGTAAAGCTTTGAATAAAATCTGTTCTGTGTCTCCCAGACTGTCATATTGCCCTTTTATAGAAAGTTACATTTAGGTTAGTTGGACAATGAATGTCACAATTAAACTGAATGAGCTTATAATGACAAAACAGATATTCACAGATCACAGATATTCACTTATTCTTCGACACGAATAAGAATAAAATTTGATCTTGTAAAATGTGTGCTTTTTACTGCCTCAATATGCGAGACTCCAAATTCATAAGCAAAAATGTAAAAATAAATAAATAATTAATAATAATCATAAATTACCATGACATTCATACTCCTTATTAACAAAATAATCATAACAAATCATCTAATCACAGAGATAGGCATGGGACAGTGCAAGATTTTGATGAAATGATAACCTTGGATAAAAGTATCACGGCATTGTGATTACTGCTCTAAAACGTGTGATTTTTAAATGTGTCGGTAAAAAACCAAAACTTCTCCCCTTTGAACATATTGAGAAACAATTAAAATATATTGGAACAGTAAACATGTCAGGCGAAATAATTTAAATGAATCATTGACTTCTGCTGTCTTCATTAGTTTTAAACACACAGATTTCTTTACAATTTTAAATTAAAAAACAATTTTAAAGAACTAAAAAAAAAAAAAAATTAATAAATAAAATAAAATAAAATAAAATAAAATAAAATAAAATAAAATAAAATAAAATAAAATAAAATAAAATAAAATAAAATAAAAAAATAAATAAATAAATAAATAAATAAAACATAACAAAATAAAATAAATCTTACATATATAATATTGGACTTTTCCAAACCGCTGTATACCTTGAAAACGGTTATCGTCCCATGTCTAGATGCGAATACATTATTGAATTAAGTTGTTATTTACAGGTTAGCACTATAATATGCCATACTGCTTTACAAGTAACTTAATGGCTTGAAAAATCTGTACTGTAATTTAGAGGTTTATTAGAAGACTGATGTTAAGAAATTTCATGAGATTTGAGCGAGAGCATTGAGTACTTTGGGCTGTGAGATTAGAGTGGAGTGCATTGGCATAGAGCAGACTTTTGTGGTCACAGGTCTTGGTGAAAACCATATAGGAGCAATTTTATTCCTCCACACACTTAAAAGTGCATTCCAAACTGCATAAATGATAATTATGAAAATGAAAATAACTGCTTCAAAACAGCCCTGAAATAAAGCTTTTGATAGAATGTTCATCCTTCTTTGTAATGCCCTCTATTTAAACTGTGAAACAAATCAAATAAAAGTAGCTTCTTCAATAAATGTAACCCACTTTATTTCATTCATAAATCTAAAATGGCTTTTGTAAAAACCCATTACAAATCCCCAAGTGAGTTCTTCTAAAAAGCCAATACTTCCAGGCTACAAATTGAACTGGTCTATAAAGCAAACAAATGATCACATCTGAAAGGAACGTACTTTGAGTCAGAGGCTGTAGGGATCACCTGACTTGCTGGGGTGTGAGCTAATAAAACTAATGCATCTTATGAAGCAGAGCTGGGTGTTGGCACTCAGCTACTTAAAATGACATGTACTAAAGCACATCAAAGATAAAATATAACAACAGCAGAACAGATGTTAAAATATTCCATGTAATGACCAACTTCTGTAGAAAACCACCAGGCATTACTTGGATTAGGTCACTTAATGAAAATAGTGTGATCAGTGTTCTGTTTCATACAGTTGAACTCAGAATTATTAGCCCCCCTTTGAATTTCTTTTTTAAATATTTCCCAAATGGTGTTTAACAGGGCAAGGAAATTTTCACAGTATGTCTGATAATATTTTTTCTTTTAGAGAAAGTCTTATTTGTTTTATTTAGGCTAGAATAAAAGCAGTTTAAAATTTTTTTAAACCATTTTATGGGCAATATTATTAGCCCTTTTAAGCCATATATTTTTTTCCGATAGTCTACAGAACAAACCATAAAAAAAAACAAAAAAACAGGAAGGCTATTAATTCAGGGAGCTAATAATTCTGACTTCAACTGCATATAGCTCCAGTATTCAAGAACTTACTAATATACTTAAGCTATTACTTCCTTCAGCAAAGACATTTGGGAAAAAGATCATTTAATACCACATGACACTATCAGACAGTGTCATATGTGTCAACATCCAGTTGAGAGTTGACTTACTGTTCATGAAAGTCCAGCATTGGAGGCTCAAAGCGTATGGGTCTACTGTTCCCCCGCTGAGAGGATGCACTGCAAAACAAAGACGACACACTGTAAATGAGGGGGGCACGGGGGGACTCAACTGTTCTTGGAATTCAATGTGATTCAATTGTCTTCCCCTAAAAAAATTGCAAGGCCATTCAAGGATCAAATGCTGCCTCTCTATTTCCCTTTAGGCAAAGTGTAAGAAACACCCACACTTACACATAAGCAGTAACAAACAGGCTTTGTCTGGCATGGAAGCATCAGGTTTACACCTAACATTAAAGTTCAGGTACTTCCACTGAGAAAAGCCTTAGATTTGGATCAAAATAAAACAACTTATGTATATTTGAATATCGCTGTGAGTTCGACACCTTTAACAACGCTCCACATTGTACTCGATTTCATTTAACAGTGCCTTCCTCATTTTTCGGGGAGGGGGGAGATTTTGCTGTTGGCAGAGTAAACTGTGAAATGAATCTATGATAATGATATGGTCCCTCGGGTGAGATTTCATTGATTTTTAGGGTGTGCCCTGCTATTGGCCTATTAAGGAATTATTATTGTTTTGAACAGATAACAACCATGGATGTCTTCGAGGATTTTTTGGCATTTGCAAAGTCACTTCAAAACTTCAAACTGAAGCAAAAACTGCTTATTTTGTCAACCGAAAACATGGGAAAAAAAAAACAAAGATAAATGACGGGGAAAGCTGAAGGGAATTAGTTAGCCTCAACTTAAAAGAAACAGAATTAAAATGACACTGAAATGAGATCTTCATTTTGTGAGAGTACAACATCAATCATTTTTAGTTGATGATAAATATTAGGGCTGCAACTAACGGCTATTTTAATAATCGATTAATCTATCGATTATTTTTTTGATTAATCGATTACTTGGATTAAAAAAAAGAAAGGCATTCATTTCCAACCCTTTATTCAAAAACAGAACTAAAATCTTTAGAAAGTGTAAACACATGTCCTTAAACATCCCTGAGCTGTTACAATAATAATAATAATAATAATAATAATAATAATAATAATAATAATAATAATAAAATAAAAATATAGTTGGTAGTTTTGTCCTGTTTCCATTCCAAATATCTAAAAAAATCTTAAATCAAGATACATACTAGACACACAAAATAGCGTAAGAAATTATGTCTTGTTTTCTAAAAAAAAACACCTCAAAATTAAGTGCTTTTTTTGCATAAAACAAGCAAATTTATTTGCCAATGGGGTAAGAAAAATAATCTTAATGAGATATCACTTTAGTCTTTAGTCTTGCAATGCAAAGTAACTATACCACCGCTGCTTTACTTCTGTCATTAACCCTTCACTGGTGAGTTTAAAAGATTCTATCTGGAACAGGGAATCAGGTTTTTTAAGCGATCATTATTTTCAACCTTAATGTTTCCGTGGCGACGTGTCATGTTTGTCACGTGACACACCACAGCCACAATAACACTGTATGACAGAGGTCTCCCTTTTATTATGCTTTTCCGTTTTAATACAAAATTTCACATGCTTGCTCGTCATTTCATCAACTACCTGACATTCCAATTTACAAAAACGTGCAAGTATAAATGATCTTGATCGCAAACTAACGCGAGATGGGCATCGCCATGTTTACTTGCGTCAGGTCGTAAGCCTCACTCATAACATGCAGGATTCAGCACGTAAATTCACCAGTTACTCCCAAAATGCATGCAAGCAAGTGGCTGGCCAGTTGGGAAAAGAATAGATTGGACTTTGTTACTTTTACTATGTGTATCTGATATAAATAATACACATCGGCAATTTATATTTGAATGGATTGTTAGACTTCTATAGACTTTCTTGTGTGTTTTACAAACTCTAAATGTATTGTTTTACTAGTACTTGTATGTATTTGCATAAACCATATTTTTATGGTCTAAACCAGTGTTTCCCAACCCTGTTCCTAAAGGCACACCAACAGTCCACATTTTCAACCTCTCCCTAATCAAACACACCAGAATCATCTTATCATAACATCAGAAGAGACTCCAAAACCTGAAATGAATGGGTCAGATAATGGAGACATCCAAAATATGTACTGTTGGTGTGCCTCCAGGAACAGGGTTGGGAAACACTGGTCTAAACCATCAAATAAGCATTGGGTAGTTAAAAACACTGCATAATTATGATAATATGACACGTCTTTCTCTGGCTCAGCACCAGCCAACGCGCCAAAGCTCAGTTTAAATTTTTCATGTCATGCTTTTGTTTATTTAGTGTGAAATGCTCCCACACCTTGGATGACTAGGGTGGCACAGATTTCTCTGCCTTCGCCTTGTATATTTCCTCTAATGTTACCTCCGCTCCTTTTTTTGCTCTGTCCTGTCTATGAGGCGCCGAATTCTGCTGGAATCAGTGCGCGACAAGAGGCATAGTGCGTTCACTCTGCTCCCCGCTCAATTCAAGTTTTTAATCAAACTTCTCCGCTCACGACGAATCGATTATGAAATTCGTTGCCAACGCTATTAGCAATCGATTTTAATCAATCGAATTGTTGTTGCAGCCCTAATTATTATTGCTAATTTAGTTCAATTTATCGTAACATTGACAAGTGTTTTTTCTGCATTTTTTACAATGTGCCTGAATTGTTTTTTTTTTTTTACGTGTCTTTGTTTTTGTTTTAGTTTAGTATGGATTTTGTTTAAGATGCCTAAAATAACCCTGAAAGACTTCTACAACAGTTAACTAAATATTCTTTAAATTCTATATAAATATCAATGCTTGAGGAAAACTACCAACATAAACTCATAACGGCTCTGATGTCACGCAAGTGTCGAGTGACAAAGCAATTACTCATTGCACTTGAATATGAAAATAATCTCTCTGGAGCAAGACTAGCAGCATATTTGTGCATTTACAGAAAGTGACACGTGTTTGAGTGAAATACAGCACATATCTTGTTAATCTCTCAAATGTAGCGTACACAAAGATGACATAATCACTGACTGTTATGAACTAATGTGGATGATTCTGAAGCTAGACCCAAATAAAAAGTGCCAGCATGACCTCTGGCTCCACAGTTTAGCCAAAATAAACTCGAGAAGAACTAAAGCGTGAAATAGCCACACCACCAGCACATTTGCTTTACACTTTAAGGACATGTAGAACACGCCAGCATATCTTTCAATGGTTCAGTGTAGTGTGATCAGTCGTAGTCTTCAAATGTGTCACAAAACATTAAGTAGCCTAACTGGTCTGATGGCAAAAACCACAAAGAAAAAGAGGTGCGACAAAGTCCCTAACGCAGCAAAAATAGTGTCAACCACTTCCCAGCCATAGTGCGTGTGTGCATGTCTGCTATTTATTTAAAAAAACCTGAAGGGCTGCAATAAAAACACCATTATCAATAGACACAAAGTTCATCGTTATATCTGAAAAAATAAATAACTGAAAAAGTCTCACAAACGGCAGTCTCTGTTGGCACTAGTGCTCAAAGCTATACATTTGAGGAAAAAAAACACAGTGCTTTGCTTCCTCATTTCTCACTCACTCTACACTTGCATGTTAAACTCAACATGTTGATGGTGTGGACTGAGGGTGTGTCCTCCTGCTGCTGACATGAGTCTTAACACAGACAATCAGCCAATAAGAAGCAGCCACCGCTCACACATACTGATGAGTAGGTTAGCCAAGCCCTTCAGCTGGAAAACTTTGATTGGTTGAACAAATGAACAGGCCACCTAGTACACAAAAAAGTTGATCTACTGGAATTAGTTCAAGAGAAGTGTCTGAAATAAAAACACAAGAGGAAACGTGAACATTGAAATTGTTCCTAAAAGAATAATGACATGATTCATTGCTCTTCAAGATCTAATTGCAAACTTTGCAGAAGAACAGTGCTGCATAATTTCATAAACTCACTAACGAGCGACGTTCAGAGGAATGAAGTTACCAGGTAACTACCTGAACTCTGATCTGCAGAATAAAATTACTGCTGATGTACTTAAAATGCCAAAGCTAAGACATGATGGTCATTGATACATCCATTCCTTTCACTCTGTGGTAAGACAATTAAGTGAATGCCAATGACCACCCAGAAATGATCTGAATCAGTTTGAAATGCGACACTACACTGCAAAACCAGTCTTAAGTTGCATGATTATATTTTTGCTCAAATGTATCGATTTTTCTTTTATGCCACAAATAATTTGAATATTAGCAGAGTATATACAGGAATCAGAGTCAAATTCAATACCGTTTAAGACCTTTTTAAAGACTCTTTTCCATACATTAAGACCTTTTTAACCAGAAACACTGGCAAGATTTTAGCTTACAGTATATTTACTAAATATTACAGACCCCCCAGATTTTCCCAATTCCATGATCACTGAATCCAACGCAAAATCAACAAAAAGTCGCAACAAAAAGTCACAAACGATCCTGCAAAATTCTTAATTTATTGTAAAATAATCGCACAAAATAATCTCATAAAACATCAAATTCTAAACCATTTAATAAAGTTATATTTATTTCTGTTTGCAATGAATTGTTTTACATGACAACACAGACGTTGCACACAAGGATGACGGCCGCTGGACGTGACCGAATTGAAGGTCATTTTTT